>NC_087452.1:25826320-26135635 GCF_036321535.1 Camelus dromedarius
ACTATGCTAGATATTAAGAATAAACTTCTTTGAATTAAAAAAAAATACCGCAGTTGATCCCAGTCTGGTATAGATGATTGAAAAGTAAATGAATGTTGTCTCCATTTTGTCAGGGTCTTGGTGCTCAGAGGTGATTGATACGAGGGTCTGGTTTATTATTTATTCGTTCATTCCAGCATTTCTTGTTAAGTGTGTCTGGTGTTGAAGGTGATGGGGAAACAGCAGTAAGCAGGGCAAAGTCTTCACTTTCCGGAGCTTCCCTTCTCTCCCCGGATACGCAGTACACAGCCAGGAAAACTGCCAGCTGGTGGCGAGGGCTGTGGACAGATTGAAATAGGTGCTACGAGAGTGAGTAAGCAGGGAGCAGTTTAAACTCCACAGCAGTTAAAGGTTCTTTTGAGAGAGTGGCAGTGGAAGTAGAATCTGCATGATAAGAAGCAGCCTTGTGAAGATCATTGCGAACTGAATTCTAGGCAGAACACATAACCAGCACAAAGGCCCCCACATCTGGGAAGGAGCGTAGTGTGTCTGAAGAACAGAAAGAAAGCAAATATGGCAGATACAGAGGATGCCAGAGAGGGGTGAGGAAAGAAGAGGCTCAGGAGTGCAGCCTGTGGTGGGGTTAAGGCACAGGCTCTTCTCTGCTCTGGTTATAAAGGAAGTGAGGGGAGATGGTTGCTGCTGACTATCTGATGCCCAACTTGTGTCTACAGTGGCTCCAGGTGGGGGAGGTGGGGGATGGACAGAGATTCTGATATTGGCCACCTCAGCTACTCACACTGCACCCAGGGGTTCCAGAGCCCCACCGTCTGTCTGTAACTCGAGACCCGTCTACCTCCCGCACAGTGAGGTGGCGCCTACTTGTGTGGCCATTTCTAGGTTGAGATTCCTGTTTGGCCATCCTCTGGGGACAAAGGACAAAGACAACGATCACCCACACGAACGCCTACCTAAGTACGCAGCCATGAAAGTTATCTCCATTTCCTCTTACTATTATTTGTATCACAATGCATGTGTGTGTGTTATATGCAGATAAGATGACTTTTTAACAGAGGGTTGGGTTGCACAGGGTATTATGTCGGGACATTGTTGCTTAAATGGGTTGGTGAAAAATACTCACCTGAATGAGAATGTGTTTAGCCTGTTTAAGTGTTTTGTGACATTGTATTACTATTATTAATACTCAGTTAAAACAATAAATGTATGTGATATATCCCCCTGCGGTTAGGTATACACAGGCTAAAACATCTCATAGATTCGACCATTTTGATTCAGTTCTGTAAACAGTCTGATTCATTAAACATTGAGTCAAACTAATCCTCAGCATCAGGCAAGCAAAGTGGACAGGTCGTAAGATGAGATTTTTTATGGCATTGAAAAAAACCTTTCTGATGTCACTGATACTGCTCAAGTTACATTAGACTCAAAGATGGCCAGATTCATTCCACCAGTATTCACAGTGAGCGATTGTTTAAATAAAACGTTATTCCTTCCCCGCTTAGTTGTTGTGTGTAGACACAGCCAACCACAGCGATTATGAGTATTGTTGGAAGCTTGCAAAATCATCACCTGCCTGTGGTTTGGTGAAGTCAGAGCCTAAGGGAGGGTGTAAATTAAAGCAGGGAGGAGGAAGATGGGGAAAGGTCTCTTTTCACAACAACAAAAGAAAGCAACTCAGTAGGAGTGGAGGCTGGCAATCTGCTGAAAGGAAATGAAAGGAAATTCTTCATTTCTAAATGGTTCATTGACCCATGATAATAAAGCAGCCCTGCCAAAGACGGATAATTATCTTTTTAAGTATCAGATGCCCTGTGGGTGAAGGCCTCCCTTCTCCTCTCTTGAAAAATGAACTCAGATTAAACAAATACTCCTTTTCCTAGTTTACCATTGACATGAATTTCCTGATTATGAGCAAAATTAATCAGTTTTCCCTCTTTCTTTTTCCCCTCTTGTCTTATGGAAATCAGGCCTGCCCAGCTGAGCTCAGTGCATTTCCCCTTGGGCCCTGAGTCCTACCGATAGTATGACGGGCTAAAATGCTTGGTATTCTGGTGAGACTAGCAATTGCAGACTTGTGGTTTTATTATGCCCTTTAGCTGCCTAGCTCGAGGCAGAAGCATACTCTCTTAAAACAAGAAAAGAGAAGGAAACAGAAAAGAACATTAGCATGTTTTCTCTCCTGCTGGTACCTGAAAACTAAACAAAAATTAACGTAGCCTAGGTGTGTATATACACATATGCAGTCATGTATATGTATTGTATACAGCCATACATGTGTGATGAGTATGAATATAAAAAGGAGCTAAAATGTTATTGATGGCGTAACACGGAATATCTATTTGCTACCAACAAATGATCAAACTTAGATCCTTTTCCTCCAGACCTTGTTGTTTGTTCAGATAAATAGCATAAATATATGTGGACTCGTCTAATTCGTAGAATGCATTTAGCTGGTTTCATTCACATAGGCAGACAACCCTTTTCTTAAATTAATGAATTACTGTCACCTCTCTTCTTGAATTCCTAATGATCAGTTTGAAGAACGCTGGTCATAAATTGCTTAACCACATGGCACATCTCCTGGTTATAGATGAAGTTCACTGTACATTTTCAGAATGTCTATATTCCTTTTAAAAATAATAAAGAAAAACAACTACTTTTGTAATTTTGATTCTGATGCTCTGCATGGAAAAACCAACTGAAGATGCCAGTTGGTTTTCCAACCCAGGGACTTCTTCGGCTGCTTGAGAAGACAGAGCTTTAGAATAGGGGTCAGGAGATAATGGTCCAGAATAGATCTTGCCTCGTGGCATTATTATTTCAGCCAGCATGTGAGTCTCTCTGAACACTAACATCCTTTTCTCTTAAAAGAATTTCTTCAGTGCCCCACAGCTTCTCCTTCAAAGTATAATTAACCGTGTTTGTAAGCTCTCTTTGAACTCCTTGGAGTTCGGTGGTGGGTAAATATTTGTTCTTTTATTCCTTAGTCTTTGCAGGTTCAGGCCCTGGGCCAAGGGGATTCAGTACTGTGGGTATAAACTTCTTGGTAAAAAAATATTCCCCAAAGCAAGCAGAATGTTCCTTAACAGACCTCACTGCAGATGTCCTCGTGTGTCCCCTTCGGCCAGTGGAGCGCTTTCGAGACCTGCGTCCCGATGAAGTGGCCGATCTGTTTCAGGCAACCCAGAGAGTCGGGATGGTGGTGGAGAAGCATTTCCAGGGGACCTCTCTCACCTTCTCCATGCAGGTGGGTGTTCAGATAGCACAGACATTATTTTCCTTCCTTCTCAAACCCTAGCATTGGTCTCTCTCCCTTGTAAGCTGACATCTCACCGGGAATGCAGCTGAGGTTGTTCACATCTTACATAACAGCAGAAAAAGACGTTTGTCCAGGACCACCCTACTGTCCACAGGCCCCAAGGTGGACTTGGTGGACAAGGCAGATTATTGGTTGAGACAGCGCCTGCTGCCTTGTTTACCAAGCAGGTGGGAGTACAGTCATTTAATGAGTGCTAAGACATTCCAGATCTTTTATTGGAACTGGGGCTGGACAAGTCTTTTTCATTCCAGGATAAGTATATTTGAGCACTGCATGGACTTAGCCCGGCTCTGTTTCTAGGGGTGCAGAGACATGCAGGTTAGCTAGGGCCTCACCCTCGTAAGGCTGACCTTTTCTCCTTAATGCAGGTCTCAGTAATTGATTATGGGTTGGTATGAAGCTGGGTTGACTGCGTATTCAGTGTGGCCCACTTCCCAGTAGAGAAGTTAGACCTCCCCCGCCCCCCAGTCACTGGAGATCTTTAGGCAGAAGTTGAACCAACATTTGCCAGCGTGGGAGGAGAGCTCTGTGCTGGGTCATCAGCTGTGGGAATTGAATAAATAGTGACTTACCCTGAACCCCTTCATATCCCCTAGGGAAAGAGCAGGGGGGTTCTATACATAACGAAAGTCCTTTATGGCCCGGAAATTTTATGACTCTGCAATAACCCTTTGGAAAGATGTGAGGTCTTGTCCTCAATGCTTTAGTTAAACTAGGTGTTTACTGCCCTTCCTCCACCCCCCGCAGCTCTCCCCCACAGACTTTCAAAGAGAACAGATAAAGAAGGCTGCTGTCTTCAGCTCTGACTAGAAATGCTCATCTGCATGCTTAAAAAAAAATTGCGCTGCCATGTCTGTGTCGAGAGTCTGTAAATTTCCCTATAAAATATCGTGTGTGTGTTATACGTCAACCCCTTTGAGTCACCTTCAAGCAGATAGTTAAGGTCAGGGTGGGTTTATCAGACTTATGCTGCAAATCATGTTTCCAAACAAAGGAGAGCCCAAATAAAGGCAGATGAAGACATCTGTCATGTGTCAGTGTTTAACAAAACCCTAGAAGAAAATTCACATTTGTGGGAAATGGCCAGTGCTGGTTATCAACCTTGATTTGATAGAAAGTTAATTCCATAAACATAGGAACTGACTTGTACCTAGCACAGAGAGCATTTTCATATATGTGGTGTTTTCAAGCTTTTTATCTTGTTTATTTATTTATTTTGTTTCAAATGGAGGCATTGGGGATTGAACCCAGGACCTCGTGCATGCTAAGCATGTGCTCTACCACTTAAGTTATATCCTCCCTCCTTAAACTTTTTAAAACTTGAACCTACAATAAGATATGTATTTATTTCACAATCATGTATTCCCCTCACCCCACACATAGGTGTGGATAAAGGAAACCAAAGTTTCACAAAACAGTGTTTACCCATTCTATGCAGTTGAATAGTGTTTGTTCTGTTATCTGATTTCTCTTGGGCTTCAGTGCTGATCACAGCCCATCAAGGTGACTCTGTGACCCACTCGTGGGCTGCGACTCCAAGTTCAGAACCCACTGATTACACAGGGCTGCTTAATCCTGGCCGCAGTAGGGTGAGAGTTCTCACTCTGTCAGTCTGTCTGGGTCATAGAGGTAGGAAGACTTACCTAAATTTGCAGAGTTCTAATTCAGTCTTGATGTTTCTGGGTATAGAAACATGGCTTGTTGTGCCATTCCAAACCAGCGGAGTGCTTGCTTTTGCTTGGGTGCATGGCTGGTGACTGGACGGGTTTGCTTATTTTCAGCTAAGCAAATAGTTTGTTGGGCTTCAGAAGGCAGGGGAAGGATTCAGAAGGCAGAAAGAGCCCAGCCTCAGTGAAGGCCTCCACCTTTTCTCCCAAGGTCAAGAACACCCAGAGAGGGCTCACTCTTGGGAGCGCCTCCTACATGAGACAGCCCATATTCTTGCTTAATGGAGTACATTGATAGCAGATTTCCTGAATAGAGACTTAAAGCCATCAGACATTAATTAAATCACCTCTGGTTAAAGATAACCAAGAGGTGTGATACTTCACCTCCCTAAACGTTTCCAGTCTTCCTTTAATGCAGTTAAAACCATAGCCAAAAGCAAAGAGCATGAAAAGTAGGAAGAGGGTTGGCTGACAGGGTAATTTATATCATTTTTATCCATAACTTCTCATCTACTCTTAGGCAGAAATGGAGAACTGTCAGGTCCCACACATTTGAAGCAAATGGCCCCATGAGAAAACTATAAATTAACACACAATGAAATTGGATCCAAATTATTAATGGGCGATATTTCTGAATAAGCAGGAGATACCATCTACCTGTTCTCACCTGTGTTTTTCCTTTTTTTTTTTTCCCCCTACTTCTAGGATGGCCCAGAAGCCGGTCAGACTGTGAAGGTGAGTGCTTATTATGTGTATACAAATTAACAGGGGGCAATTATGAGAACGAATGAAAAGTCACACAGAGTCATTTGGAGCACTTTGCTGTTTCACTGTGTTACCTTCGAGGTCAGAGAGACCCTTGGTGTTAGAGCCATAAATCCTGACATTATAAACTTTGCCAAGCAATATGTTTCCTATTAGTTTACAAGACATTAAGTTTTGTAGTAAAATTACTACTGTGCAAATGCTAAAACAGAAACTAAATCCTGGAGTCTTGAAACAGAAACTGAAGTCAAAGGAGCTCATGAGAGGAAGCGTCCAGGAAACAGCCCCTATGCCTGGTGTGGGCTGGTGAGTCCCCTCTAAGCCTGGGCGTCTCTGACATGCGCTAATTGACATGATGTCCCCCCGTTCCGCCTTCGCCCCTCGCTCCTGTCTTCTCCTTCTCTCCCCCCGCACACCAACTCTTTCCCTCCCTTTGTGCTTAATACTAAAGTTCAGTGTAATGGAGTCAGAGGAGCTCAAAAATGGCTTTTTAAGTGTGCCAGAAGAGGGAAGGAGGGTTTATTAGGATAGTCTCTGCTTCCCTAAGAAATAAAATAAAAGAAGAAAATCCTGGCTGATTCTGAAGCTGGGTTTCAGCCTCCTTCCTACAAATGCAACTTCCTATGCAGTTAGTTCCTATGCTTAAATCATAAAGAAAGTCTTTTTTCTTTCTTTCTTTCTTTTTTCAGTGCTGGAAATCAGAAGCAAGTCTAACTGGGGTGCTAGTGTTATTCTTTGCAAAATAAGGTTCTATGGCTTTCAGATTGGCTATGAGCAAATAAAGTAATGTTGGGTACCAAACAATGCCAAATAGACACAGTCCTCTTTTGATATTAGTCTGCGTGTGGCTTTCATGTTTTATGTAGCTACTATGGGACTTTAGAAAGCTCTCGGAAGTATTTTGGAGGAACGAATGGCCTATGGGGACTGCCACCAAATTCCTTGTGATAAAAAAGAGCTAGCCTTGCTCTAGACACACAATGTGGTAAGGACAGAGGGGACTCGCAGCTTTCCTCTACCTCCCTGCCAGGCTTCTAAAATACGCAGATGCTTAAAAAAAACTGTATAATATAAGTAGCTTCATTTTGAATTTGTTTCTTGAAATATAAAACATAAATGTTTAAGTCTGGTTACTAGATTTTTTTTTAAGCAATATTCAAATGTAAATTCCAATAATACCAGATGAGTTAGGTGCTCTGTGCGGGATCTGTTTGATGGAATTCCTTCAGCCATTGAAAGTCATGCTGCAGAGGCATGGCTAGTACCATGGGAGAATGTCAAACCATGTCAAGTGGAATGCACAGACTGGTAATATGCACAAATGAAACACACCTAAAACTTACATGAATATATAGGTTATATGATTTCCAATTTTTATTTTGGAAGTTTGAATGGGCATTAAAATATTTCCTAGACAAGCCGGTGTTGAATAGAGGCAAAAAAGTAGATCAGTGGTGACCCAGAGCTGGAGGAGGAAGGGAATGGGAAGTGCCTACTGATGGGTGCAGGGTTTCTTTTGGAATGATGAAAATGTGAAATTAGATAATGGTAGTGGTTGTGTTACCTGAAGACCGGATTTCCTCATGGTGGGTGTCGAGCCAATGGATCCAACCAAGACAAAGAGTGGGAGAAGGAAGGACTGATTATTACGTGTATCATGTGAGAAGAACACCAGAGATCTTTCCCAAAGCAATGTATCCTTAAACAGCAAACTTGGGGAAGTCTTAAGCTATGGATACATGCATATTCATGAAGGGGTTTGGGCAGAGGGGAATGCAGCATAGAATTGGGGCAAAGGTCGACAGAGTCCAAGCTTTAGTTGTTTGAAATCAGGAGGGTCAACACCATCACTCCATCCTCCACTTGGGTGCAGAACTCAAAGACTTGTAGCAGGTTGTTCTGTACACCCCTGGAGAAGGAACTAGGGCTCAGTTTTATTGCTGAACTCTTGTTTCTTGACTGTTTTTCCTTTGTTCTTGCATTCCTTTACTTCCCTTACTTCCCTTACTTGCCTTACAAGGGCAAGCACTGTGGCCAGGCTTGGATCACAAAATGGCACAGATGCAGAAGCTCATAGATGGAGGCCAACCATAAATTACACACAGATTTTCACTGTGCAGGAAGGTCAGTGCCCCTCACTTTTGAGTTTTAAAGGGTCAGCTGTACATATAATTAAAACCTCAACGGTTGGCAAAGTTTTCACTGTCCTCTTAGACCAAGTCTACATACCAGAAGTTGTCTGATCGACTTTTTGTAAGTGTTAACCTTACACTACCTACGTGAAAATGAATTTTATTGTTAGTTTAAAACAAAAAGATATTTCTATTTTTATTGTAAATCCCCTGATTTAGAATCTTTGCACTTGGGGCTTGAGACTCTTCATTGTTGACAGGCCCATCCCATGATTCTTCTCAGAGTGTAGATACCTGCCGGTCTTGCCATTTTATGGTGTGAAGATAATAGGTGGGAATGGACACATAACCTTGACCCCTGGAAGCTACGGGTCAGCCCCTCCAGGCAGCAAAGTCACGTCTTCAATACCTAGCTCTCCAGTGCTGAAAACTGCAGCTCACAACTGAGCATTTCAAACGCACTGCTGAACATTTTGAGGCAGTACTTGACAGCCTTCCACGGGAAGCGCAGGACTGTTTTCTTCATCTTGGCTTCTGTGTCTGACTCTTAGAATCCCGCCTGACGTGTGGGTTTCTGAACCATCTTTGCCTCGTGCTGGGTGGTAGCAGCGCTAAGCTCGGTAATGATGTCCTCCCCCGAAGCCACGGTGGTTGTTAGCGAAGGTGCACCACTGAGTCAGCCTCCTGAACATGGTGCCCCTTTAGGGTTTCTTGTTTTGTGGGCTTTAAATTCTGCTTTGCAAAGAACAAGGGTGGCCTGACTCAGTAAGACATTTGTAACAGGAAAGGCAATATCAAATGGAAAAAAAGTGACTTCTTATTTCTTGATTTCTCGATTGAAGATTCACTCTCCTTTTTGAGTGTATAAGGGAGAGGGCACTGCTATCCACCAAGCGATTGTTGCAGCGATGTGGACATCCTGCAGGCTTGAGAGACAACCCTTCCTTCTGTTCTCAGCCGTGCGTCACCGTAGGCGTTTACATACACCGTATACATGTGCAGCCGTTTGTTGCTGTATCCTCAGCCTTACCGCCCCTTCCCATCTGAAGTAGCCCTCCCCTGACCCCGTATTCCGCATCCTGTTTGCCTTTGTTGACTAAAAAACAAAACAAAAAAACCACAACTTAAAAGTTGTGAGTTATGGTTCATTCAGAGACCTTCCTGAGGACTGTAGCCCAGGATGCAGCCTCTCAATAGCTCTAAGGAACTGTTCCAAAGAGGTAAGGGAGGAGCCAAGGTATATAGGAACTTTGGCAAAAAACAAGCACACAAGAATTACTGCTGATGACAAAAAAACAGACATCCCAAATAAATGATCTGAGTGCTTTTCTGTGTACGGGAAGAGGCAAGAGTCCAGGCTCATTGAGATGATTCCTTTGATCGGCATCATTACTCTCTAGGGCTGGTAGCCCGTCTTCCTCCGTCCTGAATTCCCCTCAGGCCGCACCACTGGGGTCAGCAGCAGTGGCATCTTGGGTCAGGCAACACCCTCTCTTTACTGAAAAGTCAGGTGACATTATTTTTTGTCCACACCTTATTTGATTTCCTTCAAGGCATTCTTTACTGTCTCTTATTTATTTGCATGTTCCTTTTTTTTTTTTTTTTTTTTTTTTTTTCCTGTACCTGTGTTGTTTCTTTAGTCCCTGGAGGATGTGAGCTTCATGAGAACCTGTGTTTTGTCATTGTTCACTGTGGCTCTCTTGGGCAGTGCAGGGAGAACGGAGATGATTATGGTACTTCACATGATAGGACAGGTCTGTACTTCTGAGTTCCTGACTTCAGTTAACATGAGGAAGCAGATGATATGTGTTTGCATTTCAGTGTGCAGTCACGGGCCTGGGTTTTCGGGGATTTCTATCAGGAATCTCCTATATTCTGGTATCACTGACAAAAGCCAGAATTTCCAGTAATCAGGTTCCCAGATCATTCTCCGAAATATAATTTCAGCCAGCCAAATCATTAAGGCAATCAGTCCATTAAAAGAGATGCTACTGAGGAAGGTTAATGTGAGCTTTCAGAGCAATTACTATGTGCATCTCCGGGTGGGAGAGTGTTTTAGGTATATTAGAGAGAGAGATTTATGGCAGGCAGGTAATCTAGAATTTTGTAAGAGCTATTAATAAAATATGCTTGCTTACACTCTTCTGTGTTTATGGCACTTGAATCTTCTACTTAGATATTTAATTTTATAGTATGAATGCAGTGAGAAGTGTCTCTTAATAATTGTTGATACATTAGCAGTTACTTTTTTCAGACTGCTTTGGAAAGAACAGGAAAAGGAATTCGTTGAAGAACTGTGATTTAAAAATGAAAAAACAAACAAGTGCTTATTCACTAAAGAGTTTCTTTGGTTTTTTGTTCATTTGTTTGTTGTTGTTGTTTTAACCAAAGGAGATTTGGTAGTCTTTTCAGTTCATGAACTTAGAGGACATTTTAAGTCTTAATAAAGTCCAAAGAGTTAATACACTGTGACATCAGTCAAAGGTGCTGTTGGAATATTAGCTCTACTAATTTGTTAGCTGTGTGACTTTGGGCCAGCCTCTTAACTTCTCTGAACATCTGTTTCTTCATTTTTTCAAATGGAGAAAACCTACCTATTGTACTGAGAAGCCAGTAAGAAGATGTGAATAGATAGCTTAGCCCACGACATATTGTCTCTGAGGCCACATGCGTGCTTCTTAATTTTAATCTTACCCTCAGTTTCCTCATCCCTAAAACAGGCTGAGTCTTCACTTTAGGAGAATGTTTGTGGCCCTTCCAAGTTCACTTGATTATACACTGAATTGTCTTATTATTAATTACTGCCTTTTCACTTAAATTCATGAAAAAAAAACTTTCTTCTGATCATATGACTTGTGCAGTTTGAATATCTAGTTTAAACTTTCACAAAACTGACCACTTGGACATTCATAAATGTGCCTTAATAATCTCAGGGAAAAATCTCTGCTGAGATATTTTTAACCTCTGCTGCACCCCTAGGTGGTAACAAGTAAGTTGTGGTCCTGATCCAACAGTGTACTTCACAGTGACTTGAAGTAGGTTTCAATAGGACAGAAACTTGCCTGCCCGCTACGCTGATTCAGTAGGTCTGGTGTGGGACCCAGGACTCTGCATTTTAACAAACACTGAAAGTCGTGCTCATGTATATTTCACTCCAGTGCAAAGCCACTTAGCAAAGAAATGACACAAAGTGGAGGAATCTCCTCATAGTGACTTGCTTTCTACCCCAAAGAATTCCTAATATTTGGTGTACACAGGAAAGAGAAACCAACATCTTAAGAATAAAAATGATTTTACTGGACTGTTTATTATTTTCACTTGGAAAGAAGTTGCAAGAGAGCTATAATTTGCCAGTGAACTTTTATCTTTGATTAAAGCCATGAGGAAAAGTGCCTTGCCTCTGTTTATATCTAATGCATGCATTTACTGCTGAAGAATTAGTATCTTCAGGATGCAGTAAGCTTTTATCTTGTTCATTTGCCTTACAATTTGCATCTTTGCCCTGAGAATGAATCCAGTTGTTTGCCTGAGTTTGGTAAACCAAAGCCAGTTCTGGTGCTCCAGGCAGGGATTTGGGCGTGCATATGGGAGTGGATGCCTCCAAGCCCACCTTCCCCTCGGCAGGTACATGTCTCTGACCCCCCTTCTCCTCCTGGTGATTTGGGGGGCAAAATCCCTGGTCTCTGGCTCTCCAGGCAGGAGAAGGGAAGATGAGCCTGTGTGTCTCCCGTGGGAAACTTCGTCTTTCCCACTAAACCCTGAAGCCCTCTTCTAAGTAAGTATCAAATCTCTGAGTTTTACCATTTCTAATTAGTTGATTTTGATTTGCACAATGCCATTTGGATCAAAGCACAGAAAGAAAAATTAGCCAAGCTCCCTGGTATTCCCCTATTCCTATTTATTTATTTTTCCCCTGCTCTCTCAAATTCACAGGCAGCTTGGGTGGGTGGGACGGGGGATGCTGGAGATGAAGTGAGGGTAGAGGCAAAGTACCATCAGGACCGAAACGTACTGAGGAAGAGTGAGGACTGCTGGAGCCAGATGGCCTGGTTTCATTCCCAGAACTGCCAACTATCAGTTTGCTGACACTTGCCAAAGTCAACCTTTCCTAGTCTCAGCACCTACTTACAAATGTAAAAAATTGGGGACCTTTCTACTATCTGGCCCCCTTGGGGTGTTGTGAAGACCAAACAGGTTAAAATCCCTGTAAATGCCTTTAACAAAACACTTGAAGCATAGGGAAGTCTCAGTAAGTTTTTGCTATTTGTTTTATAATTTTCACTTAATCCTTTCAATCCTCAAAATTGGGCATTGATATTTTACACTTGGGAAAACCAAGGTTTATGGACGTTGTCACTTACCAAAAAAGAAAACAAAAACAAAACAAAAAAAAAAAAAAACCCGCAACTGATAGGAGAGCTGGGATGCAAACCCAGGCCTGTCTGAAAGCTCGACTTGGCATTCTGTCATCTATCTTTCTCTTCCTAAAAACACCCTGCATCTCGTACACATAGCCAGAGATGCACAAAAAGAGGTTTTGTAAATATTTTGTCTCCCTCAACACAGATTCCTGTGCATTATTTTCCCCTGCTTTAGAGTAATGTCGGCTTCCATCTAAAAATACCCAGAGGACTCCCTGTGTAACTTTATTATGTAGGTGGAGGGGAACTAACCTAAATGCCATCTGTCAATTTACAGCAGAATTATATGTTTTAGGTGTTTAATTTTTCATTTAGTGCTACCAAACAAATTCATTATATAATTGGAGGCCCTGACACTTAGCAAAGTGGCTGTTTGGCTGTTAAACTTATTTTGAGATCCATGACACAAAAAGTGTGGCAAATATTGCAGACACATCCTTAACGTCAGTGTCTTACAGGTTTCAGTGGACTGTCTTGTACACCTGATGCTCAGAGTTTGGGGGTTTTATTTCATCGCCGTCAAATCAAATATCGTGTGAAAGGCAGAGTGCTGTATAGACCCCCAAATGCTACATAAATGTAAGGCATTCTTTTTCAGAATCTCCTTCTTGCCTCTGTTGATGCAGTAAGGGTGGTGAGTCACTGTTGTCATTTTGTCGTGGAATACTGGGTGCTCAGGAAATAATCACTGAAGGCACAACTCTCTCTCACTATTTTGCTGAATATGTTTCAGGCCCAGGACATGACGTATGGAATTCTCTAACTCCATATAGCCGCTTCATTTTAAGGTCAAGGTTATAAACCTGTGAACATTGAGATGATCGGCTTGGCTAAAACGTTAATTTAAAATAAAAGAAGTCAACTCAGTCCAATTAATCATTTGACAAGGATTCAACAGTTTTGATTAAAATATAAATGGTCAGTTCAGGCATTGTAGTTGAGCCATTCGTTACAGAGTTGCAGCAAAAATTATAAAATATAAAAGGTTACTTCTAGGCTATCTATATAAGTATAAAAAATCTGGATCTATATATTGCTTAGAAAAATGGACGGCATTGGATTGGGATTCCCCTAGAATGAGGTAGTGAGGGAAAGGAACACCATGGGATGTCAAGGGTACCCAGGGGCCTTTAACTACATACCTAGTAAGTTCCTGGTTTCCCGTTGTTATTTGTATTTAGTAATACCATTGATATTTTAGATGTATTTTAAAAGAAAACATAAGAAGCTACCTCTATAATGGATTTTTATTTCATAGGGGTCCTATTAGAAGAATTTTCCACTCTAATGCATTCTTTTTTTCTATATTATCTTCAGCGTATAACTAGTTCTCACACCTCCTACGGTCAAATCTCTGAGGGTAGGGCCCCGTAAAAGGTCATAGTGGATTCTGATGGTTACCCAGCTATATGGACTCTTCTTTTATTTATTTATATAAATACATTTTGATTCTTGGTCTCGATGACCTAGACTTGATTCTTACTCCCACATTCATCTGGAATTACTCAGTTCCTCTCAGGGGCTCCTCTTTGCCCTTTATGCCAAAGCCACTAGTAAAGTAATTCTCGAAGCTCAAAACACAGCTGGAAAAGTAAGGGTTTGATGACAGAGTCTGGGTCAGATTGAAAGCCTAATGAATAAGAGACATGGCAACCTGCAGAGCCATAGACATGAAAGAATTAGAATAATGACCTTCCTAAAAATATTGGGTTAGTGAGAGTAACGGCCCTCAGGCCAGACCCAGTGAGAAATTCTCCCCCCACTTCTTTGTGAAGTGTGTTAGCGCTAGGAAAGTGTGATTCTTTAATTTAGCTTTACGTGTCATGAGGGATCAATCCTACGCCTGGATTCTCATCGCAGATCCCCTCTCTGGAAAAGCTGCTCGTCCACCAAGATCAGGGAAATAGAGACAAAAGTTGCTGGAAGCATTCTGAATGGGATTAATCCCAAATGTCTGGGGAAACGGGCAAAAATGATGGTTTAAATCCTTCTGGGCTCATTCAACATAAAGATGATATTACTGGATGCTTATAATGAAAACTCCCATTTCTTTCCCCCATAGTTTGTCCTTTTAAATACGCTTTTTCTTGTTCTTGATGTTACGTGAAAAATAAACATGACGTTCAGGATGTCGACCTTGCCTAACGTGGTTTAGAAGAGTAAACAACATGGAGCGAACAGAGTAAACTCACCAAATATTCTTCTCCTTCGTGGTGAAATCCATTTATCTGAATGTTCACATTCAGATCTCCCACCCTCGGGTCTGTATATCAATACTTGTTCCCTGAGAAAATATTTTCTTACCATACCTTCTATACTGGTGCCCTGAAAAACAACCCAGCAGGGCCTTTTATTAGTGTTTCGATTCATCTGTTGGTTGTAAATTGTAGAAGCTCCCAGGTGTAAGCAGGTTCTGGCATGAAAAGGAATAAATGAGATTCCAAGCTCAGCTCTGCCATCAGATGACCAGAGATGAAACTCAACTCTTGAGGAAGAAACTCAGAGCCTGGGATAACTCAGAATCCCCAGAGAGGCAAGTGACCTTGGAAGTCACGTAGTACCTTCTCCTCTTCTACAAACGATCCCTCGTCTGTAGACTTTACATTGGTCTTTTATCTTCCTCTCCGCCCGGGGACCCAGTGAGCTCTGAGGTAGCTGCTTCTGGTTGGAACAGCTCTGGTCTGTGGTGGATGGCTTGCTCACTGCCGAGAGTGCCCTATCCCTGCCTCCTGGGAAACGAACATCATGCCTGCTCGTGTTTTGCTGTCTAGTATTCTTTAATTTATTCATCCGTTACCTACCATGTTCCAGCTTTTAGCACGGGGCCTGGGAGACCACGAAGAGTGAGTCGTAATCCTTGTCTGTCTTTGAGGACTGTCGTTGAAATAAGTGCTATAACGGAGTAGGACTGAGTGGCTTGTATAGTTCGTATTAATTCTTCCTCCCAGTAAATGTTGACGGAGTCACCTGCTGTGTGTCAGGGGCTGCTGGGCCCCGGGTACAGTGGGAGGAGGGGGGCAGCCAAGGAGCAACTCTCACCTTATTGTCTGTCTTCCTCTACACCAAAATGAACAAAGAAAATAATTGGAGATTTTGAGTGGTATCAGAAAGGCGGTAACAGGGTGCTGTGAAAGGAGTAACATGGGGGGAGGGAGGGCAGTCGGGGTGGTGTGGCTGCTTTAGGTAGGGTGGTCAGGAAGGGCCCACTGAAAAAGTGACCCATAAACCAGGGCCTGAGGAATGACAGGGATCCAGCCAGGTGAAGATCTAAGGAGGAAAGGGCGTTCTGGGCAGAGGAAATGGCGGTGGGGATGAGCTTGGCACAGTCTAGGACATTATTGAAGACCAGGTGGCAGGAATTTGGGGTGGAGAGAGGTGGTGGAAGGTGAGTGTGAGAGGTGGGCAGGAGGGCAGTTCTAGCAGTGTTAAGTACAGTGCCACTGTGAGGAATTTTAATTCTATTTTAGATGTATTTGTTGTTTGGTTTATATTCTAAGGGCAGAGGATATTTCACATGTGCTTAATATGATGAGTCCCCTAAAATTAAGTTTCTGTGGGGGGACACAGCAGACCAGTGTGCGGGCTGGTGCGTGGGCAGTAGGAGGATGTACCAAGACAAAGAGAAGTTTAAGAACAAAGGAAGATTTGATAGATACGCTGCTATGGGCAACAGCGGGCCACACAGACGAGAGATGCCTGTGTGAGCACTGAGGGTGAACCTGCAGGGTCTTTTATTGAGGGCCAGGGGCTGTGAACACAAGGGGTAGGGGGCTGCGTGATCAGTTTGTGCACAGGTATCTGATGGGTTGTAAGGCTTGTCAGGGGCTACTCTGAGTAAGGGGATTTCCTCTGTTAAGGGCAGGATGCTTGTCTGCAGCCGTTTCCCAGGGATGGTTAGTTTTGTCAGGGTAACCACACATCATGGGAAGATGTTTCTATGTTGCAGAAATGCAGGTATGCAGAGGGTCCTGAAGTGAGGAGTGGAGGTTAAGGGTGCTAGTTGGCTCTAGGCACATGGAGAGCCCAGGAGTGGGGGTTTTATGGACTTGAGAGCGGCTTCAAAGAGCGCCAGCCAGCTCTACCGTTTCTAAGCCAATTTTTGAAAAACTTGACTAATTTGATCTCATGTCTATTCTGAGCCCTATGGTTGTCTCCCCAGCATAGTTTCTACACTACAGTATTTAGCAGCCAGGAAGACAGTCTGTGTTTGAGTCCGTCTATAGCTTCAGGTGTTAATCTCCTTTGGTCTAATCCAGGGGCGGGCAAACTTCTTCATAAAAGGCCAGATAGTAAACATTTTAGGGCTTTGAGGGCCAGATGGTCTCTGTCACAATTTTACAACTGCCTTTGTAGCACAAAAGCAGCTGTGCAAAATATGCAAATAAATTTGTACAAATGGGCGTGTCTATATTCCAACCAAACTTGATTTGCAAAAGCAGGCAGCAGGCTGGATTTGGCCCCGGGGCTATAGTTTGCCCATCGCTGGCCGAAGATGCCAGTTCTCTTTGCCACAGTGAAGACTTTAATTTTGACCTACGTTGCTCAGAGTGTAGAATTCTGTCAGCTTCAGGGATGATTGTTCCAAGTGTCTACCGAAATAAATGCACAGCCTAAAACTTAAGAGTTGCGTTTTATTTGGCAGGAGGACTCAAGCCAGGTTGACAGCCTCTCAGATCACTCTGAGAAACTGCTCCAAAGAGGTAGGGGAGGAGCTAGGATATACAGGAGTTTTACAACAAAGACCAGGTAGTTGAAACAATAAAAGATTTCTTATTAAGAAAACCAGGCATCTCAAGTTAAAGAATTTAGCATTTTTCTATCTATGGGAGGGAGCAAACCTTTGGGCTTACTGAATTCATTCCTTTGACAAGCACCTAGCTATCTAGGGCCAGTATTCTGTCCTTTCTTATTCTGAGTCCCCTCAGAGTGCACCATTGTGAGTGGCTGCAGAGGCTGGGCTGCAGGCTTGTCTTCACGGCGGTGGGGGAGGGGGGGCAGCCGCTGACTTGATGGCTTCAGCATTCTGTGTTTACTGATACGGTTTGCAGTTACTTTTCGTTTACACCATCATCATGGAGGACTTGTGGGAAGAGACGATTCTCTACTATTGCTTGTAAATAAGAAAGCAAGTAACCCTGCTCGCTGCTGGCAGCACTCTTAGGACTCTAGGGCAGCCTGCTTTAGAATGAAGCAGATACTGAGGCCGGAATGGCAGAGATAGAAAGAAGTCGGATCCTTGGTGACATTGTTGCGTGGCTGAATTAACCAGCCCCGAAGCCTGCGCTACACGTAGACTTTTTCGGTTAGGTGATTCAATCAGGTCTCCTATTGTTTAATCCAGGAAGAGCTGAACTTTCTGCTGCTTCCAGTGGAAAACATCTTCTATGTGATCATCTGCTCTAAAATATTCAGTTACTGTTACTCCTTAATACGCTCCACTAGCAGTTTGAGCGAATGATTTCTAAAGTGCTTCTGCATATCTGCACTACTCATCACATGCCAGTGGGAACCTTTGAGTGAAAATCTGTGAATCAATGGCCCTAGAAGAGCTTAACTTCCAAGAGGCTCCCTCCGGTGCATGGCCACAGGGTAATTCCATTAACTTTAATGACGGTGGTGCTGGACTGAATGGGCCCAGTTAGTCTATTCTTCCCCTTCTTTTTCCGCCTTAAATCTTATCCTGCAGCTAATTCTTCAAGGTAAAGTATGTGCATGATGCCATTCATTTCTTGGCCTTTATTAGTATAAGGACTCTCTCTTTCAGGGAGGGAGTGCTAAGTGAGTACATTAAAAATGAATCCACTGCCCCATTCATCGACTGTGAGAAAACCCCAGAGTCAGGGACATCAATGGATTATTATTGATTGTTGTAAGATCCAATAAAATCATAAGTATGGCTCAAAACAATTACCGTGGCCACATTAGCAAATTATCAAATCCATAACTTGCATTCAAGCCTGGCTTCAGAGATTTAAATAAAGTGCCAAAGGGAAGAAAGTTGCATTTTAGGGATGTGACAACCAGAGCTCGGATAGAGAAATTTATGATTTAATTTGCTGTGCAATCTAATTGAGAATAACTATAAGGTTTTTAAAAAGTGAACTTTGATTGGGTTTTAGGTGTCAGAAATAAACTGGAAATATGGCTCAGTTTTATGTTTTTCTGTGAGTCTGTTGGGAGGGGATGGAAGGTATTCACTGCGAGGAATGACTTTCCTGGGTGACCTTCAACCCTGCCTTCTGTGTTCTTATTTCCTGTGTTCAAATAATTGGGTTATGCTTGAGACTCGCTGGCTCTTCCCAGAGACCTGCTTTTTACTCTCTTCACCAAGTGTCAATTTTCCCCCATTTAGAAATAAATCAATTCAAAATGAAATTACCCAGAGCATTCATTTTTCACCATCTAGTAAATGAATCTCTCTAAAGAACACAGGGTTCTCCGTTTTCAGTTCAGGCTTGATGAAATTCTTCTCTTAGAAGTAGTGCAGAGCTGTTGTTCCCGCCTTCTTCAAGCTTTTCATCTTTGGTGGACTACGTACAAAGCAATATTTGCTCTGCAAAATGTATTATTGGCCTGTTCATAGATTCTTGTGCATATTTTCTGAAGCTCTAACCTGAAATCTACATTTCTAACCCTTAGCAGTTGGAACAAAACTGCCCGTGGCAACACAACACCCAGTAGCCATGACAGTAGTTCGTCTGAAGCCCCGGCCTCAGCCTCACTCAGATAACATGCACATAGATGGCTAGATTTTCAGGAATGGATTGGCTCATCTTTCGGCTCACTTCAGTTAAATAGAAAAGCAGTTTGCACAAAGCTCAAGGAGATTTCATGGTGATCTGTGTAGAACTGGCTAATGGATTTCTACAGGCAGTCAGCGAAAGCTTGAAAACTCAAATTTATCAGAAATGATAAATTACTACTAACTGTCCTAATTATTCCTTGACATTCAGTGTTGAGACCTGACCAAATTTTGCTGAAACTTACAAATAGGAAAGAAATTCAAGGTTTAATGAATTATCCATAATAGAATTGCTTAAAAGAGAGAGAGTGCTGTAGCAGAAGGGTTCATATTGATCACCCAGAGTTCCTTCAGCCTTTGCAAGAGGTGGGATTAAGTTGGGGGAAATATGTTAGATAAATCAGAATTTTAATCGCCAACTGAATTGATTATCCTCAGCGTGCTTCTTAGGTTAAGGAAGACTCTGGGTCACCTCCCAAGGTCATGAGGTTAATAGACGCGGTAAACGTGTGATTTGTGATGAGCTAATTTGTGGAGACCACCTTCTCTGCAAACAGCATAATCAACATACCAGTTTTAAAGGGTCACATGCTAAGTGTGTTTGTTTCTTTGTGTTTTAGTAGTCTTTTTGGTACTTACCCACCTTTTATGTTTTATAGTCTTAGGTTTAGCTCATATGTAAATCCTTGTAAAATGCCTTGAATGATGGCTAGCTTCCTTTTTTTTTTTTTTTAACAGCTATCTTAATTCCTTTTGGATAACTCCAGTTAGAAAAGTTTGCTTTCACACAAATAGGGATACACAATATAAGGAACTATATTCAGTACCTTATAATCACCTGTAATGAGAAAGAATATGAAAAGGAATATATATAAATACACACACACACACACGCACACGTACAATGGAATCATGCTGTACACGAGAAATTAACACAACATTGTAAATTGACTAACTTCCAATAAGTAAATCAGTAATTAAAGTTTGTTTTTGATGTTGCTATTGCAACTTCTTCTTCTCCTTCTCCTCCTTCTTTCCCTCCTCCACCTCTTCCTCTTCTTGCCTTTCTTGCTTTCTGTGAATCGGCATCCCAAGAGTGGAATGTTTGCTCTGTGGCCGTCCTCTCTGGAGTGTGGGCGTTCTGGATTGACTCTGTACTCCCTCTCCTTTTTGAAACCCTTGTAGGAGTCGGAAGAAATGTGCTCTTCTCGCCCTAAGGAATCATCAGTGCCTCTAACTATGTACACGGCACAGTTTCTACTCCTTCGCCAAACTGGTTCCCCACACCTGAGTGTCCTCTCTTTGGTGACTCTGCTCCTTTAAACATGTTGCCTAGAATCATGGAATTATCCAGAGGACAAGGGGACAAGTGGGTAATTGCAGTTCTTGGAACGTAGTAGGCTGTCAGTGTATGTCTGTTGAACATGAGGGTGACTTCCCCAAGTACGGAGCCTCAGGTCTGGACGTTCTTGCTGCAGACGAAGACTGTAGAAAATGAAATGGCTAGAAAGGTCCTGTTGATGGGCACTACCGTGAGGTGGAATTCGTTGTCTCCTTTTCATATTTTGAAGCCCACCGAATCTGGTCCCTGCTATGGAGTCCTGTGGTGTCAGCTATCTTCAAGATCCACTAATATTGATAGAGTTGCTTTTTGATCTCACTGTGGACAAATGCCAACAATGGAGTGAATTCTGAACTAATATTCTGAAATAACTGGTGATCTTTGGGGGCTCTTTCCACACTTGGGGTGTTTGCAGAGACTGACTCTTTTCGTAACTAATACCCACCAAGCTTTCACGCTTATCATTTCCATTCTCGCAGGCATACAAAAGGCACTTGGAGCCCTTTGGACTTTTTGAGGGTGACAGAAGTATAATATAATGAAAAGTGGCTAATTTATTAAACTCTGGCTGTTGGAGGATTCATAGAATCTTTCAGGTCTGAAAGCTATGGGCATTTTCTTTGGAAAATTTCAGGTACACACAAAATGTGGCATTTAACTTCAGGACTCTCTTGGCCACCTGACGCTTGTCCATGCACCGCTTAACCGAACTTACCTGAATTACCTTCATTTCCTTGTTTAAGAGTAGTTAGTATTACCAGCCTAAGTTGATGGGATAAACCTTGAGGCAGATCGCAAGGAGCCACATTCTCCCCATCTGAGAGATTTTGATTTGTACAATGTCTTCCTTGCTCACAAGAATTTGTTTGCCCTGAGGATTTTCCTGGGCCCCATTCGCTCTTAGCTTAATGGCTTTAGGCAAGTGGTTTGACTCTCTCTTCCTTTGTTTTCTTGTCCGTGAAATTGAAGTAAGACTACAAGTCCCTCCTGCATGGGATTTTGTGGGTCTTACAGGAGACCACAGATGGGAAACTTTCCACACAGTGCTTGGCGCAGCGTATTTTTATTTACCCATTATTTATTGAGACCCAGCTGCACGCCAGCTTCTGTTCTGGCTTCTGTGAGGACAGCAGGGAACAAGATTAGGCCCTGCCCTCAAAAGCATCTCCTCACTTGCTTCGTCATCATCACCTCAGTTGTTTCCCCATCACCCCAGTTTCAGAGAGTCAAAGGAGACCCTTGGAGAGGGGTGAAAGTGGATTTCAGCTTATGTTCAGTCCCCTCGAGTCACCCTGTTCATGGGTCCCAAATTCTTACTAATGGTACGCACATTGGTTTCCAAGCCATCTAAGCTTGACTCACTAGTCAAATGGAAGTGAATGTGCAGGGCTAGTTCTTTATGTTGAAAGCAGCGACGTCACCCAGGTGCCACTGGGGAAAGGGAGTGGAGTTGTCTGCAAAGCATGGCCCCCAAGACAGGTGTTCACTCCTTTGAGGAGCTGTGTGCTATCTTCCTTGTATTGTGGATTCTTTAAAATTGGACAACAGCATGATTGAGTAACTATTCTATTTCTTCCATAGCCCAGCCAAGATGGAACATTCTTCTGATGTTAAATTTGCACAAGAGAAAGTGGGGATTTTCTTAACTTCTGAAGACTAGGTGTGACCTTAAACCAGGCTCATAAGTGACAGGAACTTATTCCAATCCGCTGTTGAGGTTGACTTCCATCTTCAAGAGACTAAGCTTGAGTTGGAGTTCGAATTTAGAAACTTGAGAGTTAGGAATTGAGATTTCAGAGTTAAAAAGTGTAGACTTAAGAGAGTAAAATCTCAAGTAAATTTAAGAGAGTGAAGTTGGAAGTTTAGCTAGAATTGAGTTCGAAGTTACGTTTTCAGTTTGATGTGTGAGTTTTTATTTGTTAATATATTCTTAATGTCCCTGCTAGATTTCCTTTGCAGCTTCCTGTTGCAGCCCCTGATTTTTGTTACCCTGGACATGATTGTCAGAAGAGCAGAGCTAAGGACATTTTGAGCTTAGACTTATTCAGCCCTTACGGGGTGGGACGTTTCCCCAGCAAAGTTGGGGATTGATGGCTACACTGCTGTCCCAGGAGAAGGTCCCTGCCGCCCCTCCTGTCCCACCCGCAGCGACACACCACTGCCACCGCCATAGGCTGACCCTTGAGAACATTTGTTATGCAAACACTCTGCCATCTGCTGTGCTGCGGAGGCTTCCAGGCTAGTGCAGAAACAGGTGTGGTGTCAAAGTAACTTAGTGAGTAAACAAGTTGAAGGGAGGATTGGAAGGTAGCCCGTTCTCTGATGAGCTGCATCCTTGTCTCTTGGACCTGGACCAGCAATGCCATGCCTCATCAGTGGTCAGGACTTTGTATCCCTTTTGGGCTCCAGTTTGGTACCACGAGGCTTTGTGGATGGATGCTTAGGGCTGGCATTTGACTTGCAGGTGGAAACCGGCATTGTGCTGTGAATCCCTTCGTGGGATTCATGCTGCACTTGTTACTGATTTCCAGTGGAAGCACCTTCCTCAGCCTGTTTTTCAGAGGCTTTGTGTTTCCAGAGCGGCGAGAATTTGTTCCTTTTGTCAGATGATGCCCGGGATTTTTTTTTTTTTTTTTTCCATTTTAAACTCCAGGAAAGAATGAGTTCTTTGGTTGAAGTGATGTCAGTAGAACTTTTGTGATGATATGCCAATTCATTTCTAAGTGTTTCTCTGCCAGTGGTTTGTCAGCATCCCTGAGAGAAGTGTATGTGCTTTCACTAAAGGAATTGATGGTTACTTCATTTTTTAAAAGCTGTAATAAGCATCTATTTGTGTTATTAATAATAATACTTCACTTACTTTTAAAACTGATTTTAAGTTAATAAAGCGCTTTGTATCACGTGATTTAAATTATTTGTGTGTTGGGCATAACAGCACAGAAGATAAGCCTCTGGACCCAGAATGCCACAGGTCAAATCCTGACTCTACTGCTTACTAGCTGTGTGACCTGGGGCAAGTTGTTGAACATCTCTGATCTTCAGTTACCTCATCTGTAAAAGGGAGAAGGCTTTGTGAAGTTGTTATGAGGATCATAAGAGATAAGGAGTGAATAGGACCTTTATCACAGTGCCTAGTGTGTGGTGCGCCTCAGGAAATGTTAGCTGTTATCATTTTGACACTAACAATGTTATTACTGTGTTTCCGACATTGTGTGACGTGTGAGTTTTATCTGTATTTTAAAGTTGATGTGACTGAGGCTGAGAGGGGAAAAGTGATTTGCTCAAGATCTGGAATCCAGTCAGAGGTGCAGAAAAACAGAGACCTAGACCCATGACATCTCATTTATCGAGGAAACGTTGGCAGAGTCCGACCGAATCCGCTCCCACAGCCTGGTTTCCACAGCCCCAGCCTCATCAGAATGTGGTTAATAAGCTCAGCTCCCAGCAACAGCTTTCACACCAGAACATTTAACTGCCTATGGCAGAGGAGAATGGAATTGGGTGAAAGTTTTCTGGGCAGAGAAGACTCTTCCTCTTGGGTAATGTTTTCTAAACTGAGAGGGTAGAGAAATTTTTGTAAACTGGCGTGAGGTGTCATAAATCCCCCCCTTTGCAGGCTGAATAAACACCTCTCTTCCAGTAAACATGCATTCCACCCTCACGCTGATATTATTTTAGAATATTCATATCACTGTTTTCACATAGCCCACAGATAACCAGTGTTATCTTAAAACAAAACATAAAAAATCAATGGCCAGCCTAAAAGAGCGTGTGATGAACACAGACACACAGTATTGACTACATACTCCGTAGGGCGGTGTTCTGATCTTCAGATTTAGAAGCTCTGTGAGACTCAGTATGTCTCTTCCAGGGGATTGCAATTGTGTAGGAAGGATAAGAAGTGTGCATAAAGAGCCCTAAACGCAAGGCAGCATGTTGTAAGTTCAAGGGAAAAAGCAGAGACCGTGGATTCATATGGTTAAGGAAGTCCTCTGGATGTAAAATAACTTTCTCTCTCTGGGAAGCTGTTCTGCAAGGAAAAGAGAGGATAATGCATTGCCTGTGTGAAACAGGGGAGGCAGCAGTAGAATTAAACATGCCTGGTTATTGTTAGTTTTTAGCAAGTTGTCATTTCATTAATAGTTTGGACTTCTTATGGGTAGAATCATTAAATCCGGTCTTTAAAGAAACATACATCAGCTCAAATAAAGTTAGTAGCTGTGTGGTAGATTCATTATTATTATATCCAGAAATATTTTCAGTCCTGTTGCCATATTTGGGGCCTGAGTCTTTATTGCTAAACCGTTGCAAAGTTGTGGTGGTGATTTTCACACGTTCTTTCCGCTCTGTGACTAAGCTGCTGTCAGTGTCTGCTGCACAGATAACATCTGTTTCTGGTGCCTCTCTCCTGCTGTACTGTACACAGAGCAATCCTGAAACCCTTTGGAAGATGAAGAATCATAGACAGGTACACTGCAGCATATTCTATGTAAAAAAAAAAAAAAACCTCTAGTAAGTGTTTAATAAAGTTCTGGTGCTCTGTATTCAAGGGTGAAATACTAGATCTTGCCTTAGGTTTTGATCATTGGCTGTTTGATCCAGTCCCTGGGAATAGTCCCTTTGTAGCAGCCTCCTGAAAGTCCTGATTGGTGTTGGTGCATACTTATAAAGAAGCATTAGTAGGGAAATAATTTGGTTTCAGTGGACATGACATCCATCGATCCAGCTGAAATATTCTACAAATTGATTTTAGCATTAGTACCCCTTTAAATTGGAACTGGCATATGTATGCCCCTTGGGAATTTTAATTATGAAAGCCGTTCTTAAATGTACATGACCAGGGAAACAAAATATAAGTCACTGGAGGCTGATGTCTGCCTTGTATTTGCGGGGTTTTGATGGCAGGCCAGCTCTCATTTGTTTAGCTTCAAAGCAACTATGTGCAGAAATGAGTAATAGTACTAATTCTGTAGCGGAGTATCAGGGAAAAGAGCAGTGAACGCTAGGCTTTGTGCTCTGTATTTTTATCCTACACTGGCTACTTGTATGGCTTTGGACAAATCTTTCATTGTTCTGCCTCTGTTTTCTTCCTTTTCATTTTTCCCTCTCCCTCATCTCCTTCTCCTTGTGTGTGTTAGGACTTTGTCTGTTGCAAGTGATGAAATGTCCGAACTGGCTAAAGTGAATGGAAGATTTATTGAACCATAATTAAGGAGTCCAAGTGAAGTTTGTGACTTCAGGTATGGCTTGATCCAGGGATCCAGTGCCCTCAGAACCCAGTGTTTCCCTCTCCGTCTCTGTGTGTTCCTCTTTCTCCACACCGGTTATAAGGCAGAGGGGCAGACATTAGCCTTGGTGTGGAGACGGCAGTGGTGAGTTGAGCATCCTGGGTGACATATGTCTGTGTAAGGAGCAGCAAGGAAATGAATGCCTCATTAGCTGGCTTGGAGTCAATTTGTAAAGATACTCAAGAGCCAGGGTGTATTATCTGAATTTAATTCATAAAACATTTAGGACCCAGTGAAATAATGAGGAAGAGACTGAAATGAAAAGAAAGATACTTCCTAGAGAATAACAAGATAGCAGTGCTTTGGATGAGATTGAAGATTGGGATACTGAAGTACCAATCTGCTTGAGATTATAATGAGCCAGGGTGAGGCAAGTGAATTTATAAGGAAGTGATAAATATGAGTAAAATTCAAGATCCCATTAGCTGGAGGATTGCGGTCAAAGCCCATACAACCTAGATTTCTAGCAGGATCACTTATGTTGTAGGTCACATTAGATCAAACAGAGCAAATACTGGGTGATACATCTTTTTATCTGAAGAAAGTCTTAGTCCTCTTTCTAAATACCAAAATACCATGAACCGTCTGTATAGTCTTAGGTTTTATCCTGTAAGTTTCAATTCCGAAAGGCTGTGATTTTCTGTTTGCAAAGTCAGGCAGTGCTATGAAATCTCATTCGTCCATTTATTATTTACTAAGAACCTGCTGCATAATGCCCATGGCCACACACAGCCTGGCATTTTACGTATCCGTTTTGCTAAAGAGTGCAGATGTGGTCCCTAACCTCGTGGAGCTGACGGTCTGTCAAGGTCTGTCAATTCCCAAGTTTACCTAAAACAGCTCCTCCTGATTCTTAGATTATTTCTAGGAAAGACATCTGGAAAAGGTAATCTGTAACCCTACTCAGCTTCAAACTCCTTCTCACAATACCACTATATGTTTAAATTTTTTTCCTAAATTATTTCCTGAAATCGTTTACTCTTGATTTATGGCTAAAAGCTCTATCATGACTATTTTTAAAATGACTTAGTAAACCAGTAGTCTTGCTGTTCTAAAGGCCAGTAGGTCACTTAAGTGTCATTTGTTAAATGACTTTGGTCAGTAAAACCCCTCCTGTTGTTTTTCCCCAAGTGGCCTTTGAGCCACGTGACACCAGCCTAGGTCTTTGCCCATCTTGCTCCGTCTGCTTTGGGCTGGCGTGGACTATTAGTGATGGTTCCTTCACAGAGTGTTAGCCAAGAGTGATCACGATGCGGTCACAGTAAAGGTTCACAGAGATTAAATGCTCTAATTAGGGAGGGAAGTTGAGGAGTAAGCAGTTTTTAAAGTGGATTGAGATCTGGTAAGTGAGCTGGTTCCCCTCATATGCTTACAGCTAATTTGAAACGCTGACTGCTTGCTTCGTAGGGAACAATATACTTTCTCTAAATGCATATTAAGATTTCACATTTATTCATTTAATAGCTGATTTAAATGAACTAGTAACTGAGGAAAAGCCACAGGAAACAGAATTAGGAATCATTCTGACTGAAGCAAGTCGGCGTCTTGGCACTGCACGTGTTCGTCCCTCCCTGCTCTGTCTTACAACGCCTAACAGCTCCCTGAGAGCAAACAGAGAGAGACCTCATTTGGAGAATTTTTTTAGTTCCTTTTCTGATTGCAAAGATAAGACATGTTTTTGTTGTAGAGATTTTGGAAATTACAGAAAAATACAAAGCCAGAAATTGAAATTATCCATGATTAAATTTTTATTTTGGCTGATGTCTTTTTTGAAACCACCACAAAAAGAAGCCTATATAATACGTGAAGATTTAATTTTCCCACTGAATGTTAAAAAACAACAACACTGTAGAAACAGCTTTACTCAGGTTGTCTGATCCTTCCTCTGCAGTGTCCTTGAGACAAATGAGTTCTCCATCCAGAGAAGACCCTGCCAGTGGAACCAAACTCTTGGTCATCTGTCTGTTGGTCTGTCGGTCTTTCTGTCTCTGATGTTTGCGGAGAGGGACATGTCATTTTGGCGTAATGGTATTGTCGGCGATTAGGTTTTTGTCTTGTCACAGAAAGAATTCAGAGATGAGACACGGAGGTCAAGAGAGTAAAGTAAGGATTTACTAAGCTGTAGATAATACGCTTTTAAGGAGACAGCGGGCAGGTTCGGGTGAGCAGCTGTGCTGAATTTCTTTGGCAAGCTGCTTACATAGGGTGTGAAAATGAATGGGTGGAATATCCACTGGGGAGGGAAGGGTTTGTGGTCATATTCCCTGATTTTTCATCTCAGCTCCACCTTCCCGAGGGGAGAAGGGATTTTTGTCCTTATTTAGTCTGGATTGGAAGTGTCATGGAGTTGGTGCATGATGGGTAATTCTAATTTGCAAGGCTAATTATATTGTAATGAGTGCATAATGAGCAAAAGGTTACTTTCGGACACTGGAGATTCCTGCCTTTTCCCACCTTTTTTTTTGCCTGCCTCCAGGACACTTGTCACCACAGAATGTGTGATCTCTTACCAGTCCCAAGTTTCCTGCTTTTCTCTGTCTGCCCAAGGACCCCCGTTATTCACAAGATGTATGGATTCCTGCCATTTAGCCTATGCCCCCCCCCTTTCTCTGCTCATATCTAGCTATCTGCCTGCTCTAACAGTCTCTTGGAAATGGAACACAATCTGTGAAAAATAAAGCTGTGTGAAAATTAAGAAGAAAGGTAAGGGTGGCAGGTAGGAAGTTCCATGCTCCCCGCAGATGACCCCCTGTGAAGACACCACACTCAGTGCTGATGTATTTCTGGTGCAGTCAACGTAGTGAGGTCTCCTGCTCTTCCTTCTGTTTAGCTGTAGATTGTGAGAGATAGTTTTTTTCTTTTTTCTTTTTTTTTTCTTTTTGCAAAATTGAAGCTCCCTTTTACCATATTTCAGTATTTCAGACCCCAAACAGCCCAGCCCTCAGAGACCCAAATGCCACAGTGAAGTAGCTATTGGGAGTGACTCGTCTCCCTCTGGTCCCAACCGTTCCTCCCGGTTGATGGAGGAAACGTTAACCCGGATGTGAAGGAGCAGTGCCTCGCTCTAAGCAGAACAAAAGAGAGGGCCTTCCTTCCTTTCCCAGACCCCGGCAAGGAGGCTTGGCATCAGAGTCCTTTGTCTGAGGAAGTCAGCCCTCTCCTCCCCTGCAGCTCACCTGACCTCATGAGAAGGCTGCTTCCCCTGCTCTCACAGGTTTCTGGGGAGTCAGGCTTCATGGTGTCTTCCTGTGCTGACACCATCTGCTAGGTTGGGAGCTGAGGGGAAGCTGCAGAAAATGAGAAGGTTGGCCTTTCCTAAATGGAAGCCACTGGAAGGCAGAGGTAAGTCACCATTGATCTATTTTCTGACATTCCCAGGTAGTTGAGTCACTCACCTGCCCAGAATCTCCTCAGAGTCTGCGTGTGAAGGCCTGAGGCTAGACCCTCTCCACCACCCCCACCCCTAGCTGCCCCTCAAAGTGGGAGCACGTAGAGAACGCTCAGTGCATCCATTCATGTGCACGCTGCTGGCACAGGTCACAAGGCAACCCCCCGCCAACACCACCTACTCTTTTAGGACTTTGCCCCTGTTCCCGCTAGGGCCCCCATACATACCATTCCCCCATCTTGGGGTGCTTGTCTTATTCCTGCTCCCTAAACCCCTACACTTGTTGAAGACCTTCACTTAAGTGCCACCTCCTCAGGGTGTTTGCCCCTTTATTCTGTGGTCCTGATCTGAGTTGGACACCCTAACGCATACGTGTAATTATTTGATTAAAACCCATTGTCTCATGTAGACTGGAAATTCAGGAAAATGGTACCGTGGGTATCCCCACTACCCAGTCGAATGCATGGCACACAGACTGAGTTTAGGAAACACCCAAGTGAGTGAGAGCTGTTGTGATACGACGACATGTTGGTTAGAGTCTATTTAGTTAAGAAAGAACAGTTTCGCTTTCTTACTTTATGTCATCATGTTGTATACGGACCAAGAAGAGATTCCACCAGGGCACGAGGGATAGACAAGGAAGAGGACGGTGGGAGAGAAATTCATGAAGTGTCTTCAATTTTTAATTCGACTTTTAAAAGGTAAAGGCAGATATGTTCTCTAACTGTCTCTGCATTTGTAACGAAGGGAACTTTGGAATATTCCGCACGGAAGGTGACCTGCAGTGTCTCCGGTTCAGGATCGGAGGCTGCCTGTTAATTTCATATTCTCCTTTTCTTCCAGATTTCCAGGAAGAGTCAGAGCCTCACATCTTTTTACTTGAAAAGCTCATACAGATTCCCTATAAGCCCCCCAAATGTATGAAATAATTACCCAGGAGACAAAAGAACAGGGCTCCTATAGATAGATATTCATTCAAGAATCTACATGCGGCATTGTTCTGTCTTGGGTCAGATTACACCCTGTTCCCTCTTTCAAAATATATTTCAAGTTACATTATTAAAATGCACCATAAGGCGTCTTTGTGTAAAAAATCGAAAAATAGGACTTTAGACGGGGCAGACATCCCTAGTACCCCAAATTTTTCATTTTCCTTGCAACATGTCTTCACTTTGAAAATTGTAAGTAGGCCACGGAGAGAAATGCCTGATGTGAATTTCTTCCAATAGCCCCAAACTCTTCTTTTCAAATTACTACAAAAGCAATTCAGCATTTTTGGTGCCAGATTGATGGGGGGGAAAAAGTGCATATTAAGCTTTCCTTATTAATTAAAGGCAGTGAGAAAAGAGTCATCCTAGCTCAAGTTTATGAAAACAAATAATGCTTGGAAATGAGCTTGCAGTCTGAAACCAAGAGATGCTGTGTGTGGATACAGTTTGTGTTCATGTTGGGTATTACTGCCGTTGAAGTGTTAAAACAGCTAACCACTGGTGGACAGGAAGAAAGAGGAAGTTCACAAGATTTTGAATATGATTTCAAATCAGATTTGTAAAATCATTTAGGAAAAAACCCCTCCAAAGAAACAGTTCTGTTTTTGCCCTATGAGACCAGCAAGATGAACCAGCAGATCATCCTCAGCTCTAATTCTGAACCTTGTTCACCACCAAGGTTATTTATACCAGGTGAATGATGATCTGGGTCACCCCCAGAACTAGCTGGTACGAGGAAAACTTTTACAGCGTTTCAGAAAAAAAAAAAAATACTACTTTCTCATACTGAGAGTCCCTTGGGCTCTGAGGAGGATCCAATAACAGCGATACAGCCAAGGGAATGATTCTTTGGAAAGTTAACTACGGTAGAACTAAAAATGAGGAGGGTTGGGGAGAAGATGGTCATTGGAATTTTAAGCATTTTCCGTATTGTCTTTCTTGACCATCTTTCTAAAGGTAGAGTGTCGTTTTTATTTTGACTGTTTCTTCATGCTGAGAAATGTTCAATTAAGAATCTTAAGAATGTGGACATTTTTCCTTCTTTCTTTGCTTCTGGAGCTAATGATTCTGACTTGGTTTTTTGTTTTGTTTTGTTTTTTTCAGGAAACTTAGCTTGATGCAATTTTCTGGTAAGTGGTCTTAAACTGTGGTAGGGGAAGAGAATTTTACCTTCTTAAGTTTTATGTCTGGGCCTGAAAATTTAACTGAAAAAGACAGATAACAAGGGAAAAACATTCAAATTTTATTTGATGTTCGTATTTTTACATGTACACAGTGGCTTATTTGGGTATGTATAAAATGAAGACCCAAAGACATGGATAGGCCTGGGAGCTTGTGTACCATTTTAACAAAAAAACAATAAACCGTGCAGATGGGGTTTGTGCGAGGGGCAGTTAAATTGTGGGAAAGTGACCAGGAAATATATGCAGGAAACCAATGGAAGGCATGAGTTATTTTAGTAGGTTTGTTTGAATAGATTCAATTCTGCATTGACTCCCTGTCTCTGGTAATAAGAATGCTTTCTTCTTCCTGGTACAGGGAAGGCACCTTTCTCACGGGAAATCTACGCTCTCCTTTTAGATAAAAGGGGGCAGTCAGGGAGACCTTCCTGCATGCGCTACTTTTCGACTGCTTTCAGCTCAAAATAATTAGTATGCCAAAGTGGCATGTTTTGGTGTAGCGTGTTCTGATCCCCCTCATTCTGAACTCCTCATGGGCAGTGTTTGTGGGGAACACAGGAGAAGGTATTTGTTTTAAAAATTGATTTTCTTTTCCTCCTTTCTCTTCCCGCCTCCTTCCCCTTTCTCCTCCTTTCCCCCTTTCCACCCCTCCTCCGTCTCTCTTCTCTCTGAGTGAGTGATGTGATGTCAAGGGGACCAGGCTTTGTAAATGTATCACAGATGGCAGATAGGTTGCATCTTGAGGTCTTTCTCTGGAAGATCAGTCATGACCGTCTGGAGGGCTATGCTGTGAAGGACTCTGAGGCTCAGTCTAGGCTCGACGGGAGAATGATGGGGAATAAATGAATGATGTCTGCCAAAGGCATGTGCCGTGTATATTTGCTCAGTCTGCTGTAGGGCACCCTAGACTCGTTCCAAATCCCACTGACTTTTTATTTGCGGGCTGTTTGTTTTAACAGTCTTTAATCAAAGAAACTAGGGTCCTCACAGCTAAGCAATACCTGTAAAGTTGAACTATTTCCATGGGATGGGAAATGCCAAATGGAAAAGATAAGAATAGGTTAAGTTGCTTCTTAGCGTTTTCTAAAATATGCATGTAGATGTTTTGAGTATACTAGAAAATTGCTTTATTTATATGTTTTTTTTCAGGATAGGCATAACTTTTACCTAAACCACAGAGTTTATTGCTTTCTATGGAATGATCATGATTATTTAAAGTCACACTTGATGATATCCTAAGGTTTTACAAACAACTCCCTGTGTATAGAGTTTTGGCAAATACTCTGCTTTACCTGGCCAATGGAGATAAAATAGAATTCTGTACCATTTGGAAGGCAGAGTACTTTTTCTTTGAAATGGAGATCAGTTAGTTTCTGCAGGGCACATTTGAAGTCGCCAATGCCAGTTTAATCCCCAGGTGGTCATACAAACATTAGTCCTTTCCGTGTCCAGAAGCTGCACACACTGCTCAGCTGTCAGAGTCAGACCAGGCAGCTCTGCTGTGCTTCCGGGCACAAGCCACTACAAGGAAGATGTCCCAAAAGAATTTAAAAGCAAAATATATCTCACTGTCCTGTAATGGAAACTCTGCTTCCTTTCAGTACCTATCTATCTGCTCCAGTTCTTTTTTTTCCCCCTTAATTAAAGTATTGTTGATTTACGATGTTGTGTTCATTTCAGGTGTACAGCAAAATATTTCAAATTATATATATCTGTGTTTGTGTGTGTGTACATATATTCCTTTTTAGATTCTTTTCCATTATAGGTTATTATAAGATATTTAATATAGTTCCCTGTGCTGTACAGTAGGTCCTTATTGCTTATCTATTTTATATACAGTAGTGTGTTAATCCCAAACCCCTAATTTATCCTCCCTCCCCTTTGGTAACCATAAGATTGTTTTCTATGTCTGTGAGTCTGTTCCTGTTTTATGAATAAGTTCATTTGTATCATTTTTTTTTTAGATTCCACATAAATGATACCATGTGATACTTGTTTTTCTCTGTCTGACTTACTTCACTAAGTATGATCATGTCTAGGTCCACCCTCATTGCTGTAAAAGGCGTTATTTTGTTCTTTTTAATGTTCTTGCTCCAGCTCTTGATTCGAGGTTGTAACTAGATCTCAGCATATCTGGATTGGTGAGGGAGAAGTCTACTACGGATGGCCCTGCTACTACTCTTAAAATTAGGGACCGCACTTAAAGCAGATGTGAACAAGATCGTGATATGCAGCCCATGGAATCTGCCTCTGCCCAGCCCAGTCATGCTGGATATTAAGTAAGACTGTAATCTTTATTTTGTCCCTCATTGCAGTCTCAGTACCTAGAAGCACCCACACACAGTAGGAGCTTGAATCATTGAATGCATATTTCCATATGCATCTGTTACTGGTGGTCCCCTGTGACTCACCCTTCTGGTACGTGCGGAGGCCATCCTATGACAAGTGCCTTCTCCACCCCACTTCAGGGCTTTCTCTCTGCAGTGTAGGGAGCAGGCCTGCAGTGCTGGGGAGTTAATGTCTCCCCAAGAGCAGCTCTCAGCCAATGACAAGTGAGAGTTGAAGGATCTGTCTCCCAGCCTCCTTGCCCTCTGATGGGCAAGTCTGAGGCGTGTTCCGTGCTACGACTCCCAGCAGGTTGAGCCCCAGTTGCCTGAAGCAGCCAACTGCTTACGCTTCTACCTTGTAGTGGTTTTCTTCCCTCCCCTGTCTGGTTTCCTCCACTTACCTCAAGGGGCTTCCTAGGAGCAAATCTCAAGTAATCCATTTGCATTTAAGTTCTTATCTCAGGCTCTGTCCTGGGGAACCCAGTCTAAGACAGTGATGAGAAAGCATGAAGGAGCAGGATGAGAAATTGAGTGTATCCGCTGCTACACTTGGGAAAACAGTTTAGTACCACCTGTTCAGCTGTCAGTGACTCAGGAGTCTCACTTTGGTACGTTAAGAATAGCACACTCCTCAGTAAGAGGCAAATGTATATATATCTTCACCCATCGGTCACAGGATATTGGTCCTGTAAGCATTCTGCTACGTTGTACACTTGGGTAATCAGAACTCATGAACATGCTCTGTGCCCTGTTCTTCCAGTCTCTGGAGGCTGTTGTTTTTGGCCTGCCCAGCACCCTTTCCTCTCTCATTGCCCAGCTGGTTATGTAACTCAGCCCCCTTTGGCCAGAGGAGGAGTAGAGGAATGGATGCTTGACCCAAGCCAGGCCCCTCTCTTTGCTTATTTGGGGCTTTGCTCATTCAGATGGGGACATTCTCCCATTCCTCTCTGATTACTAGGTTGGGAGCTTCCCGAGGCCATTTCCCCAGCCAGGCTGTTACCCTTCTGAGACAATGAAGCCAAGACCTGGAGAGGCAAAGGCCTGTGCCGGCTCTGCCTGGCCATTCCTGGGGGGTGTTCATGTGAGTCAGTAATAACATCCCTGCTTCTGATCACAAGGAATCCTGACTAATAACATATGATGCATAGGACTTCATCTGTTATCTTTTCCTTGCTGCAATCTTTAATTTACTAAGAGAAATGTCAGGATTTGATGATTATGCCAGTTACGTGTAGAAGCCACCAGCATGGTCCAGAATCACAGTTCTGAGAGGACAGGGACTACGGCTGACGTCATTGTTAGGAACGTTCTCCACTTTGTGTGTAGAGTACCATCTGACGGTCGTGATGCTGTTCAAAGCACGAGTTACAGTGTTTTAATATACTGATGATCAGGCACCGTCACTTACCTGGCTCAGAGATTCTTTCCATTCTGTAACAACTGGTCTGTACTGAATACTGAGTGTAGAATCTTTAAAAACAGATTGCAGAGGGCAGAAACTCATTCTGAAATATTCTCAGAGCAAAACTGTTACTGATGATATACTTCACTTTAGCTGAATTGGTTGGTGCTAATTCTGTAGCCCACCGACGTACTTAAAGGACCTTCATCCTGTTGCTTCTGGATCCTGCTCTTTATACAGTAAGTTAATTTTTTTTCTCCTGTAGTTTTATTTAACTTTGGACTCTCAAAGTATTCTTGTGGGCCTTTTTGTTGCCTGCAAAGCTACAATTAAAAGACAAATTGTTCACATCTTTTTTTCCTTTAAACAGTGATCTTTAGGGAAGTTACTTTGTGTTTGTTTAACTTTCTAATAGGATTTATAAGCCCCGTCTTCTGGGCTAAGGTAGCACTTGAGAAGAAACCCATACATCACTACTTATTCAGCTAATGCAACGTGAAGAGCTCTCTTTGAATAGTCTGTTTATCTCTTCCTGTTGTCACTAGGTGGAGGTAGGATCAGCCAGTGCTCAGCACTTGGACAGCACCTGCTCAGAGATAAGTGAAGTCAACTGATTTTTAATAGCCAATCAACAGTGATTTTTGGTTTTTGGTTTTTGGTGACACTGGCAAGAATGTCAACTAATAGATACCTTGACTCCTTTGGGATTGTGACACTTTCTATCATAAAACACAATATCAAATTAACCACACCAGGTTTTTCCTTGAGTTCCAGATAGTGATTAATGTTAATTCCAGAGCTCAAGTTCTTCTGAGTTCATTTAAGGTTAATTTGGTTTATTGAGGCCATTCTACATTAAATGTTTCATGTTTGTTTAGCCTCTCTCTTTGACCACTTATCCTTCTAGAAACTCTGTGAGAACTGTTACTTATCCATGGCCATCATTTTGTAATGTATACAAGTGTCAATCCCTTTGCTGTACACCTGAAACTAATATAATATTGTAAGTCAGTTATACTTCCATAAAATAAATAAAACAAAACAAAAAAAGAAGAAAAATTAATGCAAAAACAAAAAAAGAATTATTAATTATCGAGGGCATCACTGTACCTTCACATGTGGGCGCTTAGATGTGTTTCTCACTATGAACCTGAGGCAGTGTGGGCAGAATGGCAGGCCCTGGGGTGTTATCTATAGCTTAGATGATGCCAGCCAGGCACTGCCACTGTGGGAATCTGTACAATGAAGAGATTTTTCAGGTCCCCACTGATGGCCTCCTTTCTAGTAGCAGGAAGTCAGAGACCGCATTTCAAGGACAGCAGTAGAATCTGGATATTGGCTTTGTCACTGTAGTGGTGGCCCTTTTTCCAGGTGACTTATGTTATCTTGACCAGGTGACCAGATGGAACAATAGAATTATCCTGAAATTTAGAAGAAAGTTCAGGACAGGACAACACCAAGTTCTCCTTAACATAGAGACATTGCACATATGAACATTGAAGATGAAATTAAAGGAAAAAAACATGTATTTGGATTCAGGAATAATCTAAAGCACAACATTTTGCTAAGGTCCACTTCCCTGAGATGTTCTAAAAAGTTTTATTTTCTGGCCATAAAGAAATCTATTTTACTTAACGTTCTTCCACCAACATTCTTCTTTCACCACGGAAATGCTGGTTTTTGTTGGTGGTGTTTTGTTTGTTGGTTTTTGTTTACACAGAATAACAAACTTTTGCAGATACTTGGTCTGTAGTCATTCTTTGGTAATGTAACTACCAAGATTTGGGGGGGTGTTATTATTAGAATTGGGGTGTCCATAATTTTAGGTTCATAGTCAGGATTACACTTGATGTTAGCACACATTGGAAATTATGGTAAGTAGCCATCATTATCCTTTTTGAGATGGAGTCAATTCATGTCATTCCTCTGCTTGAAACCCTCTGATGACTTCCCGTGTTCATTAGGATAAAATACACTTTCTGAATCAGGAGCTCAGCCCCACTTCTCTCCCCTGTGGAATCGTATCATTCTCTCCCTTTTGTTACTCTGAACCCACACTGGCGTTTTCTCTCATCCTTAAGCACACAAGTGCTTTCCCTCCCCCTCAGTACCTGGGGCTCCTTCTGCCTCGAATTTTCTTGCACCCGATTTGTACACGAAGATCCCTCTTCTCCTTAATCCCTTCTCCCTGGTCACTTCTCAGAGCCTTCTCTTGGTCCCTGAGCTGAAGTAGCCCCTCTCTCCTACCTGGGTAGCCATCCAGTTGGTTCCCCTATTTTATTATTTAACTCAGAGTATCTCTTGCTATCAGAACACTTCCTATTTAAAAAGAAAAAACTGTTTCAGCCATCTCTACCCCCTGCTCCGTACACTCACACCGCGGAGTGTAAGCTGTCTGATGCACGGGCTTTGTTTCCACCCCAGCATAAGAGCACGTGGTACTTGTGAGCATGACAAAACACTGAAGTAGGGAAACGAAGAGAAATGCCACTATTTATGGAGAGAATCAGGAACAGCTCTTTGAAGGAAGGATGGAAATTAGAGGTGTCTCTGTAGGGTGGAATTCCTGCTTCAGAAGCCAAAACGAAGAATCTGTCAAATCGAGACTCGTAGCCTGATCTCACAGTCCATCCATGTTGCTCCCATGCCTGCTCGAAGCCGTTCTCCTGCACCGTGGTAGCGGCCCTCAGCTGTGATCCAAAGCACCTCCTGCGGTGGTGGAAGGGACCCCTCACCTCCTGTGTCGGGAGGCTACCCTTGACCGTGACTTCTCCACACTGAATTGAGTGTCACCTGATGCTCCTTAGACAGCTTGGCATTCCAGAGAGTTTCATCACCGCCTCAAGCTCTTCTCTGCCCTCCCTGCACCCACCTGACATAGGTGATGAACCCTCTGGAATGCCACAGCCCAGGACAGACTGCGGCATTGTGGCTACTCATAGCAGCTAAAGCGGAAACAGCACACCTGTGGGTCTCCGCTAAAGCTAGGGCCCCTTTCTTTCCTTCAAGGGAAGAACCCAGATGCGTACTTCTGGGTATTGCTTCTAGGAGTTCAAGGATCCCGCTGTCCATTAGTTAACCACTCCAGGCTGGGAATGAAGCTTCCTCACTGTTAGCAAAAATGAGGAATAAATGCTCACGCCACTGTCTGAATCTGTGATGATCCTCAGTGGCTGAGTTAATTTAGTAAGGTGGCTTTGGTTTCTTCAGACAGTGTCAAAGATAATGGGTAGGAGGGAGAAGTGGGGAAAAGAGCAGTTAAGCTTAAGTGGTCCTTTAGACTATCTTTTCACCGGGGAAGGAAAATTGACAAAAGATTCAAATTTGTTAAATTAGGTAGAAAAGTCAATATGGTGTATTTGCCATCTGTCAGGCACATTAAGTCTTCCTCGTCAAACAGTGTTGCCAGCGGACCTTAACACGCTAGGAAGGGCTGACAGAGAGCTGCGGCTTCATCCCCCAGAATTACTAGAACCCCCCGTCATGGAGGTGCTGTGTTCAGTTTGCGATTGCCAGTGGTCTTGAGATGGGAGGATGGTGGCACTTATTTTCACAGCTTCTGTCTAGTTGAAAGTATGTCCCACGGGCTCACTTCCCTGTGGGAGACTTGGGATTCTAAGTTGAAGCATGGGGAGCCCCACCCATTCCTCAGACACTTGGTGAGGCCCCATCACATCTTGGCAAAGAGTTTCAGTGTCCCCAAATGACCTGGAATGTTCTGTGAAGCCATGCAGATCCTAAGCGGGCTTCATCAGTACTTTCTTACCTTCCCCCACCCCTGTGCCTGAGATATTTCTGTTTAGAAAGGATTTTGTTATCCATAGAAAAAATAATCACAAGGGCTTCTCTAAAATATTTGATTCCTGTGGGTGGCATTTTACAAAATACTTTCTTCTCCCAAGACTATCAAGTAATTTATAAGGTCTCCGCTCTAAACATGTTCAATTAAACATCTTGTTTTCCATGAATCTTGGAAATAAAAACGTGCAAACTATGTGATAAAAATGCATCGAGGGAAACGGTAACTTTCGAAATGTGTCTCCGGCTCTGATGAGTTAGGTGTTAATGCATTAACCGCAATAGCATTCTGTGAGTCTGCAATGCTGCCTCATTTCCCCAGTTCCTTCGACTCACAAGGCCAGCGTCAGCATCTTCCTTGGTGCTTGGGGGAAGTGATTTGGAAAAGCCTGGGTGGGTCCTGGCTCTGGGGTAACTCAGCCCCGGTGTGGCATTTTTAGCCACATCTGTCCCAGCAGTCTTCAGATGTTTAACAGGGAACAAAAGCAAAGTTAGAAAAGAGCAGTCCCCCACCAGCTCTGCAGAATGGTTTGGGTACATCTGTCTGCTCAATTCCTAAGGCTCCAAGTGCAGAAGGAGCCATTCAGTGAGAACTATTAGCTTTCTACTTGCTTCTCACTAGCCTCACCTCTCCCATCGCTTTGAAACTTGACACATTTCTTTTGGGGAGCAACCTGGGACCCTGAGGAGCAGTAACCTGGTATGCTGGGAAAATGCAGTCTTACCAATACCCAGGCCTCTGAGTTGAGTTTTAGCTTTTTTATTTAAATTAAAAAAATTTTTTTTAGGTCCTGGGCCCTTTTGAGAGTAGCTTTGGACCTTCTCCTGAGAAAAATACACTTCTCTCTGTTTTTCAGTCATTTCAGACACTGTGGCGTCCCCTCCGGCCCCGCCCTCCAGAGCTCATACAGAGACCCCTTGGTTGTAAGCGTCGGCTTGGATATAGATTCAGGTTGTTTTAGAGAACTAAGTAGAAATGAGAGGTGAACAGAAGTGCACGGCTAGTTAATGAGCTCTTTCACTATTCTAGTCTCTAATATTTATGGTAGGGCTTTTAATGCTATTTTAAATATTCAGATCATGGGTGTAGCTCGTTACATGGGAGTGATTTCGGGGCTCTGACTTCAACATAGTTATGTGGTAGGTGTCTCACGTTCCATTTTCCTTTTCAGGAATAGATGAAGTACTTTTTAAAATAAAGGCCTAATTGGCACAGAAGGAAGCCCTATAAACACAGCTTCAGGTCGGGGCTTCCCCGTATTTGTCAGCCGAGACCAGAGAGCCTAGTACGTGAGAGCACCCAGGCTTTGAAGTTTGAGTCCAGATTTCGGTTTATTAGCCATTTGATTGGAGCAAGTTGCCTCAGCTGTTTTCAGGCCTCAGTTTCCTCATCTGTAAACTGGAACTACCAGTGGTGCCAGGGTTATTGGAAGGATGAACTGAGATGTTTCGTGAAAAGGCCATACCTAGCAAAGTGTCTGGCACGTAGTTAACGCTCGGTAGATGTGTCTAGTAATACTGTGCACTTGCCTGGTGATGTCCTTAACCTGTCATTTCATGGCTGTCCTTCTAAAACAGAATAATACTTAAAAACAGAGCATGGCCCATTCATTGACTGTCCACGTCTGAGTATTCCAATGACCTCTTTCTCTCTCTTTTGCCATTGTGTCTCTGTCAATTAATAAGCAGAATAACTAGGGCTGTTAGACACTTGGCCTAAAAAAAAAAAATCAGTGTCCTTATTTAATTCATTCATTCATTAATTTGGCTTTGCGTGTAAGTCTTTTGTCCTGAGGCTACAGATAACTGTCTACAAATACATTCATATCTGGCAATGAGAAACTCTCTTTGCTTTAGATTCGTTAAGGGGGACCATGAGGGGACCATACCTGGTGTCTCACGTTAGATTACACCGTGCCTCCACCTTGGCTGCTGTGACCAGAATGTAAAGTGAAATCCAGTTTGTTTGTTCACGCTTAGCGCACAGAGAAGACTCTGTCATCGTATGTAATAACCTCTTTGAGGCCTGGAAACATAAATGCGTTTCTTCGTTTTATGACCCTTTTGCTTGGCTGCTGTCGTGGCCTTCGGTGGGTTCTTCCGCCGGGCTACACGTCACTGCTGCTGCGGCAGGCTGGCTGTATTTTAAATAAGCGCTTCAGGGATGCCGACTTCTTCACTAAAAATAAATCAAAATGTTGGGAAGGGAGCATCAACGGTAGTTATCTTAGCAAGGAAAGCCCTCCGAGTAGCTTGCAAAGAGGCCTTGATAGATAGAAGAAACAGCAGGCCCGAGTCTGGGGGTGGGGGGGGTACTAGCCTCATGGTAAGGGCTGGACCATTGGCAGATGCGGGATTGTGGGAGAAACACTCCTGGTTTATTTGACACTCAGTTGTCAAATAATTTACAAAATGAGCTGAAAATGCATTCTAAATTCTTAAACTCTTTTGGTTCTCGGGCCTCCTCTGATCAGCTGATGAAAACTGTGTCCTAGCTCTATGAGAAAACAAAAAAGCATATTCCCCGACAGTCTCGCTAGGTTCTCGCTTGTTCCCCGGGACTGGGGGGAAGAAGTATCCTGCATACCGCTCCTCCTGCTTGAATGGTTGGCCTCTGTGGGCAGGAGCTCTTTGTTGTGCTTAAGTTTATCAACACCGGAGGGCTCGGCCTGCTGTTTCACTTGACATTTTGAAATGACTGGCCTTTGAATCTAAGCTGAAATGTGCTCTCCCTTGTCAGTATTTTTAGGGCAAGTCCAGAAATGAAGATGTCTGGAAAGCGCCAAGGCGCATCTAGATTCATTTGGTTTCGGCAGAGATTTCAAGCATCACACATGTTGCTTGGTTGTGGTGGGGCTGGTTCGGGGGAGGGAACAGATGCAAGGGGACAGTGAACACTAAGGTTGGAACCCCTCCTTCCTTCCTGCTTTCCCAGTTCTCTTTCCTTATGACCACATAGATGACATTGTGGTATGTTTGCCTTTGTCTACTTTCTTAAGACAAAGTCCCTAGAAACCTTTCCAATGTCACATTTGGAGAGTATCTAATTCTTTGAGAGTTTTTTTGTTTTTTTTTTTTTTTTTGTACTTGAAAACTGTGCTAATTTGCCCAAGATGGTAAGAATGATGGTTGCTGATTGTTAACATGTTTCTGCAGGTGGTTTTGGATTTGTGTATACCACATATTATTCTATTTGGGGGAGTCGGGACAGGGAAGACAGAACATGTTGATTCTATGAAACGCATTTGCTCTACAAAATGAAATGCTTCCTCTGCTTGTGTGGTTATTGAAAGTTTTCTTCGCTAACGTTTGTTGTGTAATTACTAGTGTGCCCAGGAGCTGTGCAAAGCACCTTATAATTATCATCTCATTACATCATCAGTCCTTTGAGCTAGTGTCCTTATCATCGTCTCCATTTTAGGGGTAATCACTTGGGGCACAGAGAGGTTACGTGACTTGCCCAGGATCAGCATTTAAATTTTAGAAGCCAGATTATGTGACTGTGGAGTGAATCGTTCCTTCTCCTAATTCATGAAAAGCACTAGGCACAGTGCATATAGTAAGGACTCATTCATCCTTTCAACAAATAATCATTTAGAGTCTCCCAGGTCCCAGTTGCTGGGGACAGCAGTGATAAAAGTGATCAAAAATCCCTGCCATTGTAGAGTTTACCTTCCAGTTGAGGGGGTGGCGGCGCATAAGAGATAGCAAACAATGCTTGTGTCAGCTGATGCTAAGTTAAGTGGAGAAGAATAAAGCCAGCACAGGGACTAGCACGTGCTGGCGGTATTAGACTCTTAGGCATAACTGGAATCATTTTTTTGTGAATAGTTGTGGCAGAGATAAAACCTCTGCTCTTGTTAGACTCGTCTACCACGTGCTGGTAAGATCTGGGCTTGGTGTAGCACTTTTCTCTCTACTTTGGACTCCCTTTTTCACGTCCCCGCTCAACCTTTGAATATGAGACAGCTTTGGAACATGAAATTGGAAGTCACCTGCCTAAAGTCACGTTCAGCTTTTAGTACGAGTTTTGTGCTCTAACATTTATTGGGTTTGGCTGCTGTGTGCAGGGCAGCCATTCAGATATGGGTAAAATCAATGCTCTGGCTCTGATGCAAGCACGGTTGCCTTTCACAGAACCATCCATCACCAGGTTTGCTGATTGCATTAGTGCCACTTACTGTGCGGCAGCATTGAGCACGAGGAAATGCCAAGTAGATGAGGTAGGGAGTAGCCTGTGTTTGTTTCTCACGCTGGGTGAAGCAGTTTCGTATGCACTGAAACAGTCAGTACGGCTAGGTCAGAATGGCCTAAACACTTAGAGCCTTTAGGTGGTTGTTTAATTGCACAAGTGAACCGGCCCCATCATGTTTAGGCACACATTTTAAAAGGCCAAGTTCACTGTTTTTGCCTTTGAAGAACGTCTGGCACAAGAGTTTCTACACACATTACACAAATGGAGGCAAAACCATGCATGACTTTTCGTATTTTTCTTTTGTTACTCGGACAATTTGTAGAAGACCGTCTGTCATTTTGCAGTTGGGGTACAGCTTGGCCAAGCAGGCAGAGGTGACGCTCAGGGGTCCTAACAGTTCGCTTTGGCCTGCCTTTATGGCCAGTATAGATTGCTGTGGCTGTAGCAATTATGAGGCAATCCATATTAGTTGTTGAGAAATGCCATTGCGGCCCAAGAGGACCATATTCTTCTTTTTATATGGCACTGACTAGTTTTTTCCCCCCAAATTTTATGCGTGAAGCCGCCACAGTGCCCTGTAAACTATGGCTGCTGTAGTCCTGCTTAATAGTAGTACCAGGAGGAACAGGACGCTTTCAGACACTATACCCGTATTTTTGTCAGTGGAGGGAAGGTAGAAAGCCTCTCCTAGGTCCCAGAAATTGAAGGAATAAGAAAAAAATTGAAACCTGGTCTTTGGCCCAACTAACTTCAACCAGCAAATATTAATTGAGCAGCCAGCGTACATTTATGCAAAACCCTAAGGATGAAATGTTGAACAAAGGCTAACATGCTCCCTGCACTCAGAAAGTCTCATAGGGTAGCCGGAAATTAATTTTAAAAAATACCAAAACATAAAATCATGTGTCTGATGTGTGCTTTAAGGAAGACATATTAGTGCTGGAAGATTTTAGTCAAAGAGAATGGGCCTCGTTGGGAAGGCCATAAGAGATCTCATTTAGAAATTGATGATTGAATATAGATGTAGAGGATGGATAGGTGTTAACTAAGTAAAGTCAGAGACAGGGAATAAATGAGGTGAAGGAGCATGTGCAAAGGCCCCGTGGCAAGGAAGAAGGGTTTATATGATGGGAGCATAAGACCAGAGAAGACTGAAGGTGTCAGATGAGACTAAAGATAAGCAGGGCCAATTAAGGTCCTCTGGGTTGTATGGATTGTATTTAGGATCATGTTCTTTGTTGCATGTACATTGGGAAACCCCTGAGAGACCAGAAGCAGAGGGAATCAGATTTGTGTTTCAGTAAGACCATTGTAGCATTTGAGTGGAAAACTACTTGGAGGGGATATGAGTGGAAAGGAAAAAAGAGTTTGCAGGACAGTCAAGAGTTTGAACAACATGATAGGACGTATCATTAATTACCATTACCAGGGCTGACTTACTGCCAGGACCTGGAACGTGGGTTCTCAGAGCCTGGATTCCACTGCTCAGAGAGTTTCATTATTTCAAAATCTGGGACAAGGTGGAACCTGCAGAGAAAGGCTGTCTGGCCCACTTGTGGGAATGGGGATCCAAGAATAATGAAGGCCAGGTGCCCTCTGAGGTTTCAGTTGAAGGCCTGGTGAATATGTGCTCCCAGACCCATACAACTGACTGAAATTTATAGTTTACTGCCAAAGATACGTTCCCAGCCAAGCATGCCAGGAAATGAGCTGGAATAGTTGGTGAGCCAAGCTTCTCAAGTCTCCCCCATTCCTCGTGGGAGACGTGCTAGACTTGGTGGCAGTGGTAACTTACTGTCCAGAGTTAAGTGGCCCTGTGTCTCTCAAGGCCCCACTCGGGGCTTATCAAACTTCTTAAATATGCCGCCAAATTAGTCAAAAACTCCAGAGTATTTTTCATATATGTGTGTCCCAGCTGAATTTAGCAAGTCCCACACCTGGGCTGTAACATCTTAGTTCTCAGTACCCATTCTTACTAGGACCTCAGTGCCATGTTGCTATGTCGTCCACAGGTTACATAATAGTGACGGGGCCCCTCACATGGGCAGCTGTTTACCAGTGACTGAGTAGTGAATATTATCATCCATCCAAGGCTAGTGAGTGACAGTGTTTATCATGTCTGCTCAGGCCCTACCAGAAAGTGGTTGAATCTTTATAAGGACTTACAGAGACAAACTAAATACAAGAAATGAGAGAATAAAAATTGACTTTGGTAATATTTATGATTGTATTTTATTGCCATTGAATGTGCCCTTACTGTAGGCTAAGCCCCTTGGTAACTCACTTTGTCTGCACGGTGACCCTTGTAATGGGCATAATCATGTCCATATAACCATTGAGGAAACTGACTCCTAAGGAGTTGACTTAGTTTGCCAACAGGCATAGAACAAGTGAATGGTGGAACCTGCACATGAAAAGTTTGTCTGAGCCCAGAGCTAACCAAGGACCTTATGTGGCTTCCAAGATGTTTTTCTGCCATTGTTTGATGCACATGTTCTAGAAGAATGTTGGTCATTCTCTTTGCCTCTTGGCAAACTGTCTCAGCTTATTTCCTGTCAGGGAATTGACTTACAGGAGTGAATCTCTCCAGGTTCCTCACCTGATCGTGGAAGGTTGTTAGACTCCAAACAGAATTGATAAGCCCATCCCACCCAACCTTAGGTCCCGTTGATGGTGTTGCACTGAAATTACCCATTGAGTCAAGGATCCTTCAGAAAGAGCTGTTCGTGTCTTTAATCTCCAAACACAAGACAGTTCTCATTATAATGCTTTTTCAACAAAGATAATAGTGGTGGTGCCCCTTTCCCAGGTGTGTTCCCATTTTTAAGAAAAATAGTCTTGCCTCTATCAAAGCACCTGCTATCTGAAGATTTCCTATTCACTGTAATTTTTTTTTAATCTTGCGAAGCTGACTGCTTTCAAATAGGATTCAGATTGCTGAAGACTGAAATTCATTTCTTTGAACTTTATTTAACTGGGCCACAGAATCATTCTGAGAGAATCATTTAAATTAATATGAGGTGTTACAGCGTTAAAGGGAAAAGAAAAGTTCACCGTAATTCCCAGTTTCAGAATTTGTCAAGACCTCTGTTCGGTGGCTGTGACCCCATGACTGTGTGCAGCTGCGGTGGCTCAGCAGCCCACACACATCCTGAGGTCACATTTTCAGGCTCTGAGGCTTTGGGGACGAACATAGAAAATTTATTTTATCTTCCCTGGTCTTTCAGTCAGAAATCACGGATTCACCAGTAAACCCTTGTTAAATGTGCAAAATCTGGGGGGAAAAAAAAGGCTAGAGTGGGAGGTGTAGGGAGGTTTTTTCATACCCAGCGGTAATTCACCCCAAACTGTGTTCGTTTCAGATGAGACAGCTTGTATGAAAATTTAGGAGTCCTGGAAAACACAATAACAAAAATTAACAAGTGGCAGGATGAGCAGCAGAAGGGAAGATCGAGCATATGCTGCTCGTTTGAAATGTAGTTTCATTAAAAGTCTTTCCCGTTGCACCCTAAAACAGTCTGTCCTTGCCAGACAACGCATCGGACGCTGGGAAGCCCGTTCCCTCCGCTTGCTTTCCTGGTTGTAAGGCAACCATTTAAAAAAAAAAAAAATGAGAAAGAGCCCAGCTGCTCGAACAAACAAAAAATGTCAGCTTGTCTTTGGAGGTAAAATATCAAGAGGACCAACCGGTGCCTCTTCCCACCACTTACCGACGGTGGCAAGGAGCACTTGGCTGTTTGTGTTCAGTCAACACTAATCAATAAACATCTGTTGGAAGGAGCATCGGTGCCTCTTTACGATTCATTATGCTTCATTAGGAATTGGTTCTGTCTTCAAGGGAAGGGAAAAAAGAAATCTCGTGTAATTAGAGAACAGTATCTTGTGCAGCCATATTTTCCCCCCTAAAGACCTAAATTCTTTTAAGGCCATTATTTACAGTACATTTATCTGTATTTAAATGTAACTACTTTTCCTTGAAAAGACCATCTGTTCATAAAGACCATCCTTTTTTCCACCCTCCCAGAGGTAAACGCGGGAGAGTGGTGATACTCACTGAGGACTGCGGTGAAATGAAAATATATGAGACTCAAGGCAGGGAAAGGGACCGTGGTGGCCAGCAAAGTGGTGCTCCATCGTGTCCTGGGGCGGGGGTGAAAAGGAGTGGTGAAGTCTGCTGGAGGGAGACGCGCGTTCGAAATGACAGTCTTTGGAAATGATCTTACCAAAGGGAGGTGTTAAATGGGAAATTCTCAAGGCTGGTTAACTTCAGTGATCCTTTTGCTGGGTTTATTATAGACAATTTAAGTGGCCCCTGCAGTATCTGGCGTGCAGTACATTTTGTTATTTTACTTTTGAGGAAATACCTTGCTTTTGAGGGAGCTGCTGGAAATGTTAGTATAAATGATGCGGCTGTTCTAGCGTAAGTCACCTTAAAGGCGCTATGACTTTATTGCTGCTGAGGGAAATGTCCTCGGGTGAACTTAACAAAATACAGCTAATACACACAAGTATACAGATGAAACCTAAAGTCGCTGGTAATGACCTCAAATTATGCAGACCGTGGTGAAGTTTCCGATTAGTTGAAGGTTTATTTAACCAGAGCTTTTCCTGAACTGAAAAGCGAATGAGGGCTTCAGAGAGGGCAGAGCACAGCAGACGTCAGGGTGAAATTCAAGAATTAATGAAACATTGGCATTTGCTTTTCCTCTTAACTCACATTAGGATCCCCAAATATAGAGATTTGGGGAGGGGGGTGCTGTTTGGTTAGGGTAAAGGCTTTTTTTTTGAGAAACAGTCTTTAGGAGTTTCATTTAAAGCCTGTTACCGCGCACAAATGAAGGAAACTGAAGAATCACATGGAATACGATCAACTTTTATTTTTAAATAATAGAATGAAGATGGGAATAGAAATAATATTAGGCATTCTCAAGCAACACAATAAATGTGCACAGAGTAGGTCATATCCCTGTGGATTTAGACACAGGGGACTTTTTCTTGTTGTTCATAGAAGTGAGGGATAATTACACTGAGTATAATGCATTTGTGTGCAGAATATGGGAAATGGATTTCTCATACCATCTAGCTGACCTCTTCGTTGTCTACAGATTTCCCAAAACGTGTTTGACAGAACTCTCGTCTGTCAGGATGTTTAGCCAAATTAAAAGGTGAGGAGACCTCCCACGAAGAATGTTCAGGAAATGTTGCCTTCTTGGTCTCTTGGATATTCAGAGGCTCCACTGGCATCTTAAAGGCACTGAGAAATCTAGCAGTAAATAAACAACGTTGGCTTTGTTGGATGCCAGCATCTCTCAAACTTATTTAACAAGCAAACCCTTCTGTTCGCAGAGCATGTTTTCACATCTCTCAGCACGAGTGTTTGTGGAAACACACTTTGGCAAAGGGTGACCTGCAGTGGTGTCTTCCAGGCTGGCGTAGAACTGGTGCACTTAATGGGGAATAAGGGATTAAAAGTGCTGAGACGCTGTTTCTGCGGGTCTCTCGGAGGGTAGAAAACCACAGCGCTACAGCTGGAAGCGTTGTGGGGGTGCTGGAATCTGATCTTTGGAATCGGGACATGAAGGATTACTCCTCGGTGGAACAGCCTTCCTCTGAGAGATGTCTTGAGGATGCATCTCTATTTTTTGTTTTTGTTTTTGGCCCACAGCCCATCCTGTTGAGTCTGAAATAGATCTTAAATGGGTCTGGGATTCCTGAGCTGCTTAAGATTCACAGAGGTTCCCACCCTCCTTCTGGACAGGTCCTCACTTTATCAAAAACCCACAGTTGATATTGTGAAATCAAATTGAAATGGTCTAATCTCATCACCTGCTTCTGGGAGTCCTGGTCACCTGACCTTTGTAGGAAAGGGCACAGTTGAGATCACCTAAAGCAAGTTTGCCTTCCACAGCCTATCATATATATGAAAAGTACCTCCCTAGAAAGAGAGGTGGTATGTTTCTTTATTTCAGTGTCCCTCCAAATTGGTGAAGGAGGAAAACTTCTCACCTACCTCTGATCCTTTAGAATGGTACTGTTGCTTGTGTTCTGTTCTGCTGGATTGAAATGACATTTTTCCAGGGCTACGTGAGAGACTGGGTCCTATGTCTTGCATGTATCCTGATTATTTCTTTGTTCTTTATTCCTCCTTCGTTTTTTCTTCTTCCTAAAGTTGTCTCATTTTCCCCATTCTCTTTTTGGTTTCCCCTCCCTTTCCTCCTCCTTTTCCTCTTTCCCTTATTTTTTGTTGCGTCTTTTCTTCCATGTCCCTCCCTAAAAGAACACTAAAGTAACACTAAACACCTCACACGATATTTTATGGCATTCCTGGGATACACCTAGCTCATCCTGCAAACGTAGAAGCTGATGTGCATCTGGGAACCATGCCGATTCTTTGTGAACACCTTCGGCAGATTATCACCAACAACTTAAAAATAATATGTTTTAGAATTGCACTCACTTGTATCAAGCCTGTAAGCTATAGTTAGTTCTTTTGATCAAGGGGCATTTATTCTTACACAGATGAAGGACAACCATAGGTGGCTTGCACAGGTTATGTCCCGCATGAAAATCCCTGGCCAAAGGGGAAGTGAGGATGAAACGCCGTCCAGGCTTCCACTGTAAGCCCTGCACCTCGGGACCAAGAAAGGGCGCTTTCCCTGTGAGTGCTGTCTCCGTCTCCCAGGCCCTGCCTGTTTCCATACTTCTGCTTAGGATGCTGAATTGTCACAGGCTCCCAAAAGCAGTTCAGCAGTTTTATCTGCCAGTTCTAGAGCTGTCCTTTCTTGGACGCCCTTGAATGTGGTAATGCTTTCTCAGGGACCCTCACATCAGTTCAGCAGTTTTGGCTGCCTGTTCTCTCCCTTCACCGAGTCTAGAAAGGCCTTTGAAACAATGCCGTGGTCCCCTGTAGTCTCATTTCCCTCTGTCTTGGCCGTTGGTTCTCGCAGCGACCAGTTTGATGTGCTTTTCCGAGCTCCATCATCCCTTTGGGGAGAGCAGAAAGGAGGAAACGAGAAGCTGATTCAATGTCTTTACTGATGATCTGGTTGTATTTGTACATTAAAGGATTTTTAAAATTAATAGATAGTTTTGAATAGCAGCTTTAACATAAATTTAGTTGTAGTCCTGGGTATTTTATTGTGTGGGCTGGAAGTTGGACTTACTTAGTCTTCTTAAAAGAGTCCCTTTTAAGAACCACTTAGCAGTATCGCTTTGTCTGATAAACATAAACCCCAGTGTTAGGTTAGAAAGGTCTAACCTGACCTTGGAAGGTTCCCCCACACCTCCTTGAGGGTGGGAGAAAGTTGGTCACTCATGATATGTTAATGAAAATTCCTAGAATATGTTCTACTACCAAGAAAATTTATTCTCTAGTTACAAGAGGACACAATTCTGCAAGAGACAAAATAATTTAAGTTAAATAAAAAATACTGTCATCTCTTAAATAATACTCTCTTGCAGTAAAGGTATAAAGCAAGCAGGGAGATATTTCTGTAGCTCTGTGAGATTTAGTGTTTAACTGCATACATTCTCACATATATATGCATACATATATGTCAGATATATCTCTTTAATGGAGATATATATTTTGTGTATATTCTACCGAAGCAGATACCTGCATCCATATATTGTATCTCGTGCTGTGTTCTGCCAATTTAAAGCCTTACAAATTTAGCAAGGAGTATTTAATAAAAATGCATGCTATTGATTTATGTCATAATGCAAGCATTGTTTCGCTAACTCTATGATCTACCTATCTTAATACCCCCCTACAATAGATATTTCTAATTTAAGATTTGAGGTTAATAGAGCAGAGTGTCACAAACCTTCTTTTTCCCCCGAGAACACCGTTTTCCCCATGAATAAGACTTTTTTTGCTGTAATAGATTTTTATCCTGATGTTAATTTGATTTATGGAACTGATGTTGAATTTCTTCCTTTCAAATTTATGGCCTGATAGATTTCATGCTGCGTTTAAGATGCTGAACGTAATGATAACTCACATTGGTGGCATTATATTGATTTGTTTCCATTTGACATATAGGGCTTTTAAAAATAATAACACTGAATAATTATACACATACAGTATACTTTTCTCCTGCTGATGCGCAGTCGAATTAAGATTTATGTTCACCATCATGTGACTAATTTTATAAATACCTAAATTCAGAACTCTGAATTGATGGCATATTTAATTAGGAAGAGGTAGAGCTGTGTCTTGTCTTGTTATTTCCAAAAGGTTCAGTATTTGAGCGCTGCTATTTATTTCTTACAGTCTATTTTATGGGCTTGGGGGAGCATTTTATAAATAATTTACATATAAACATGAGAAGGACCTTTTGTTTTAGTTAACCAAACCCTAGAGAAAAATTGAGTAACTAGCCTTGTATATGATATATAAAACCCTTATGGTTTTATGCTACACTATGGAAATGAGTTACACATCCCATCACATAGGGTAGTGGATGTGAACATACTTTTGTATAATACATGTCTGTTAATAAAGTAATGGATTAATGAATGACGGGCATTGGTCCTCGCAGCCTGTTGTTCATGAAGAGTAAAGGAACATGGAAACATGACTGGCATGTTGTATCTGAAATACACCCAAATCTCAAGGCAATTTCAAACGTTCCTTTTTCATGCCTTTGTGCAAAGGAACTTTCCAGAGCTTAAAAATCAATGTTAGTGTAATATATTTGAGCTTTTACCATGAATAATATATGGTCTATCAGTAAAGAGCTTGACCAAAAAATTAAAGTTATTAAACACAAAAAAACCCCCAAATTATTATGCATCAGTTTATTTACGGTTTCTTTATTTGAAAAAACCATTCCATACAGATACTTGGCATTAAATGAATTGAAACATCTTAGTTGGTTGACCAGATTTATTCCCTTTTTAACCAGCTGTGCTTTTTTTGCACAAAAACAGCTTTGCTGAGGCCTTTGCCAACAGACAGCAAACTATTATGATGAAAAATGTGACTTTTTAGTGACATACATCTGTTTACCAGTTCACATCCAACATTTTAAATTGTGTTCTCTTAATTTGCTTGCCTCTGTTCCTGTGAAACTCCATTTGTTTATTTACTCACAAGATATTTTAAGATGAGCTATTTCCCCCAGTTTGTAGTGAGCTTTATCGAAAAAGAAGTCTGGAGCCCAACAGATCTGTCCTTCAAACTGGGGTTCTACCACTTATTCATGAATATCTCTGGAGAATCACTTTGTTCTTCTGAACCTCAGTTACTTAATTTCGGGGAACAAATGAGAGTATAAATATGAAAGTTCCTAACATGGTACTAGAGCACTTGAAACATGGTAGCCACTCAGGGAAGTTTGGGTCTAACTGTGTAGTATTTAACCCCTAGAATTCAGACTTGGACTTTGAACGAACTTGCATGAGCTTTGAGTTTCCTGACTCAATCAAAACCCAGAAAACTTTTAACACTACCGATCCTTTATGCTTTTTCTACCGTATACCTGGCTTATGAGAAATAAAGTATTGGCAGTGCTGAGTTCTATGCAGAATGCACAATACGTGCTTAGTGTGTGTTTTAAAAATGGATGGATCTAGTTGTTCTATTGTGATTTTCTTCATTGTGAGCCTCATTCCCACATGTCACATTTGTGCCCTTGAACTAGCAAACACATATGTGAGCAATTGCTTTAAGTTCAATTTTTAACATTTAAATAAAACTTTCAAGGAACATGAAATTGTACTGAGAAAATAGTCACTGTTTTCAGTCAGGTCCCTTCCGTGGTTAGAAAAGACATGCACATATAAATAGCTCTGTCGGGATGGAGATGGTAGCCAACAAGCCTGGGGATTAAACTCTCTTTTAGGAACTCATGAACCATCCTTTCACTTAGAACAATAATAATTTAACACCTTAACACCTCCTCACCCCCAGTGATACCGTATTTCCTTCCTGGGGCTGTCTGCTTTTCAGAGCTTTTGATTGATACTTAAAGTTAGCTGAAATATATTAAGGTGATCCCGAAGAGTATGGGTTTACTATAAAAAGATTATGTTTTCTTTTGGTTTTGGTTAAACTCTGGACAAAGTAGGTCTTAAGAAGAAACAAAAAACAGAGTGTAGGCACCATCAAGTATTTTCCAAGAGCCCCATGTCTACTTGGTGGCATTTTTGTTCAAAAACAGAAGGCTGACTCTAGTCACTATTTTGATATTCTTTATAAATAATTTGCCATCTGGGTTGTCTTTCTAGAAAACATATGAATAATATTGTTCCTTTTTTTCAGATGTGGTCAGGGGTGCTGAATTAAACATTTTGGCTCAAAAAGCCTATTAATGGAACATCTCTATGGTGTCAGACAAATTATTTTGTGGGATGTTTCTGCTCTGTATTGAGGATTGCTCATGTGGTTGCATTAATTCATTTGTGCTGTGCCAGACACCGTGCTAGACTTGGGGGATTGCAAAGAAAAATGAAACCAGTATCCTGTCTCTCAGAAAACTCATAGCTTAGCATCAGAAAAAATATGAAAAAAATGAGCTTTAAGATAATGTGAAAGGCCTAATAGAGGGCTCTGAGAACAGTGAAATGAAGTGATTTTCTTCTTGAGGAAAGAGGTGTTGATTAAATCTGAGTGGTTAGTATCTAATCATGAAGTAATTAAACTCATTACTTGGTACGCGTATTGTATTTACATGATTCTAGGAATGTTTGCCACTGGGGACTGTTTCATCTTTACGTTTCCATTTCTATAACTATCCGTTTGAGCTATAAATTGATCAGGCAGTAAGCTTGAAGATGAGAAAAATGGCTCTAATAGCTAATGTGTCCTCACTTCTTCAAATTTTCCAATTAGTCATGGTGAATTTAATCCACCCTAAAACTGAACACTGGCAAATCCTTTAGGCATCAAATTCTGGGTCCAGCCCCTCACCCTCCACCACTTTCAAACATTTTGGTGTTCATGATAGGAAGGCATCGAGAATCATCTTGGAATCTCAAAGACAGTTTCTTTTAATACACTATTAGTGAGTGAACATAATCTATTGCTTGCTGTGTTAGCCATCAGGATAACCTGCCTACCTGGAGTCTCATCTGGATGTTCTGAAGACTGGTGACTGATCCTCTCTCTCTCCTCATTTCTCAAATGCTGGAGTGGCTATATGGTTACATACTACAAAACAGATATGCAAAACCACTCTAGAAAATAGAACCAAGGGAAATGTAATTGCAAACTGAAAGTTCTGTTAATGTGGAAATAAAAGAAAGCTGCAAATACTCGTAGCAAAAGGAGAAGTGATTGGAAGAATACAGTTAATTAAGAAGCGTGTTTTGCCCAGTTTTCCGTGAACATTGTTTTCCGTAGTACCCCTTCTCTATCCCTTGAGACCTCAACAACCATCTCTATGTATGCAATTAACTCTCAAGTCAGTATCTCCATCCCAGACTTCTTTGCTTACTCCTAACATGTATCACCTGACTACCTGTGGGGCCTCTCCACTGGGGAGCCTAGAAGGTACCTACAAGTCAGTGGGACTACCTTCTGGAGTTGCTAATCAGGGAATGCCACAACTTAATGGGTCAAGTAAGAAATCTATGGATTACCATTGATTCCTTCTGCTTCCTTATCTTCCCAGATCAAATTCATCAGTAGATTGTTTAGATTCTACCTCATTATGGTTCTTAAATCCATCCATTTCTCCTCACAAATGCTGCTACCATGTAATTGAAGCTACCAGCTTCTCTTATCTGAACCACTAAGTGACCTACTGACTGGTGTCATGGAGCCCCTACCATGCTTCCCATATTATTTATGCCCCTGAAGTCTGATTGATTATGGAAAAGCACCACTGCCACTCCTGTCCATCTTCTCCCTCTCTCTTGCCCTCTTAAATCTTTGATGTTTTTCCACTGCTACCCCAGGCACCTTTATATGGTCTGACCCCTACTTGCTTCCCCAGGCTTTTCTCTTATCACCCTTCCACTCACTGACTTGTTTCAGCCACACTGTCCACCAGCTCCTTGAACACTGCATGTTCCTTCCTTCCCTGGGCCTCTGCACATGACCTTCTTTCCTCTGCAGAGCTCTTCTTTCCACCATCACCTTTCTCCCACCTAAGTAATGTGTACCCGCTCTTTAGTTCTCATCTCAGGCCTCCTTTCCTTAGACCTGACGCCCCAGCCTAAGTCAGGCTTCTTTGTCGTGGGCTCCCGTTGGACCATATTCCTCCTCAGTGTTGCCATGTGTTTTATGCATTGAGGTGAGAGCTGATACCCCAAATGGCTAAGAATATGGGTTTCAAGTCAAAACACCTTTGTTAGAGTCTTCTGCTTAACGTGTTACTTACCCTCCCTGAACCCCATTTTTCTATAAAGTAGAGACAGTACTGTCTTATAGGTGCAGCAGTTGAAGGGATTAAATGAAATAGCCTGTGCTCAGTTTTGGCATACTGATTATCTATAGTAAGAAGTCACTGAGTGGCAGCTATGACAATGATTGAGAAGCATCAAAGAGCTGGAGGGGGGATTCCATGGCTTTGGAGATGCTGATGATCTCCATCACTGCTCCATGCACAGAGCCCAGCATGCAGCCGTCCTCAGTGCATTGCTATCTGGCTGTTGTAATTACACATGAAAGCAGGACAGCACTGCTGTTGCCGCATCGCCCTCCTGCCAGAGGAGAGGATCCTGGAGGGCATTCCCAAATCTGGACCCCCAGCAGTTACTTCATCTTGTCTGTTACAGTTTCGCCTGCTTACCTCAATGACAGTCGGCCTGGTACTGCTTTTCAAGGCACGTACCAAAGCCTCACATAATTAAAATGACACTAGGCGGAGAGTAGAGGTTGCTGTCTTGAGTCTGGAGACTGAAAGCTGATGCTGACTTGGCTGTACTCTGGGGGAGTGAGTTGGGAGTCTCAGGAGATTCTAACTTGTTAATCCCAACTGCAAGAACAGGAGTGAGGAACGAGGAGAAGAGAGGAGAGGGTCATAGAAGGTTACCACTGGAAGGGGCCTTAGGGACATCTGACCTAGCCATGCTCACGTATTTTGTAAGTGGCCAGCTAAGCTTTCAGAACTGGAGCTGGCAGCGCCAGGGTCTGAAGTCCGCACCATTTTTCTCTCTTAATGGCATCAGTGCAGAAAAGTAGCAAATGGCAATGCCGACTTTATTAGAGTCCCTTAACTGCAGATTATAACGGTAGAGATTTACATTCAAAGTGATTTGAGAAGAGTTCTGAGTTCTCATCTCATTTCTGGACCTGATGTGTAACCTTAAGGCTCTGGCTTCCTCATTTTTAAAAGAACAAGATTGGAAAAAAACTATCTCCAATGCCCCTCCTTGAATTTTAATGTAATCGTATAATTTAATTTATATTTTAATTTGAATTTATAATTTAAATTTTACTAATATAATTTAACATAATGTAAGAAACTTTCCAAAGGAAGCCATGAAATACTTCCAGTTCTTAGTGCCGTTCTGGCCTTGAGTTCGTGTTCAACATGAGCATGTTGAACATAAACTCATTTAGTAAAACTTTGACTGTGTGTGTCTAGTACTTGCCAGACAGTCTCCTTTCTAGGTGTTGCTCAGGCTGTTGCTCTGCCTGAAGTGTCCTTTAGTCCTATCTCTTTAGAGTCTCAGATTCCAGATCCCCCCAGGGGAAGTCTCATCCCTTCCCCTTCAGCACTAATCACAGTCCTCCTTAGACGAGGGGGAGCGTGAGTGTTTGTATGTGTGTGTGCGCTGTCCCCTAACTTGTTTATTGCCAAAGGGAGGAGGCCCTGATTTTTCCTTCCTTTTATGTCTACAAGAAGTCCTAGCACAGTGCTTTTCTCAAATGTTTGTTGAGTTGAATCATCTGCAAATGATGGGAGATGTATTGAGTCCTGAAAGCCCTGGGTCTTTCAGGGATTCATGCAGGTGTGCTGGAGGACTTTGAAAGGATCAGACCTGTATTTTAACAGAGAAGCACAAACACACATTTGGAAAAACAGAACACAATAGCCATAAAACCCTCTAAAATTCTTAGGTTCCCTCCCAGTGGTCTCTAATGTGGTGTGTCTGGAACTCTGGCTTTGGTGATGAGATGACAACCTGAGTGTTACACCTAGAGAGCTTAACATGCGTCCGGGTGTCCTCACAGAGGTGCTAGGTGGGTTGTTTCAGAAAGAGCCACCATGGAGTTTTCAGTTTGCGAGGCGAAGCAGTTTGGATGATGGGAAAAATCCAAAGTGTGTCCATAGCATTAACCATGTCTTCTATTCTTGGCTGTGTTGTATTTCTGATGCTTCGACACCTGGAACCTTCGTGACCCTGCAGGGACTGCCCCTCCTTCCTAGAGAGAGTAAAAGACTAACCTGCGAGTAAGCCTTTCAGGTGCACACCAACCAGCCCAGAGTCCATCCGCCCCGTCCGCCTTTTGTTATGAGGCTGTCACAGGGCTCATATACCCCAGGCCACTGCCACCTGCTATACTCATCCTGGGACCAGGCACCAGGCAGCCTGGGGCCGCCTCTGTGCTCTACAGCCTGCCAAAATTATTTGAATTAGTGAACCCTAAGCCTGCTGATCCTGCCTTGCCCGTTCCTTTGCACAGAAACCACGTGAGGGCTCTTGCTTCTGGTTTTCCCCTCCCCCTCTGCCTCCTCACCAACCCCAGTTTTCCTGTCCCCCTTCTCCTTGGGAACCTGAAAGGATAACAGACTGTCTTTTCAGTGGCAGTCCCCTTCTGATCCTTTGGTCTCACCATACTTAAATAATAATGAATTCTGTGTTAAAACACCATAAGAAGAGTAGCTAACGTGGAAGGGAGTGAAATTCGTTGCCTAAACGAGGAAGCAAGGAACTTCTAGGTGAGGCTGTTGTTGGTTGGTCATTCATGGTCATACTAGGGATGCCCAGGATGAGATCCTGAGCCAGGCAGGGATGCCAAGCCCACGAGGCCCCATGAAAAGCCTCGCAGGGGAAGCAGCTGGAGGCCACAAGGGGTTGACATACCCAGTAGTGCAAGTTGAAAGGAGGTGACTGTTGAGTGAAGATTGTAGATGCTTGTTCTCAGGGGCATTGTGGCCAAGAAGAGGCCAGTCCCAGTTCTTAGCTTTGAGATGTAAAGGTCGTGGCTGAGGGAAGGTGAGCCAGGAGGGTAGCTGGGCTGGGAGGGGCGATGTGATGGGGGACAGCTGAGTAAGGGAGCTTTCCAGAGGGACAGTGGTTGTGGGTCCCAGGAGAGAGGGGATCAGGGAGGGAGGAGGCTGGGGGGAGGAGCTGGTGACTGTGTGGGGCTCAGAAACTCTGAAGCTCTAGTGGGCATTCAGATGTGATATTGGACAGGAGGAGTCACCTCCCCAAGGTGAGAGGCTTTAGGCCTGCTGGTCCCGCTCCTGAGCTGAGGGTCTAGAGGCAGCTACAGGGTCTTGAGTGTCCGGAGCGCTGGAGGTAGCTGAGGCATTGCAAGCTGGTGTCAGGGTCACGTTCAGAGTTCTTGTCTGGGTAGAACCAGAAAACGCTGGCATATATTTTTATACCCATTTTCATAACAGTGTCCTTGTCTTTTGGAAGCAGTGGCTGTGGCCATGAAAGTTGTCAACTCATATGATTCTGGGGGTCACTGTAGTTTAGGGGTCCCACTCAGTACGAGGGGCTATGGAGTCCTGGAGGCAAAGGAGTGCAGAATAACAGCCTCCACCGCTCTGTGTTCTTTCTGTGCCATGGACCCAGCTGAGCGCACGCTGGTCCCCAGGAAGGGAATACACGCTGTTTCCTCAGGACTGTGCAGGGCGGGGCTTGTAGCCTGACGCCACCGCTTACTCTCTGGGCAAGTCTCTTAACCACCCCAAGCCTTGGTGTTCTCATCTGTAACACGTGAATAATTGTAATACTCAGATTAGGGTGTTGTGGTGACACATGTACAAGCTAAGATGATGTGGACAAAGAAGGTAGGGAGAACTGTGAAGAAAATTGAAGAGGTAAACTAAAAGAGAGGTGGGTAATAGTTCTGATCGGAGGGTGAATCAGGGGCAGGCTTCGCTGTGGAGGGGCATTTGCGTGTGTGGAACCCCCAAGGCCACAGTGCGCCTGGTGTTTGGGGGAAGAAAGGAAGATCAGGATGGCTGGCGTATATGAACAAGGAGAGGGAGAAGGGGAAGTGATGTCAGGGGGGAGGTGGGAGCGGAGCCTGGAGACCCTCCTTGAATGGCTGCTGTTTTTCATCTGCCGTATAAAACCAAAATAATGAAATCCATCTAACTAACTGTGGTGATAATTCTTGAATTTTATATCATGCTTTTCCTTTAATAAACAAGTGGGCCTGTTACTCACATGATCATTAGAACATCCATGGCAGAGGCGCGGAGAGAGTGAGGGGAGAAAAGTATCCTATTTGTGTCTTTGTTTTACAGCCAGTGAGGATCCTGAGACCCAGGGAGATCAGGAAACAGGGCTAGAATCTGTACCCCACCACCCACGTTTTCTTTACCTACACTCTGTCTACAACTCCGCCTGTGACCTGGTCTTCCTTGGGGCTTTCATTCCTTTGGAAGAAAGACTTGGCAAAGCTTGGGTATCTCATTTTAAGTATGCATTGTTGTGATCTACAGTAAGGAAGATAGCTGTTTACTTAACTTCAGGCCACACCTTGCATTCCCCTCAGCCATGCTCACTAATTAAACATAATAAATACACAGATATAAGGCTTGGAACAGTTTAGAGGTGCTAAACAATCGCCCGTGTATTGAATATGATGTCCATACGTAAACACAGTCCACAGAGCACAAGTTCTGAAGCGTGTGTGTGCTTAATTAGCCAAGTCTCAGCCACAGGTTGGCATAAATAGATCCTCCTCAGTAAACAGCAGCGTGTCACCGTGTCGCCATGTTAGCTCGAAGTGTGGTAGCCGAGAAGACGTTAATCACTAACACGCCCGGGTGTATGTGTATTTCTTCTTATAATTATCTTTCCAAGGTATTCAATGATTTACATTTCTCCCAAGCTGTGTAACCATGACAACCATAGGTTTTGATTTGGGTTGAAGTCTTAAGAGTAACTGCATGAAAAGCCAGGTCTGTTTGCTTCAGTCACTTGGTGGACATCAGTGGAATGCCAGGTGGGTGCCCAACTCTTAGCATGACTCTGAGGAAGGCAGACGTGGATTCTGCTTGTAGATTAGTGAGGCAGTGGGCAGTGCTGTCTGCGGAGGAGTTGAGGTAGAAAGGGGTAAGGATCCTAAGTGACACTTCTGTAAAGAAGTCAGAGAAAGAAGAGATTACCTTCAGCTGAAGGGACCAAGGAAGGATTCCTAAAATTTAAAGTTACTGATAAAGAACTCACATCTAGAATATTGAAAGAGCTCTCAAACTCTATAGTAGAAAAAAAAAAAGAAAAGAAAAATCCAATTAGAAAATAGACAAAAGGAGTAGGAGACATTTCAGTGAAGAAGATACATGATGGCAAATAAACACATGAAAAGGTGTTCAACATCACTAGCTCTTGAAGAAATGCAAATTAAGACTACATGGGCTATCACTACATACAGATTACATCAGATAAAATAAAGTGGCAACACCAAATGCTGGCGAGGCTGTAGAGAAACTGAATCTGTTCGATGGAGATAGCAAGCGCTGCTGCCACTCTGGAAGGTAGTTTGCAGTTTCTTAAAAACTCAACGTACGCTAACCATGGGACCCAGCAGTTTACACTCCAGGGCGATTACCCGAGGGAATGAAAAGTTAAGTGCGCACAAACACGTGGACATGAATGCTCACAGTCGCTTCCTTGTAGTAACCCAGAATTGGACACAACCAGACGGTCCTTGAGGGGGTGAATGTTGTCACAAACTTAGGTCCATCCTGACCATGGAGCATTGCTCAGCAGTGAGAAGGCAGGAGCTATTAGCATCAGCCACAGCTTGGTTGGATCCCAGGAGTGTTAGGTTGAGTGAAAAAAGCCAATCGGAAATGGTCAAATAAAGTACAGTTCCTTTTGTATAGCATTCTCAAAATGACAAAATTACAGAGTTGGAGAACAGATCTTGGTGGCTGGGGCTTAGGGGCAGTAAGGGGAAGGGTGCAAGTGTGGATCTGCAGATCTTTATGGTAATTGATTTGTTCTGTATGTTGATTAGAGTGGCGGTTGAACATCCATTCATGTGATAAAACGACTCTGACCGCTCCAGCATTGGCACTCCCTGGGTTTGACACGGTGCTGTGGTTAGGTGGTACTGTACCTACTGCATTCTAACAAGACTTTCCACACCGTAACATACTTCCAGCTCGCAGCCCCTTCCAGTTCAGCTATCCCTGCTCCCCCGCAGCCCTTCTCACCTTAACAGACCACGTCACACCTCGTGCTCTAGGGCTTGATGTCAGGAGAGTCCAGGGGCGCTGGCCCTCCAGGTGTCTGAGTGTCCTGGGTCTCTTACGGCCCTTGCAGACGTCCCCGTCTCTCTCATGGCCCTCGTGATAGTGTGGCTGCTGGAGTGCTTTCAGTCTCATGTGCTGCTGCCCCAACTCACATGGTGTGTTGAATCCAAAACGACATAGGCCCTCAGAGCAGACGTAAAACCAGTGGAGAGCTCCACTCTAATTGTATAACTGCACAGTGCCCACACCAGGAGGCTACAGGACATTTTAGGACACAAGAGAATGTACCATGGGAGGCCTTTTGCATGGACGAAGTAAAGCCAAGGGTGAGAGACAGAGAGAGAGAGACAGAGAGATGGAGGTCATAATGTAGAGCGATTTTCAGGAGAAGGAAAAGGTAAAAGGCTGGTGAAGACATTGGTGTTTTGGCTGCATCCTTGCTCTTTTGGCTGAACTCTGATTTTGACAAACCTCAAAGGTAGTTTGAGGCCTCTGCCCACCCCACCCCACCCCCATGCCTTGATCACAGAAAATACTGTTAAGAATACTTGACAGTTTGAGCACAATCACCTTACCCTACTCTATACACAAAAGTACGTGCCATCACATTTATTTCTGTTATTTCTAAAAAGAATTGTATCTCCTAGTTTGAAGTCCAGTAGAAATTGAAAATCAGGAGGTTCTCGCAATCTCTTGAATGTTGAATACAAATGCCTTCTCTCTCCTCCTCCTCCTATTTCCTTAATCGGTCCATTCTGTACCGATCTACTGAGTGTCTTCTGTGTGCCAAGCATCCTTCCAGGGGCTGGGGTCACAGTTGAGAATATGTCAAAAAATTTTTTTTTAAAGTAAACAAATAGAGATTGTAATTACAGGTGGGGAAAGGGGATTGTGTTGTGGGGATTGTGTTGCAGTGAGGGGTCTTTCGTATTAAGGAATCGAGGAAGTCCTTGCTGGGGAGGGGGCCTGGATCAAGCTGCTGTAACAGGACACCACGGACTGGGTGTGTTAACAAGGGCACTGCTCACGGATCTGGAGCCTGGGAAGTCTGTGATGGGGGCAGCTGCAAAGCCGGTGTCTGGATACAAAAGGTATCCTCACATGGTGGGACACAGACAAAGGGGAGCAGACTGGCTTGTGTCTTTTGTAGGTTCCCTAATCCTATGCATGAGGGCTCCACTCTCGTGACTTAATTACCTCTCAGACTCCACCTCCTTGTACCATTACACGGGGGTTAGGATTTCAGTGTTTGCAGCATAGGGCACACAAACATTCAGTTTATGGCATGAGGTAGCACTTGACCAGAGACCTAGTGATAACAACTAGAAAAGGAGCTCAAATTGATGATGCGTTTTGTGCAGGAGCTGCACTTAGGGCACTTCGTGCATTATCTCATCTAATCCTCTAGCTGGCCATTTGAAGAAGGCACATCATTATCTGCATTTTACAAATGTGGAACCCAAGGCTTACAGATGTAACACTGTTTCTCCCGTGTCACTAAGGAAATGGAAGTTGGAATGGGAATTTCATTCGAGGTCCTGTGACCTGAGAATTTGGCCCTTTTAACCACCCAGCTCCACTGCCTAAGGATTTGTATCCTTAAGCGGGGAGCCCTCAGGTCTCTGCTCTGGGTCTCTTTCCCCAGTGGGTTGAAAGCCAGGGTTTTCACACTGTGCCCTGCAAAAGCCCCAGGGCTTCTTTGCATCCAGGACACGTGTGCGGGGTCTCATGTGGGGTTCTGAGACAATGGTTCTACTTCTGTCTGTTTTATACATTAGGATTCAACCAAATACAATTTCAAAGGATGGACTGAACTCCTTAAAAGAAAGTTGAAAGATGACTTGATTCATGAGTGTTTATTTGAAAATTTAATGTAAAAAAATTAAGATGTTTTGTGGTCAAGCCCCAGTAGTAGAGGTGGTGGCAGCTCGGTGACAGCGGCAGTGACAGTGGTGAACACTTATGCCAATGCTCACTCAGTTCTGGGCACTAGTCTAAGCACGTGGCAATACTAACCCATTTACCCCTCCCAGCCACCCTCTGAAGCGGGTTCATCTTGCAACAGAGGCTCTGAGATGGGTGACTGTGCACTGCCGGTAATAAGCGGGACCAGGACCTGAGCTCAGATGGCCTGGCTGCAGAATCTCTCCATCACCATTGCATGGCACAGGGCTAGAGACCTGAATCTTCTGTGTCACTGGGCTGAAAGTGGACACTGTGCTTGCTCTGAAATCTAGACTTGGTGGCTGCGTGTCCACAGAGAGCCCTTGACAGCTTGCACTGGCTATGGGAATTGTCATTCACTCAGCATTGCCTGGGGCGCTCTCTGCTTAGACTTTTGGCCAGTGTAGGTATGACATTTCTTGGGAGCAGAATTTGATTCTCAACTTTTGTATCCATTAGCCTGGCATGGCCTGCTTGTGCAACTGATTTCAGCAGATGGATTGTTGGCTAAACACATTAATGAATTAAGCCAATGCTGGCTGTAACCAGGGCCCAGCAGCTTCCTAAACCAAAACAAAAAAACATTTGTTTCTTTCCATGCAGCAATACACAGCCAGTCACTGAATGGCCCCCTTGACCAAAACGTAATAGTGAAGGTTAAGAGGCATAGGAAAGTCATCATAAACTGTTTCATGTGACCTCACCTCCTGCACAGCCAGTCCTGACCCATGCCGTGGGGGAGCATTCATGCTAAACGTCCCTAAAAGGTCTCCAGCACTGGAAACCTCGGGTCTGTGGCCAGGTTCCTGGCAAACTGAAGATGTCATTAAAATTCTAGGGCATTTCCTTCTGTAAAGGAGGGTTTGGGCTAAATGACACAATGCCGTGTGTCTTCCGTTAATGGGCAGTCCCTGGTGAGCCATGGAGATTGAAGTTAGCAGGGCTTCCATGCTGGATTGAAGAAGTTGAGTTAATAGAAAGCTCAGGGCCTCCGTCACGGAAATCATCCAGAAAAAGAAACATGATGGATTTCTCCTATTATCTAATTTCTGGGTACTGCCCATGGAATCACCCTGTCTCATTGAACAATAAAGTATATTATGAGAAAGATGAGGGCTGGTTCCCGGGCTTTCCCCACTGCCCATTTCCTTTTTTTTTTATTATTATTATTGCCTTAGTGCTATTCATCGTTTGCACCTCAAAGCTGTCAGACAAGTTCCCACAAATCTCCCTGGCTCCCTGTGTGGGATCCAGCCTGCGATGATATGCAGCCCTCTGGATGCTCCCCACATCATCATTCTAGACCCAACCCGAGATATGATTTAGGAGGTCCCTGTAAAACTGGGGGCCATTGGCCTAATCGGAATCATTTATCCTGTCTTGAGCTATCAAATCAGTGCTCATGGGGTGCAGGGAGTTGGGTGGGAGTGGTTTTTCTGGTATATTTTACAAAGACTGCTTTGAAAAGAATCTCATTTATGAAGTTAATGCTCTCTGTAGCGTGTCTGGGTAGAACCCTTTGAAGAAGTAGCAGCTCCACTGAGCAGCTCTGAAGGCGGAGATTTACTCCATCCTAAAAAAAGGATGTCATTGCTAAAGCGGGACTCCGAAATAGATACCTGCTCGCTTGAGTTAGAAGGAAAATGCAGTGATCTGAAAGATGGTTCTGCCTAATTCTTTCTAATTCAGGAACACTGGAAAGCAAGAAAGCATATGGACCAAGAGAAAAGCAGGATGTCACACACACACACACACACACACACACACACACACACGCACACACACACCCCCCAAGGAAGAAATATGATAAAACTTGGATCACGCTAAATTCTATTTATGCTGAGCGTTTTATGTTGTTGAAGTCATATGTGAAAACAGCCATACTGAAATGGTGGAAGGCTTGTGTTCAACTCGTGTGAAGGAAAGAGAATGTTCGTTTGAAAGATTTTGCGGTAACAGTGAAAGTGAGGAGCGAGTTACTCATAGCAAATTGTCAAATATTAGGGAAGAATACACACAGCTCCTCTTGGGAACTCGTAGCTGCTTGTAGTTTCTCCTGCAGGCGGCAACACAGGCTCAAAGTGTTGCACAAAGGCCTGGAGATGCTTATTCACACAAGTCTCACTGTGTAGAATGAGTGCTTCTTGACAATGTTTGAATAAATGGGGGGGGGGGGGGCGGGGCATCGCTAAAGCAGGCCGCCGTGTCCTGAGGCGACAGCTGTCACTTTAACGTGTTTCATCGCCTCTCTGCAAAGGCCGGGTATCTGGATATCAGCACATCACAGAGGATCTTTGTTACTTGATTTCTTCTGACATCTTTTTTTTTTTTTTTTTTTTACCCACCTCTAGTTAAACAATCCAGTCTTAGCTGTTGGACAAAGAGAAAAGATATCCATTGTTGTGCTTTAGTGATTTTTAAAAGCACCCGCTTTTTGGAACACACTTTGCAAAAGTTATTTGAAACAGATTAACCTTTTGAAATGATGATGCCATAAAATTATATTAAGTAATTGTCTTAAAAAAAAAAAAAAACTCACACTGAAAATAACATGTGACGTCATCAACTTGAAGCCCAGCCTAGGATCCTGTCTGGGTTCAGTTACTTCAGGGGGACTGTGTGATGCTCAAATCATGTGTCTTTTTCCACGTTCAGCAATGTCCAGTCTGTGTTATCCTGACTTCCCCCAAATTTATGGGTCGACTCCCTGGTCTCTTTCTTAGCGCTAGGAAAGGACTGAGCACAAGCTTGCCCTTCGTGGCTGACCTTTCTGGGCTTCTCATTACTTTTGTTTAAACCAGGTATTAAAGGCGAAAACTACACTAGTGGTGCACATGGCTAGCGAGCTAATTAGGAATCACTGTCTCCATAATTACCTCATCACTGTCTCTGGAGGGACATGAAAGCGTGCCCTGTCCCTTTAACAGGACAAGTTGCTAATCCCCTTAACATTTTCCCCCCCTTTGGACTGATAATATTTCATAAAATTTTTGCTTTGTAAAATATTCCTAAAGGGAGGCTTAAGCAGTAATGCACAGATTATGGAAATGTTGCTCATTAAGTAGAAGGCGAGACACTGGGAAGCCACGGAGCTGCTCGAAACACGTAACCTCCATTAGAGGCTTCATTTGAATGTTTATTCATGGAGCAGTAAACCTTTATTATTATACATTTTATTGAAACATAAATTAAAGAACTGTAATTATGTGTACGGCAAACAGTAAAGCAATGTGCATTTGTCACAAAACGAGTAAGACAAGGAAAAATGCCATCACTGTTTCATTTGCATCCAAATCCTTTATTGTCTACCCAACAGAAAGACACCCAGAGGGAATAACTCTGCAGCAGATGAATGTTCTGATATGGTATGCAAATAAAAAAAAGTACATATTCTGGATATTCTTTCTAGCAAAGAGCGCATCCTGGAATTAATTTGTGAAGGTCAGAAACTATCCAAAGAAAGGGTGGGTTTCTTCTTCCCTCCTGAGACAGAACCACAGTGACTCTTGTTAAAGTTAATGCTGAGTAAAGTACCCATCCCCTTGGCAGTCTGCTGGATGCTGACTGTTTTCAAGAGGAGCTGTTTGCTCTAGACACTCAAGCGTATTTGAGAAGTTTACTTAAAGGACACACAGGAAGCTGGAAAGATAAGCCCTTCAAACTTACACCTTTTGGTAAAAAGATACTTTTCAATGGGGAAGAAAGGTATGTGAGTGCCGTCCTAGTGGGTCCGCACAGGCCACATCCTTGTGTGTCAGGAACTCTTAAGCAAGAGAAAAAGGTGAGTCATGATGAGAATCTCTGTGTGCAAGGTTTCTTGCTTCCATTTTTTTTAAGCAAGCTAACAAAGTAAGAGCACTTAGTCATCTGCCCGCCCGCCCGCCCGCCCATCCATCCATCCATCCATCCATTCATCCATCCATTTGTCCATCCATCTATTTAACTACTTACCCATCCATCCAACAATTACACAATGTGTCCTCTAAGCTAGGAATCTGGGGGAGGGAAAGAATATAATCAGGAGAAAAATATAGTTAGGAATAACTGAGACTAATTCCAGACTAATGAAAGAGAGAAAACTGTAATTCTGATATTTCATGATAAAAAGCAGTCATTGAGAAACATACAAAGAATCAGAAGAGCCCTGGACAGCCTGAAGGCTACACAGAGGAGGTGGCATTTGAACTGCCTCGTAAAGACTGAGTTGCAGGTGGAGAGAAGGAGGGAAAGGAGCTTCACATGGAGGGAGAAACACGTTTTGTTAACCTACCAAGAATATGTAAACACAGCGACTACAATGATAGCTGATAAAATGCAAGGGTGTCAGGTTTGGAAACATTCTTTGTATCTCTTTAAAGTTGTTTTACTGGTGGTATCACCAATGCATTCTGCCTGCAAAGCAGCAAACAGAACCACTTTCACAGAGAACCCCTGTGTGTGGTTGAACAAGAAAACTCTTTATCCTGGAAAGGATCTCCCTGGGGTCCTATGCGCCTTGTTGCTGAAGCATAACCTCTAGGAGTAAGAATGACCACATATGAGAATTACCATTGTTTCGTAGCTCCTGCTTGAGTTAACTTTTTTAAGGGCAGTGATTACAAATTCCATTCTTTTTGCTGAACAGTTTTAAGAACTTGAAGCTGTTACGTCACTTTATAAATCAGTCATTAGCCGAAAGATAATACACAACATCTTGCAAGATTGATCTCGATTTTGTAAGAAATATTTTCTTTCATGTGCCTCTCTTGCACAAGTGCTCAGTATCCTAAGGGTGAGCAATGTAAAGGGCAGTGGGATTGTAACTTCTGCTGGGCTCTGCTTAACTGGGCTAGAGTGCCAGTAGGAAGTGTCCGACCAGGGCTTCGGAGCTGAGAAAACCTACCCACTTCACCTCCCAAGACCTCTGTCTCTATATCTGCAACTTCTCTCATCTCGCCTCATCTTTCTCTCTTTTCCCTCCCACAGGGTGGTGGTTGTTGTTTAATTAAAAGATGCATTTGCTGAGATAAATGTTCAGGGGGTGTGCTTTCCGCATATTCAAAAGGATATTCCAAATTTATGCCCCTATCTGTTTGCAAAGTCTTTGAAAATTGCTTTTCAGATTCCAGTAGGCAGGTAGGTGATTTACAGATTACCCTCCCCCAATCTCAATGGTCTATCTTAACAACTCATGGTGCCTCATCTTTTGAATGGAGATAAAACCAGTATTCTAACAAAGATGATTATTATTTGGATTATATGAATTATGTAGGTAAAATGCCTAGACCAATGCTGGCATATTCCAAATATTCAGTAAATTTTATTATTACTATATTGTACGATAGTAGTTTTGAAAATATTTTTGACACTTTGCTTCTGCTCTAAATCAGAAGGCTCAATTCTTCAGTGAGGCTTGCTAAATATAGCCCACTCTGGACCATCACCAGCCCCAGAGTTTGTGTTTTCTTCATGGCTGAGTTCTGTCTTGATTTGGGGACATCTAACCTTCTGCTGCTAAGTTTAGGGCCAGCGTGAAAGCACTACCAACTACTTAATTCCAAAATAAATGTTCTTGGAAGTGCTTCCACTTACAGGGCCTTGAGGACACCTTGACATGGTCAACTCAGGAATAAATTAGTTGTCTGTCAAAATGCATAGGCACAGTGATGGTTTCTGGCCCTCTTGCTGATGAGTTGCTTCCTTTAGAATATGGCAGCTGGTGTGCCTTTCATGAAACAGAGGAAACACACTGTTTTCTAGGTGCCCCTATTGTCCCAGCCAGGCTGAGAAACTTTAAGAAAAAATAAAAGATACAGAACCAGTTCCATTTCAAAGAAAAAAAAAAATCGCAGAATTTGTGGAGACCCTGTGGAGTTTCGTGGCTTAACAATTGTGTTTTTAAGCCATACATCACTGGTGGTGTTCCAGGTGTGAGGTGTAATAATATATCATGAGAGGGATGGTGCTCTCATGATATATGGGTGCAGTACATCATCTGAGCATCACAGCTTTGATGATTCATGGCTCCAAACCACAATGAGAGTTTAAAGGAGCTTTTAGTGACCAGGCAGCTTTAAATTTCAAATTAAAAAAAAAAAAAATTAAGGTCTTTTCAAGTCAAATAAAAGCAGGTTGATGGAATCCAATGCTGTATAAAGTGTCCGTGAACTCTGAGAGCCTGGGTTATGTGTCTTTTCCTTTCGGCTTTAAGCTCTGAAGATGGAAGTAATTGTCAAGCTCTCCTTCAACTCCTCCTCCACAAGAAGAGAAGCCCAGAGAACTGAACAAACATGAGCTAGTATCAGTGCTTGTCAGATCAGTTTCCCCCATCTTCCACACCACAAGCATAAGAAGCTCATCTTCGTGGCGAAGTCCTGGGTCACATGGGATGCTGTGTTAGGCAGTGGGTAAACCCAGGAAAGGTTTGTTTTCTTTGTTTTAAGGAACCCTTCCACTGAAATTTAGAACAAAAAGAACAGATAAAAAGTGGATCAACTCCTTAACCCATTGCTCACAAATTCAAAACAGGACATAGGGGAAGAAAACTCACCTTTTCTATCATTTGCCTTTATAAGGGACGCACTGATTGCAAATGAGAAGGAAAAAAGGTGAATAGCATATGGACTGCTAACCCTGAGCAGGAAATGGGAGCTGTTGTCATAGTGCCATCACCTTTCATGTTTTAATCATGTTTATAAGATGGCAATGGTGCTTATGAGAATGTATCCACTTTGTTTAAAAAACAGTCATTTTGGGGGGTGAGGAAATCACTATCAGTTAAGGAAGCAGGTGCTGGAAGAACTTCTCCTCCTTTTTTTTTTTTTTTTTAACCCTACTGCAATAAACAGAACAAAATGAGAAATCTCCCTACTGTTTGTGTAATAGACTCAAACGGGAACAGCAAGAGACAATTACATTTGAAGTGGCTTCTTCCATTTTCCTTTACTAAGTGAATTAAAGGGAAGAATGGTGGCAGAGTGACTGCCATGTGGAGAGAAACATCTGGACATGGGGCATTAACACAGTCTCCCTTCCCATTATCTTGCCTCTAGTTTTTCACTCCTTTGGCTTTTTCCAGGAGATTCTAACTCTCAAATTACTATGGATTTTTGGTGTCTACCTCCTACCTCTCTCTGACTTCCAAAGGGCAGAACACCCTCTTTTCATCAAATAGAATCATTTATTGTCTCAAAAAGAAGTTCTAGGCTTCTATTCTCCTGTATTAATAGCTGAAGTGTATAATCTAGGTCATGTAAGGGTTGAGAACAGGTCTCCCCAAGATGTATTTTGGCATGTGGATTATATTGAGTCAAAGGCCATGGAGATCCTGTGGCCTCAAGAGAAACTCCTTCCCTTCCCCAAACTGTGTAGAAGAATTTACATTGTGGGTTTTTCCCAGAAAAAGAGTATTACCAGAGAGAAATTTTATGTCAGTGTGCCTATCTATATGGCAGGGCAGACATCTAATCACCAAACTTTGTTCTTCTTCATCCTGTGAATGACCCTCTTGTCCTTAGAAGCATCTGGTCCCTATCCCGTTCCTTAGCTCAGGATGGAATAGCTGCCTCATTTTAGTTTTCTGTCTTGAAACCTCTTGTGTATGTAGGTCTCCTGTATGTGCGATATTTAATTTGATTTTCTCCTGCTAATCTATCTCGTGTCAATTTACTTCTTAGACCAGGCAGAAGAATCTAGAAGGGTAGAGGCAAGTTTTCTTTCTCCTTGAGAGTCACAAAGACATGTAAATAAATGCACCACCCACTATTCCGAGGCTGTCAGTTGAAAAACAGGAGTGAGGCTGGTGTGGCACTTGAGAGATGTGGGCTAAATCATGGGTTGTTTGAAGAATCCTTCAAATTTAGTCTGCTTATTTTCTATAGAGAGAAATCTGACACATCATTTCATTATTTCTTTTTCAGAAGGTAAAACACTTCACACATTTATAGTACTGTCATACTGTTCATCCACCCATTTTAAGTCATTATCAGTTATAATATTCGCTACTTCCTAGGCGAGAGCATTGTACGCTAGTAACTGTGCATAGAGTGCTATACACGTATTATCACATCCTCTTCCAAACACGAAGGCATGGGAACTGTTACTGTCTCTCTTGTTCCAGATGAGGAAACTGAGGCTTATGGAGAGTAAGTAAATTGTCCTAGGTCACCAAACTGGTCAAAGTGACAAAGCTGAGATTCTAAGCCCGGTGGAGGGGATGCCAAATCCCAATTTAGTTACGCTATCCTCCTTCCCAATTAAGGAACTAATATTTGGGTGAGTGTACACCCTGCTTTATTTGGAACAGTCCAAGTTTAGACCTTATGCGTATCTTCTTCAGCTTTTAACAGGGTTGCATCTCAATAAACCCATTGTAAGTGGATATTACTCTAAGTTGAAAATGCATTAATACACTTAACCTGGTGTACATCACAGCATAGGCTCACCTGTCTGAAATATGCTTGGAACACTTGCATTTGCCTACAGTTGGGCAGATTCGTCAAACGCCAAGCCTATTTGATGATCAAGTGTTGACTATCTCGTGGAATTTATGGACGACTTTCCTGAAAGTGGCAAACAGAACGGTTGTCTGGGTACAGGTGGTTGTGAGTGTATTTGTCGCTTACTCTTGTTTAATCGAGTGGCTGCCTGGTAGCTGCGGGGCTGCCACTGCCCAGCATCATGAGAGGTCATCAGACCACACATGGTGTTCGCCTGGGAAAAGATCAAAATTCAAAAATCAAAGTATTATCTCGACTGAATGTGTATCATTTTCACACCATCTTAAAGTGAAAAAAAAAAAAACTTGTAAGTAGCACTGTTGTTAAGTTGGGGACCATCTTAAGTTATAAACAGGCCCGTGAAGTCATGTACAATATTTCCTGTCACTCTCTCACTCAAAAAGTTCCCCTTTGGATGATAAACTATATGACCCCTAACTAGCAGTATGTTTCATGCTGGGAAATCTTCTTTCTTCTGGTTTTAAATATTCTCATCTGCCTCTAGGGTGGGAAGCAGAGAAGAAAGGGAAGGAGGGAGGCAGGCTCTTGTGCAGTTTTTGTAGAGGATGGCCTGCAAACACTGTTCCTATGTTTATTGGCTATTTATGCATCTTCTTTGGACAAATGCCTGTTCATCCTTTGCCTATTTTTCTTTTCAGCTGGGATTTTTGTCTTTCTATTACTGAGTTGTAATATGTCCTTATATGTCCTAGGTACAGGTCCCTTCTCAGCTGTATGATTTGCAGGAAAAAATTTTCTCCCAGTCTGTGGGTTGCCTTTTCACTTTCTTGACTGTATCCTTTGAAGCACAAAGTTTAAAATTTTGAGTATGTCTACCTTCTTCCATCTTTAAGTGATTGCCTCAGGTGCAGGTGGATAACCCAGGATCATTCATACTCTACCCATTTTAAGGTCAGCTGGTAGCAACATCAGTCCTCCTGCAGCCTGAATTCTCCTTTGCTATATAACCTAACCTGTTCACCAGCCCAGGGATTAGGGCATGGACATACTGGAGGGACACATTATCTGCCTCCCATGGCAGTGTGTTTATTATTCTATAGAACCATGTTGCCTTCTGTGGTTAGCCATTGGTCTAAGGGAGAGGGGTTCACACTAGGACACCTGGTGGAGGTAGATGGACAGTAGTTACGGCGCTGGGAAGCTCTCTGTCTCCATCCTTGTCTGCCCTTTCCCCTGCCATGATTTTATCCCTTATAGCTGAATTATAATATATTCTGACAAGGACAAAAGACATCACTGTGACTTACTGACCATCTTCAGGTGAGTAGGGGGTAAAGTAGATGTGTTCAGAAGCATGGAAGGAGGCACACAGGTAGAACAGAAGAGGCAGGACCTGTGAAAATGTTGTCAAGGTACTAAAGCTCAGAGAGATTCTATACTAGGAGAAAAAATAATGGAAAGGTCCTTTAAAGCCTAAATTTGCTCAAGCAGGTGAGCCAGGAAGGGGTGGATCTGCTGCTTGGTGCAAGTTACATAACATTTATACATTTGGGGGGGAAAAAAAGACTTGGCACTGAACAACTTGGCTGATCTCTATTATCTTGGGTATGGCTTTGCACTAGGAAGACATGAGATAGAAATGGGACTTAGGCGATCACACCCCTGCTTTAAGTGAATTGCAGTCTCCAGGCAAAGGCACATCCCGTCCCACAATGGATGTTAGTCCAAAAGGACTTGTGATGAAAGACATTACCGAGAAATCACGATACCTGGGAGAGGCATCAGGAAGCCACAGCAAAGAGGTGTCCTTATATCTGGAACTGGGGGAGGCAGAGTGGCCTCCTGAGGGCCAGTGCCGTTTGATGGTGAGGAGCAAATGCTCTGGCATCTGCTGACAGACTCAGGTTTACATTTCAGCTCATGGTCACTCCCTGCAGCAGCTTGGCTAAGTTGCTTAACCTCTTTGGAATGTTTTGTTACCTGAAAGAAGTCACTTAATCTCTGTGGTCTATCTTGTCACCCGGAAATGGTGATGCATTTATTAACTACCTCTAGGCAGTATTGTGAGGATTCATTGAAATAACACTACAAATCAGCCCAGGGACTAGCATTCAATAAATACTAACAACATCACTCCTATTGAGGATGGTGATGATGATGATAAAATAATAATAATAATAATAATAATAATAATAATAATAATAATAATAATAATAATAATAATAATTGTAGAAACTGGTAGGCTCAGGAACCTTTAACCAGTATTTCCTCAAAATTGATTTCCTCCCTCCTCTGCAACTGCGGCCACTGATTTCCTTGCAAAATGCCTTTTCCTTGGAAAATTTGTGCTTATGTATCTCCCTTTCTCCTTCTACTCTCTCTTAAATCCACCAGTTTTTTTTTTTAAGGAGTTTTATTGAAATATAATTCATATACCATAAAATTCACTCTTTTTAAAGTGTACGATTCCATGTTTTCCTAGTAAACTTACAAAGTTGTACAACTACCCATCATGACTCTCATTTTAGAATATATTCATCATCCTGGAGAGAAATGTAACCCCCGGTGGGCAGTCACCCCCCACTGCACCCGGACAACTGCTAGTTTACCTTCTACCTCTATGAAGTCGCCTGTTCTGGGCACTTCGTAGAGATGGAGTGAGACAGTATCGGCCCTTTCGTGTCTGGCTTCTTTCACTTAGCATGATTCGCTTAGCGCAGTTCTTTCACTTCGCAGTACTTCATTCCTTTCTGTGGCCAAATCATATTCCATTGTCTGGCTATACCACGTTTTCTGTATACATTCATTCCTTGGTGGGCATTTGAATTGTTTTCCCCCTTTAAGCTATTATGAATAATACTTCTGTAAAGACTCATGTACGAGTTTTTGTGTGTTCATGTTTTCATATCCCTTGGGTCCATACTTAGAAGTATAATCCTGGGTCACTCTGTGTTGAACTTTTTGAGGACATTCCAAACTATTTTCCAAAACGGCGCCTTTTTCCATTCCCATCGACAGGGTATGAAGGCTCCATCTCTCCATATTCTCACCAACACTTATTATTTTGTTTATATTGCTCTCCTATCAAATGCTCAGAGATAGCTCAGTGTGGTTTTTATTTTCATTTTACTAATGACGGATGAGGTTGAACATCTTGTCATGTGCTTTTTAGTTAAGTTTTATCCTCCCGATTTCAGCGCAACCAATTCAAGCTTTCAACAGCGCAAACACTGTTGATGACACCCTCCTTCTTGAAATTCCTTCTTCCATCAGCTTTAGAACCTACCTTCTCTTGTTTTTGCCCCCTTCTCTGCTATATCCTTAAACTGAGTCCTGCTATGTCTCTTATCAAACTTCAAACGTTGAAGTATCCCATTTCTGCATTTTCAGCTCTGCCCATTAGTTTTTGTTTTTGTTTTTTTCATGATATTTATTGCCACCAGAAATTAAATTGAATATTTATTGGCTGGTTTATTTTCTGCATCACCCATTCCAGCGTAGCTCTGTGGAGGCAGGGACTTTTGTCTTGTTCATTACTATATCCTTGGTTTCCAGAACAGCACCTAGTTATAAATATTTTTGCATGAATAAATGTAAGTATTAGAACAATGTGAATAGATGTTATATGAATGAAGAGCAGAGATTTCCATAATTGAATAAGCTTCTGGATTGCTGACTGAACAAAGTTAACTGTGTGTCTTTCAGATGGTGAAATTTTCATTGGCCGTGAACATTTTTTTGGTGTGTAGTGTATCATGGATTTTTTTTTTAAGTGCTCTTCCAACTCAAGCAGCTACACTCCTTGAAACCCCAGCAAAATTTATACCCTAGCAAAAAAAAAATAAACCCTAACAAAATTTAGAGATTTTGTTAGCACTTGGAAAAGTAAACTGTGATCACCAAAGCTCAGTATGAATTCACTATGAACAAATTATGTCAAATTATCCTTGAGTGTGCTGTTCATGGAGTTTTTATCAGAATGCCATTCTGTTGGAAGGCCTTGGCTGTGGTAGTCCTTGACAACAGCAGGGTTTTGAGCTGGCTTTATCATATGATTTCCCGTTTCTGAGAAGCTGAGTGAGTTGTCAGGATCTTGTGATCAGTCTGTAACTTAAGAATTTATGTCAAGATATCAGGCTGGGTTGAGATCTATGCCCTTGGGGAAAATCACCTATACAGTGAGCTATTTGCTGTCATCCATGTCACGGTGAATTTAAAGTGGTTACCAATGATCAAGAGTGGCGTTTCCAGGACGGGGTGGTAACAGAGTCTGTAGAGAGAGCCCTGAACACTAAACCCAGGAGAGGAAGGTAAAGAAAAAGAGGGGTGGGGTGAGTTGACCCAGGAGGTCCCCCTAATGTGAGTTCACAGCTACCTGTATGTCATAAGTGGCAAGAACGGCCATATTCCTAAGGACCAGGCTCAAAGGGTGACCAGACAGCAGAAGCCAGGAAAGCATTTAGTCGTGGGTCTCCCGTGATGCAGTAGATCTGGCAAAGCAGTGGGTGACCTTGGTGGTGGCATTAGCACATTTTCAGAAGAGGTCTGGAGCCAGGTGGATAGTCTGGACTACTGTTTCTCAAAGTATGGCCCTGGAGCAGCAACATTGGCGTCCCCAGGAGTTTGTTAGAAATACAAATTTGGGGAGCCCGGTGATCTGTTTTTCACCAAGCCCTGAGCTGACACTCAGATTTGAGCCACTAATCAGAGTGACAGAAATAAGCTTTAGCAACAGAGTAACTATAACCATGTCCCATTCAAGGAGCTTCTGAAATACCTTCCCTACTGGTGTGGGAAGCCACCACTGAACGTGATCCCTACTTGGTCTGCAACTTGGTCTGCCTGTTAAAAAAATAATAATAAACATAAATGAAAAATCAGAGTAATGCTACTGCAGTTACATGTGTTAAGTACCATGTCCTCAGCAGCGTGCTTAGCAGATTTGATCCTAAAAGCTCCGTGGGGCTGAAACGGTGGCAATCCGCATTAGAGATGAAGATACTGACATCTAGGCCTATGAGGCAAGGCCACACAGCTAGTAAGTGGGGGTCCAGGACTTGCATTAGGTGGTTTGGCTACAGAACACTGGTCTGGGATACCTGGTTACTAGAAAGTACAAGGGAGATGATGGATGGATGGTTGGGTAGAAGGGAGGGAGGAGAGGAGGAAAGAAGGCGAAGAGGAGGAAAGGAGGAGAGAAAGGAGGGGAAGGGTAGCTGCAGGTTTGGGGAATAAGGACCGAGTGACACTTCCTTCTTAAGGTGGCCTGTTTCCTTGTACCGCGGCGTTTTCCCATCTTGGTAAGTCAGCCAGTCCGTGTGCATCCGTCAGCTTCAGCCTGGACCCAGCCTGCACTGCTTCCTTCTAAGAATTTGGTTTCACGGGTGGTTTGTGATGTATTTTTCCCGTTGGTTTTTCCTCCCTGTCTCCCACTGCTCACATAGCCTTTGTGATTTAGATGAGCGCTCTTCCCAGTTGCTGAGGGATCCATGCCTGGCTCCGTCATGGACTGGAGAATATTCTGGGAAACCATGTTGTTCTTTGGGGACCCTGTGCTCAGGGGCTGATGCGAAGCTCCTCTCTGCTTCGTTCACCTTGGACCTCCTTGTTCCCAGCCTCTGCTTTAACAGCATATCATTTTCCCCTCCTCGCGTAGCAAAGCCCCAGGGACACTTAATCTCGTGTTCTCCTGAGGCTCTTTGGAGGCCTGGAGCCTGATCACTGTAATCAAGAAGGGGTGGGTGTGATGAGAGGCTGGGTTTGATTCTTCACCTACGGTTCCTCATTTAGGCTTTTTGCTTTTGCATTCCTCCCCAAGGTTTGTAATGACGCGGGACGCAGCTCAAGGGCAGGAATGAGGTTTAACTTCAGCTGAGGTACAATAGAGGCTATTTGGCAAGTAAAACTTTCAAATGGCAGTTTAGCCTTGAAGGATATATGGAATTAGATATGCCGCGTGCCTTGATTCATGATCTCTGCATAATCGCATTGCTATGTAGATTACCTTGGCACTTTAGTAGACTGGAGAAATGGGCCGTTTAAAAGATTAACTTCCCCGAATCAGTGTTATGTGCTGCTGAAGAATGTGGGGGTAAGAGCCAGATGGGCTGGCTACCTGGGCTGACCCTACCTACTACTTCCTGTGGGGTCTTGACCTCTCTGAGTGTAGATTTCCTCATCTGTAAAGTGTAAATCATAGTAGTACCTGCATCACGGAATAATTCAGAGCATTAAATGAGATAAATGCCAATCACAGAGCTTTCTTATCATAGAAATTAAATGCTTAATAAGTGAGAACTATTTATATTACTATTATAAAATTATTATTTGAAGCGCCTTTTCTGTAGGTCCATACTCCTTTCTACTCTCAGTCATCTGCTTTTTTATGCACTCTCCGTTAGCCAATTCTTATTTCTCGTCGGCTTCACAGTCGCTGTGGTCACCTTTTAAGACATGCTGTCATTTCAGAGCACTGGCTAAATACAACCAAGATTGGCAACTCTGAATAATTCCACAGAGCCCCTAAAACACTCTGGCATTTCACTCAGACTCTCATATATGCCACCATGTTGTTCTCTCTTGTTTTCTGCCTCTGTATTCTCTGCATATTTCAGACATGGTTACTGAAGGTGGTCATCATCTTCCTCTGAAAAATAATCCAGCAGGAACCAATGAGGAGTAATTGGGCTTCAGGAGAGCATCACTGTCAAGTCTAGAAATCTGTGGGGGAGATAATCACATTTCATTTTTTTTCTTTCTTGTACATTTTCAGCATGTTCACATCCACGTTCTTCCGAGGAAGGCTGGAGACTTTCACAGGAATGACAGCATCTATGATGAGGTAGGTCTGCTCTCTCTGGTCTTATTGTTTGATCACAGGGCCTGTCACTGTGATGAAGTCAACCTAATGAACCAGGTATCACCCTGGATCTATGGTCTTAAAAGGGATTCCTCCCAGTAAGATTTGGGAAGTGGCGGCAGAGGCCCAGGAGCCGAGAGTGACTGTTTCAGGAATAGAAGGCAAGTGGATTATAATTTTCTTTCTCAGATGAAATCTGGCAGAAACCAAGTGTCCTTGTAATTTCTGTCCTGTCATTGACCACGGCACTAAACATTTGCATGGAGAATACAGCCCGGAGGCTTCATAGGAGATAATCTGTAGTGCCGTCAATGGAAATCAAGCAGATGGATACATGGTATTTTTGGTCAAATACTACATTTAATTTTAAAAACACTATGGAACTCAGTTTGTCTTCTCTAACAGCATTTATTCAGAGTGGAACTTGGACTGATGGTCAGCAATAGCTAGGCTGGTTTCGATGATAAGTGTGTAACCATAAGTATTTAACAGTTAATGTGAGTCTAGATACGTCCATTGAAAGATATATGTGAAACCACTATAAAGATGAACAGCAGGAGCCAGGGGTCTGGTCCCGGAGCCTGGTTTACATGAGAACCTTCAGATGTCTGTCTGCGCTACGTGGGGCGTATCCCATGTTGTTTGTGGCTATGCTGATGTCACCTGTAAGAAGATCATTTTGGTTTGACTACTTAGACTAGCCAGGGAAGGGGAAATGTGCTTCCCATGTATAAGAGCTGATGGGATGGCAGTGGTGCCCGGGAGTGCTTGCTTGGAAAAGGCTTTGAGGCTGTTTCTGGATGCAACAAGGAGAAGTGCTGTGATTGATTAGCCATGTCTGCCATGAGTATCACATAGGAGAGAGGAGCCATTTTAGCCGTCTGTTGGACACTCCTGTCCTAACCCTTAGAGAACGATGTTTAAGGTACATCTTACAATTTTGGTTCTTTGTCACATGGCTCTACCCCTGGGATATTCCGACTTGGTTTTCAGCAGTCCGATAGAACACTATTTTTTAAATATACTTACAAGGTTTTTTAATGCATCTTTGTAGTATTTATAGTTTCTTTGCAGTAACTGGGTGTTAAAATGGCTACCCAGACCCTGAAAATAAAGAATGAGAGGTCAAAAGTTAATAATGAGATGTATAATTAATTTTTCTGGGACTCACTGGACCCTTTGAGGTGACTAGTGATCATGCCTTTGGGACATAACTCCCTATCTTATGCAGCCTTGGTTTTCCAAGGACTGCAGTAGACCTGTGTAGGGTAAATAGGCTCTAATCACTGATCCCTAAGTGCTGGTCTGGGACCAACTGCCGCAAATCTCAATTCCCATGAGGTCCTATCCCTGGAGATACTGGTCCAGTATATTAGAGGGGTACGTAGGAATCAGTAGCTCATATGAGCACAAGAAAGTCCCCAGGAAATTCTGATGCATGGCTAGATTTGGAAAGAGGCTTTCTCCCAAATTTGTGCTCTCTGAAAACTGTATCCTGTAATACTTTATTTTGAGCTTAATTTTCATTGGATGTGGAATGTAGTTTGGGGTTAGGAAGAGCTTAGTTCGAGTTGGAAGAAAATCAGAATTATGGAGTAATTATAAAGATGCATTTTTAAAAAATACAAGTACTGATCTTATTAGCATAAACTAAGGTTAATAAATTGTTGCCAAGTACAGGCTATTTTAATGAATAAATTAGCACATGATTTATATACAAGTGAATACTGCTAAAGTGGTATTAGAAGTGCTTGAAAACACTGTTTTCTTAGGCTGAACTGTCACCTTGGAATCTTGTTTATATGCCAAATGTGCTTGTGACAGAAGCTGCCGGGCTGCACTTCAGCCCAGTTGGAGACCCGATGTCTAAGGTGGAGGCCGGCGTGTCGCGTTTCTCTCCTCCTTACTCGTTTGCCCTCGTGTGCAAACTCTCCCAGTGTCTCGAGCCCCACAAGTGAAGCAACACATGTTCCTACCTCCCCTCTATTTGGAGAAGCATCTCAGGAGAAGTAATTACTAAAAGTTTCTGTTGTTGTTGTTCCCCTATCAATTGCTAAGTCGTAAGTACCCACTAAGGGAGATTGTGGCGCCAGACTGTGAAGAGATTGAACTTTGGGGTCAGGCAGAATTAGGTTCACACCCCAGTGGCACCTACTAATTGTGTGACACTGGTCAAGTCATTTAAATTCTAGCTTTTAACACCCTTTTCTTTAAAATGGAGACAATATATAATATATACACATCAAAAGATGGTTGCCTGTAATCTATGACATACTGTTCATGAAAAGCCTCCTGTAGGGATTGGTACATGCTAGGTGTTTATTAATAAGTAACTGTATCTGTTCTTAGTACCATTATTAGTTTTGTTTAAAAAAAAAAACAGAAACCAGCAATGGTGGGTAGATGGAGAACCTGGACTCAAAGCCAGGTCATTGGATGCCCCCATCTAGCATTCTTTTCAAGGGGCAGGTTTCCAATTTTCCCTCTGTCTTGAACCACTCATTCTGAGATTCATCTTCCTCTTTGTACAAAAATACTTCCCCAGTTTGAGGACGTAATAAGATAATGTTTAGGAGGTAGCATGAGAAGCATGAAGCATGGTACTGGCATTATTGGTGCAAGACGGAATGTACATTAGACGGATCGATCTTAATTTGAAATGACGGCATGATGAGGGGGGTGTTCTTTATACTGACGGGAGGACTCACTCTAGATGGTGCATCTCTCCATGAAATACAGCCAACAGAAGGCCTTGGAGGGTGGGGCGTGGGAGCAGGGACAGCAGGAGGCTGAGCTCCATAAAATGTAATTGTATTCCTACTGCTGCCGAAATAGAAAATGATGCCTAGAGAACGTCTAGATTATAAATTGGCTAGGAATGTTGTGTTCTCCCTGGGCACTGTTTGCAGAGGGATGGTGACAAACCGGAGAAGGTTCACGGAAAGGTGATTGAGATGACAGAGGCTGGAAATGGTTACCTGGGGAGTCACTGAAGGTGAAGTTGTTCTGTTTTAAGAAGGGAAGGCTTGTAGAGGGAAGACAGTGACGGGGGTCTCTGTTTCTAAATACCTGAAGGGCTGGCAGGTAGAAAAAGTATTACATATGTTCTGTGTGCTGCAGAGGGCAGATTTGGGACTGCAAGGCATCAAGGAGGCAGATATCAATTCGACATAACAACAGGTCAAAACGATAGAAAGTTCTGAACACGCAGAGTGCCTTGCAAGGGGGTGAGCTTCTCATCCTGGGATCTATGCGAGCAGTGTGGATGGCTAGGATTCTTCAGGAGGACTTGTACGTTCAGTTCTTGGATGGACCACATACTTCCGTGATTCCTGTCTTTACTTATCTGGCCATCTGATGATTACCTCTCTTTTTAGATTATGCAAGTTGTGTAACAAATAGTATAGGGTTTTTGTTGTTGTGGATATTAGAGCATTTGGATCATTGCTTAGTAAAACACATTCTTTCTTGTTCAGTTCATGGAAATGTATTAACTCTTCCTTGAATTATATGAGACCACGCTGTAATGAATTTTGCTCATTCCCAGCCTACTTCCTGCTTTTCCTCAAGCTGGCTGTTGCATACTGTTGTTCCACGGGCTTCGCTTACCTCCTCACACGTGTTTTATTTTGCTTGCGAAGTATTATTTAAAGACATGCTTTGTTTTGCCTGCAAAGTATTTTTTAATGAATCTGGATGCTTTTAGGCCTGTCACTCATTCTCCGGGTCACTATCACTCCCTGCCCTTACCTGGATTGCCTCGCTGGTTTATAACACCTGCCTGACCCCTGAAGACATTTAAGTTTGAGATTCCTGCGTATTTCACGGGCTACTCCTCTTCTCTCTACAAGTCATACATTACTAGTCCCCAGGACCCTCTGTCTCGTCTGTGTGCTGCTAATCTGTAACATCCATCCCACCTCCTTGCTTACTTGTTGACAATGCTCTGGCCTTGGGTGAGTGCTTTAACTTCAGTAGTGAGTCTGCCCACCTCCCCTGCTCCTGTTAGTCTCATTCTCTCTCTCTCTCTCTCTGCTTGCTTTTGTCAAGTACCTAATTCTTGTTCCCACCTCAGGGACTTTGCACATGTCGTCGTCTTTGCCTGTAACTTCTTCCATCTTCTCTTGCCCTTCATATGGCTTCACATCTTCTTCCAAATCTCAGTCCGTGTATTATCTCCTCAAAGAGTCCTTTTCACCGATTTCCCACCTCCCCACTCCGTCTAATGTAACTAATCTTCTATCCACTCCATGGGAAGACTGTCCTATTTCCATGTTTATTTCCTTTTGTAACATTTATCACACTTGAAATCATTTATTAGTTCATTATTCAGTGCCTGCATCTCCAACTACACTGCAGAGCCATGAGGACAGGGACCTAATCTGGTATAGGAATAGTAAATAAATACCTGTCAAATGAATGAATACATGAAAAAACAGGACATTGAAATAGAGGAACTTGACATTCCCCTACTGATCCTTATATAATTTAAAAGGAGGGGTGGGGAGAGTATAGCTCAAGCAGTAGAGCACGTGCTTAGCATTCATGAGGTCCTGGGTTCAATCCCTAGTACCTCCTCCAAATATAAATAAATAGACCCAATTACCTCCCCCTCATTAAAAAAGAAAAGGAGAGAACATCTTGGTTTGCAGAAAGTCACTTTATTTACTCATACCTACACTGGTGACATTCTGACATGGTGAGATCAGCCATCCGAGGTTAATTTAATGCAGCACTGATGGAATGAAGTCTGTTGGTCAGAAATCAGTGTACAAACAGCTGCAAATCATGGCATATCATAAGGGCTTGCTGAAGTAATTATAAACCTTGTCTGATTGCTAAGCAAGTCTGGTAGGCATGTGTGAAAGCTGATAAGCAACTTGCCTCCCCCCAAACCTAGACTTGCGTGTCGGGAACAGATACAGGTGTGGAATTTACTGAAAGCAGGCTGAGAGTCTCTCTCCCTTTCTTTCCAGGCTTGATTATCATTTCTGATTGTATCTTTATCTGCTCTTCCTCCAGCTCTCTGTCCTGAATTTGTCTTTTTGCATTTTGTTCATAATTTGTCTTCCTCACTTCAGAGGATGAGTCTCTGTCCTCTCCCTCAAAACTCGGTTCAAACTTCATCCTTTCCAAGGCAGAATCTCTTATAAAGCTCTTTCTTTGTGGTTCTCTGTGCAGATCTTATTTATCTGGTGCTCTTAAACCCTTTCTATATCTATGTTATTTCAGTTTCCATGAATTATATGAGGCCTTCTCTGAACTCCATTATCGTGACGAGTTGATGAACATGATGATAATGACATAAATGGGTCCTTGGATAAGGGAGCATGTATAGCTAATGTGGGGGATGGAAACAACCATTGCCTAATGCCATGGTACATGATCTCATTAATTCAGTAAGGCTTACCCTAGCAGTGTCCCAAATAAGCAACGCTCATAACTGCATTGGACAATTCATTCAACGTTTATGGGTGACATTGAAGAGTTGTGATTGTGCACTGTATAAAACCCATTACTGATGAAGGAAGTGACTATTATTAAAGCAAATGGGAATAGCAATCAGAAACTGGACAAACTCAACCATGAATTTCATAGAGCAACTGTGGGTTCAAGCATATCATGGGAAGCAATTGCTTGGCTTAACAAAATGCATGAACAAAATCAATTTGCTAAAATGCAGGTCATTTGGCCCTCAGGGCCGGAGAGAACGATTATATTGCTGATAATATTTATTGTTGAACTTGGGTCTCTTTCACACACCATTTGACAATGGGCTCAAAGTCCACGGGTCCCCAGTTGACTCTGCAAAAGGGAAGGAATGTTTCACTGAGACAGTTAATTAGCCTTTTTTTTTTCCCTCTGAGTTCAATGATGTCCGCATACTAAGGGACGAGTTTTCTAGTGTTTGAGAATTTCGGATTGAAAACTATTAACTCTTGTGAAGAATAAAGTTAAGAACCCCTTTGGTTCTTCTTAAACTCATGAGAACTTTTAACTCAAAGAAGCTGGATGTGATATAACTAACAAATATATAGTAATGGTAATTTTTCTTATAGTAGTGATAATTTAATGATCTCTAACCTCAAATTCTCCCTGAATGAATCTCTCAGTGCTCTGTGGATACCTATTTTAATGACAAGAGAACTTGGTAGACATCTGGTTTACCCTCACCTAGATCAGATTCTTACTGAATTAAATCTCTGTGTCCTTTGGAAAAGAGAAACATAAAAACTACCAGAGAAACATTTATCTGCTTAAAAAAATTATTCCCACCCCTTTTTCTTAGTAAAGATAAGAATTCAGGGAAGGCATAATTCAGATTAGTCACCTTTGATGGAGTCTGTCATGAGGAATGTTGAGAAGCATGAAGAGCTATAAATGGTGGTGATGGTGGGCTGGGGGCCTCCCGAGAAAATCATGAAGTCTTTGGACTCTTAAGAGGACAAAAGGAATGAGAGAGGGCAGAAGAGTAGCAAGATGATGGAGCACAGGGATCTATAGGATAAGCCTCAAGCCAAAGGATGCGGCCTTTATGGTTTTTCCCAGGATCAGCTTCGAGAACTGCCACCCTGTCTGTTTTCCCAGAGCTGCTGTTCTCTCTCATTTGAATGTGCTCAGCTACACAGTGGGGAGGAATAAGCAAGAAGAAGTTAACAACATGCCAGTCTATCCCTAAAACCACTCCATCAAAGTGCTCCATGTGGTCCTTCTTCATTATTTTCTAAATAAGGCTTTGTTGTGTGCCCTCCACAGAGAATTCTCTCTCGAAACAGACATGTTCCAGCAGAGATCTGTAGGATGCTTGCTAGTTAAGATGGAGAATATTTGCTCCAAGAAGTCCTTCTTGCCAGGGTGTCTATCTGTCCCCTGCCTGCTTCTCACAGTGCTGTTTTCAGTCACTGATAATTGTGTCAAACCTCAGTTAACATCAGTACTTGAAGACTGCGCCGCTTGTGTGTTTTTCAAAGTCTTAATTAGGTTTATCATCAAGGTTCTTGGCATAGCTATCAATGAAAAGTCACTGGAGAAGAGTGTCCAGAAAGTTTTGATAACTTTGGAGCCTATGATCCACTATCGAGATCTCACATAAGAATTTTTTTATAAATCAGTTTACTTAGAGAATTGAGAGTGTGGGTAATAGAGACGGAAACAAAGTTGCAGGAGGAATAAGTTATGAGCAGAAATGGATAAATGCAATAAGAAAAAAAGAGATATGAATTAAGCACTGACATTTTTGTATCAGTATAAATTATAATGGCCTCAAAGAGAAAAGCTCCCAAACATTTGACTTGATCTCTCTTTTAAAGAAGAGAAGCAAAATAAGTAAGAATTAGAGGGGAAAGGAAGATAAAAATTAATTCAATGTTAAAGCCCAAAGCATTTTTTTTTAACAGAGTGATTCAGATTTGTTTTTTTTTTTAACATTTTTTATTGATTTATAATCATTTTACAATGTTGTGTCAAATTCCAGTGTTCAGCACAATTTTTCAGTTATTCATGGACATATACACACTCATTGTCACATTTTTTTCTCTGTGAGTTATCATAACATTTTGTGTATATTTCCCTGTGCTATACAGTGTAGTCTATTCTACAATTTTGAAATCCCGGTCTATCCCTTCCCACCCTCCACCCCCCTGGCAACCACAAGTCTGTATTCTCTGTCTATGAGTCTATTTCTGTCCTGTATTTACGCTTTGTTTTTGTTTGTTTGTTTTTGTTTTTGTTTTTTAGATTCCACATATGAGTGATCTCATATGGTATTTTTCTTTCTCTTTCTGGCTTACTTCACTTAGAATGACATTCTCCAGGAGCATCCATGTTGCTGCAAATGGCATTATGTTGTCCGTTTTTATGGCTGAGTAGTACTCCATTGTATAAATATACCACATCTTCTTTATCCAGTCACCTGTTGATGGACATTTAGGCTGTTTCCATGTTTTGGCTATTGTAAATAGTGCTGCTATGAACATTGGGGTGCAGGTGTCATCCTGAAGTAGGGTTCCTTCTGGATACAAGCCCAGGAGCGGGATTCCTGGGTCATATGGTAAGTCTATTCATAGTCTTTTGAGGAATCTCCACACTGTTTTCCACAGTGGCTGCACCAAACTGCATTCCCACCAGCAGTGTAGCCGGGTTCCCCTTTCTCCACAGCCTCTCCAGCATTTGTCATTTGTGGATTTTTGAATGACGGCCATTCTGACTGGTGTGAGGTGATACCTCATTGTAGTTTTGATTTGCATTTCTCTGATAATTAGTGAAAAGCCCAAAGCATTTAAAATCACTTTTGCTTTTCAATTATCATCTGTCCTATGTTAGACAAAACAATGATAATATTATTTCAAATAACCTTTATAAGTTAATCCCCTTACCCCTTAGGTTGGAGCAGGACTTGTTCTTTGAAACTATCATGGGTCATGTGTGAGCAGAGAAGAGGAATAGGGCTCCGAGTTGCGCGCTTCAAAGAAGGCACAGAGAGCCCTGGAAATACAGCCTGGCATTTGGAATCCCAGCTTGGATACCCACAATGTGGGCATCCTTCTTGTCACCATCAGGTGATGTCCATCATCAGTGTTCCCAGTCTGTACTTTGCACATTGTGTTCTAAAGCAGCACTGCCCAGCAGAAATACAATGTGAATTACATATGTAATTTGAAGTGTTTTAGTGGCTACGTTAAAATGAGAGAAAAGAAATAGGTGACATTAACTATAATGGTACAATTTTTAACCCATTACAACCCAAATAGTATCATTTCAACATGTAACTAATATAAGCCATTATTAATGAGATAGTCACATCCTCTTTTTGTATAAATTCTTTAAGTACCGTGTGTATTTTACATTTCCAGCACATCTCAACCTAAGACTAGCTGCATGTGGCTAGTGCCTACCAAAATGGATGGTGTGGTTCCAGAATTTATTAAACCCAGTTAGCTTCATTAGTTTTCATAAAGTGTAATTTGATGTAAAACCTCTCAGTTTTTTTTCACCCTGACCCTCCAAATCCAGGGGATACTAATTTATTTTTCCTGGTCCTGAAAATCATAACACAGGAATTGCATAATCAAACAATTGAGTTAGGTTCCATCATCCTTGATCAAGACTTTGTTGAAGCTTTAAAGATGAAATGACCTCAAAGATGGCCAAATGGATCCCTCTACACAGAATTTACTTTTTAAAAAAATCTTTTGGCTACTGATTTCACCAGGGATGCTCCCATGGTAATCCATGAATTTTGGAGGACAGATAAGCCACCATACTATTTTGATCATTGTTTCTGAAGACTATAGCTTTTCTGTGGGTGACCCAATCAAACATTATTCAGGTTCTTGTTCCACTTTTGCAAAGAAACACATTAAATGTCCTTTTGAGGTATTATCATCTTGGGGTTAAGACTGAGGCTCTCGGGGGAAGATTATAGCTCATGGGTAGAGTGCCTGCTTAGCATGCACGAGGTCCTGGGTTCAATCCCCAGCACCTCCATTAAAGATAAGTAAATAAATAAACCTAATTACCTTTCCTCCCCCACCCCCCATTTTTTTTTTAATTAAAGGGGGAAAAAAAAAAAACACACTAGGGCTTTCAAGCCAGATTACTTGGTGTTCATGCTCAGCTCTGTGTCCTTGAACAAGTTGCCAAACTATTCTGTGTGTTAATTTCTTCATCTGTATAATGGGGATTATGGCGGGGCTGCTGTGATAATTATGTGTTATTACGTATAAAGCCTGCAAACAATGCCTGGTGGTCAGCTGATGCTCGGTACCTAGCAGCTTTTACGATTTGTGTAGTTGTTAGCACTACTGTCGTCGTCATCGTCATCATCTTCATCGTCCGCCTCATCCTGAGCACGCGTCAGACTAAGGAGTTGGTGGGGGTGAGTGAGGAGTCTGACTGGCCAGCGACCACCTTCTCGGAGACCCAGGAGTTTTTCCAAATCCTAAGAACCCATCAAGAGGCAATCGTGCGGGTTCAATGTCATTACCAGTGACTGTCATCATGTGTGCCTGTGGGTGAGAACCCTTCCGAGACATAGCAGCTCAGTAATTTGTGAGCACATTAAACTTCTAAGCTGCCCCAAGTATGCAGCCCGCACGATCCAGACATTCAAACACAGTGAGGAAGTCTCTTCCGAGAAGAAGTTCTGGCTAAGGATTTTATTCTAAGACTTTCAAATTGCTTTAGCTTACTGGGAAACAGATCTTTTTAGAGATTTTTATGAGCCCCTGATTTCGAGGAGCAAGTTGAGAGATGCCTGATTCTCTTTCTAACCAAGAAAAATCTAGAAAAGGCTCCTATACCTACGTAGCTCTAAATTCTATACCTTAGGTCAGTACAGTAATTTATTACAAGTTCTTTAATGTTGAATTTGCTATTTACATCTCAATGTCTTTCATGTGTCTCATATTTAAATTAGGAGGAAAAAAATCCAACAGCATTGGGTTCACAGTAACAAACAATAGATTAACAGTAATAAACAACTCTAGTTCTTAATCTTTGTTCCTAGGGAGGGGTCTAATGAAAAATAATAATAGAATAAAATTGTTACAGTTATTTAATGAGCACCCACAATGGGCTGGACTCTATACTGGGTGCTACGCATGCATTACTTTAATCGTCGTAAACCTTACAGGGTACGTGTTACTGATACCATTATATTGAAGCTAAGCCTCACAGTGGGTGAGCGTTCGCCCTTATCTTATAACCAGCTCAGGGTCAAGCTTGTTTACACGAAAGCCTGTTTAACTTTAAAGCCTTTTGTGTGAGGAAAATATTATCTTTCTTTTTGTGGAAAATGCAGGAATAATGAAATAACTGATTTTCTTAGAGACTGTGCCTTCCAGTGCTCAACCTTGAAAAGTTGCCAGATCTCTGTTCAACCTTAGAGACATTCATACACACACACATATACACCCCACCTCTTGGATTTCAATTAAACCCTATAGGCTCTTGATATGCCACTGCTAATCAAGTATGTAAGACTTAAAATGTAGGAAATTGGCATTTTCCATAGTTAGATATTTTCTCTGCTTTTAGGATATAACCTACTAGCCCCCAGCTGGGCACTTTATTATAATGCCTTTTTATAGGTGTTTTTTCTTTTCTTTTCTTTTTCTTTCTTTCTTTCTTTTCTTTTTCTTTTTTTTAAACACGGCGGTCATCAACACTCTCTAGCCAAGCTTCTACAATTCCCAAGGTCATCCTTTCTAAGCTGGCTTTTTGCACTGAACCTCTTAGATACTTTTGCATGCCTTATAGTGCATGCATGTCATGATAGCACACTAAAATATTTACAAGGAAATTGCTGCCTTTTTTTTTTTTTATCCCTCAAAACGAAACAGTCCTTGCTTACAACTCTCAGAGGACCATAAATACCTTGTAGGCCAGCTGCACCAGTACCTGCTGGAAATTCTTCTTCCCTTAGCAGGAACTAAGGGACTCCTAGATTATTCCCTCTGCACTGAAATGAAGCCTTGTTTCGGCATCTTCTTTTTCCCTTAAAATAATTTGGATTCTTCTTAGAAAACTCTTTGGAGTTATTGAAGAGGTGTTTGCAGATCTGAGTCAAATCCATGTGTGAACTTCCGGTTGGCTTCTCCAGTCATCTTGGCCGTTATCAGTTGATGTGAAAGTGGAGGCTGAATTTTTTTTCCCCTGAAATAACCTGAAATAAGCCATCTGACTTGCTTTCTTGAAACATTTTCCCTCCACATGATGTGTCTACCATTTACCTTCCTTCCTTGGGGGCACTGAGATAATTTCTTCTTTGAGATTTCATCTCAAATTCAACAGTGTGAGGAGCTTGAAGGAGTTTCATCTGCTGGTCATCTTGGCTGAACCAGATGTTTTAAGAGAGGTTAGGGACAAGATTTTCTTTGGTTGGTGATACTGTCCAGTGGAGAAGGAGCATATGGTAGATTTTGACATCAGCATGCTGGTGAGTTAATGCAGCCGATAACATACAAGATGGGGGAGTGAGTTATGTTTACTTCCAACAGAGAAATAAGAAAACTGAGGCACATAAATTTTTCTGAGGTCACAGAAAAAAGAAGAAACAGACCTGAGAGTCATACTCAGGCTTTCTGGTTCCAGGATCTGGGTTCTCTTTCACTCTGCCACCTCTGTGAACTCCCAGAGATGTTTACCTTTGTCCTTTCTACCTCCTCACAACCTGATAATTCCCACCATCTGATGGAGGAGGTTCTCAAGAGATACCTGTTCAGCTGACTCCCCAACTCTCTGAATTCAGAGGCAGGTTCTCCCATTCCTCAGCTCTCTGGCTTTCCTTTACCAGCTGCAACCCTACCCCCTTTTCCTGGGGACTGTCTTCCTTCCTGTCAAAACCTCCTCTCTGCAAGGATGTATGTCAGTTGTTGCTCAGGAAAACAGAGAGGAAACAAGCAAACAAACATGAAGGCCTCCTGTCAAGAAAGAATCAGGACCTTCATGAGAAGAACAGTTGTCGTCTTTCCTGAAATTGATGACATATTTTTCAAACTTGCAAAGCCTGATAGGAAAAGAATGGGGTTTTAAAGCCGAATTGTCGATCCTTTTTCCAGAGGAAAAGTGAGACTTTGCTGGGAACTCCAGAATCAAATCACAAAGGCCAGCTCTAGACCTTGTACCCATTTCTGGAATCTACTTGAAATTAGTTTGCTGAATGGCCCGCTGAGGGCCCCATTGGCTCTCTAAGTTAGACCAATCCAAGATAGTACAGTACGCAGGCACCTCCCTGTTTTGGAATTGTGTCAGCTTCCTGCAACGAGAATAATAGATATTTCTGCTTTCTCCCCTTCGAGGCTCAAAAGTGTTGTTATCTGTGTCATAGTTTCCAAGTTACCTCAGAGCATGTGTCTGTGAAACTTGTATAACTTACCTATTTAATGTGAAAAAAATCTTCGCCTGGGAAATAATTTAAATGCCAAATAATATAGGATTTTGGTTCAGTCATATGTGTTCATACGTATCAGTGAGTGTTTTAAAATAATTTTAGTGACATAAAATACTGGAATATAATGTTGAGTGAAAAGAGTGGCGCGTAAACCAAGAACAGAACAGAAGCGTATGCACCTAGTAATTAAAAGGGGCTGTGTCTGGATAATGAAATTAGACATCACTCCTATTTCTTTCTTTATATTCTTTGGCATTTCCCTTCATATAATGAATGAACAATAATTCTGTAATGTAAAAAAAACAAACATTAGGAGTCATTTTTTAAAAGCAGACATTCTATGTTCCTTTTTATTCATTGGCAGAGACCAATGGTGAACAGAGTAAAAGAAATTGACTTTCGTTTTGGAAAGAACCTCATGGGAAATAGTTGTGTATGACCTACCACTTAATTTGAAATATCCAGAGAAGTAGCCTTTGGGGGGTTTCCAGTCTCTGACTTGTTAAGGAAAAATACTCTTCAGGCTAGCATCTCCCCTGAGTTCTTGCTCTGAGGGGCAGGGGCAAGGATACCTTGAAACAGGCATTCGTGCTGATGGGACGCTGTGCAGTCTCATGTTCGCCATTCACTCTGTCTCGTCTCAGGTTTCCTCTCAATCACCAAGTCACTTCTTCTGTGTCTGAGGTTCATTTGAGTGTAACAGTTATTAATTTCACGTTCACCAATTTGACTATGCAAAAATGAAATGTTCTTTATTCCCCAGATTCAGTTTCCTTCTGGGCTGTGACAGCAAACCACTTCACTGGCCCAGAGTCACATTTCGTTCTGCAAGTTCAGTGCTCTCTGGGTGACTTCAGGTCTGTAATTCAGCCCCATTCTGATATATAACCTCTCTATTCAGCATCCTGCTCCCTAGGGCTGTTACGAACAGTGTGTTGCATGGAGCAGGCAGGGATTATGTGGTCCTTGGCTCTTGTTTTGCTGGCATATGATATCCAAGTAATCTGCCTTAGCTGGTCCTTGGGTGCATCCCTGGTGCATGCTGACACCCATCACAAGAGCCATCATCCTTTGGGGGTTGGTGTTCATTGGTCTCCTGCATCCCTGAGGTATCTATCCATGGTCCTGACGTGGCCTCTGGTCACAGCACATGAAGGCCACCCACTCAATGCCCTTTGCCAGCTTTTCAGCATTCTTCTCATGGGCACAGAGAAGTCTTTCTGTTCTTCCACACTTACCTGAGGTCTGCAGGAGGTTGAGGACTCCCTGGCAGGCACTCATGTTGTCAGTGACTCTCTTAGCAGAGTTATGTACTTCCAGACCTGCCAACACCTTAATTTTAGCTGACTGAGACCCATTTCAGACTTCTGACCTCCAGAACTGTAAGATAATGAATATACATTGTTCTAAGCCACTAAGTTTGTAGAAATTTTTTACAGGAGCAAAAATAAAACTAACATACTACCAAACCCCAGGATTCAGCTTGGAGCTTGGGGAGAAAGGCAGGGATAGAGCATGTTGCCCTACTGTGCACACTCTGTCTTGATTTCTCTTTCTTGCTTTTTTGCTTTTCTCTGTCTTAACTCTGTTTCCTCTCCAATTTGAAAGTGTTTTTTCAAGTCTGGGGACAGATGGGTAGAGCTATTCAGCCTCCTTACTCTTCTGCATGAATTGTTTCTGCCTCACATGGGGGCAGTGCCTTCTGCACTTGGAAGCCAAGCTGGTGAATGGAGGAAACTACTACGAACCAGCAGGTGCACTTCCACTCAGCCAGGAGAGGGTCAAGAGGGAAAAGGCACATGAGTGATGACTCTGAATTATTAACTTGCCTCATACGGACAAGAAATGAGCAACCGTGACTACGGAGAGAGTAGGAAACCCTGAGCACCCCAGGGCAGTGTGCTCTGATGGAGGGCCAGCCAAGTTCAGGGAAGGAAGTGACCACCTTCCTTCCCTCCTGCGGGGGCTCGTGTCCTAGCTCCGCTGCTAATGAGATTCTGGCAGCTGCCTTTGTCTGGGGCTCAGTTTCCCTCTCCTCAAACTGAGAGGCATTCATCTCATCTAGGTCACCTCTACGCACGCTTCTAGCTTGGATGCTTTGTGATTCTGTGACACTAACTAGTTCATCTGAGTTGCCCTGAGGACGCCTTCCCTTTGATTTCCACATGGCAGCCACATTAGCATAGCAGAAAGGATATTGACACTGCAGTTGACTTTTAAAATTCACCGAGAAGGGGAGATGAAATGAAGACACACCAGATGGAACGTGCGCTCCCTACTATTTCAAAACTTAGGCATTTCCACTAAATGTTGGCACAAACTTAAAATTAAATATCATCTCAAGTGCTATTTCCAGTTTTCTAAGTGACAACAATAGTCTTTTCGAAAAGAGGAGAGACTGTTCTAAGACTGCTTCTAAAACTCTTGGAATTTTATTTAATGATTGGTGATAATAAGGGAATAACGGAGATCGGAAGGAGGAACATGCAGGCAATTGAGACACAGATCTGGCCCCACCACTGAGTGACTGGGACTTCTAGGAACCAGTCTCGAGAAGCTCTGTGAATCTGGCTCTTCACCAAAGAGTTTATTCACTAAATAAACTTTTGGTGTCTTTCATGTTTAGGGGTCCACCATGCTGTGGTCCTTGATTCGTTTGGTAACAGTCCCCTTGGAGAATGCTGCTGAAAGCCGGGAAGTTCTTAGCTAAGAAAAATGTTTAAATATTTACCCAGATACCTTAAAGATTTGCAATTAATAGTGGGATATTTTTAAGTCCCAGGTTAATAACTTGGAGGAGAGAGAAGAATGTTCTCTCTAGGAGGTTAGTAATACTGATTCTCTGCAGTTCAGAAAACTTGATGCTCTCCAACTCATTCTTGAATGTCACCCTCTGTAGCTATTGTTCACCAAATGCTGCCAGTCTTTCCGGCTAAGCACCTCTTCCAGTTCTCCCCAGTCTGGGCTGGGCAGGAGTTCGGGAATTCTACTCTCCAGAGTTTTTCTGGGGCTTTCTCAAGTCTGCCAAATCTTTTTCTCCGTCTACTTCTCTCTTGATTGTGGGTGAAATTAGAGAGAAATCTTAATTTATATTCTTTCCCCAATCTATATTTGAAGGTTGGGGTGTACAATTTTAGTGCCACCCCATATCACACCAAAATTGCCTTCTATTTGTTTCTTTCCCTCCCACCTTCCCCCTCTTTGTTCCTTCCCAACTTCTTTTTTCTCATCAGTTGCCTCTTTGAATCCTGTGGCTTAATTTGTACTTGATTTCGCATTTAGCACCGACTGGTAAATTTCCCCTGGTTCTCACCATTATTTTGTGGCTGTTAGTGTTGGTTTTGTTAGATGCTGGGGAAAGAGGAAAGTTCTTTCTTTTACACCTGTCACCTTTATGATGATGAAGGAGCCTATATTTTGTACCATTTATTTTGTGTTCTCATTCTTATCCTCTTTCTTCAGGACCTCACCAACCAGTACTTCCAAGCTCTGTTCCAGCCACCCCTGTTCATTATCACATAAGCCGGCAGTTTCCCTTATATTCAGTTACTGACATACCAATGCCCAAGCAAGTCCAAACTTCTTGGCGTATGCTTTCAAGACCCTTTGAAATCTAATTTTGTCTCTTCCTCCAACTAGTCGCTGGCCCTCATGAACCATTTGCTTAATCAAACTGGCCTCCTCATGGGTCCAGTAGTGAACCAAATCATTGCCCCTTTTGTGCTTACAGACTGCTACTTAACAATAATTTGAAAAGCCCTTGCCTCCACCCTTGCCCTGTCCAAACTTGGAAAGGGATTTCCTAACGACACCAGTCCACACTAATCTTCCTCCTCTAGACCTTGTTGAGTATATGTTTAAGCACTTACAGAGTCTCAGAATAACTGAGTTGAAAGGCTCCAAACAATTTACTGCATTTTAAATATGGAGAGACTGATGCTCAGGTGGGTTAATGGTAATAGCAGTGACCATTTTTTGTTCCTAGTGTGTGCCAGACCCTAGGGTGGGGACATTCTATGTTTCTTAAATGAGTGCTATATTCAGATATAACTAGAATACCATATAGTTACCCATTTGAAATATTTGATTCAGTGGTTCTAAGTGTACTTACAGAGTGTGAAGTCATCACTATTTAATTCCAGAATGTTTGATCACCCCAGAAATAAATCTCATGTCCAATAGCAGTGACTCCCCGTTCCTTCCTTCCTTCAGCCTCTGGCAACTGCTAGTCTATTTTGTGTCTCTATGAGTTGTCTTTTGTGAGCATTTCACATATGCGGCATTGTATGTTACATGATCCTTTGGGACTGACTTCTTTCACTTAGCATCACATTTTCAAGGTTCGTATACCATGTAGGAGGATTCAGTACGTCATTTATTTGGTCAAATAATCTGCTGTTGTTTGGCTGTACCCCGTTTTGTTTATCCGTTTGTCAGTTGGTGGCCATTGGGGTTGCTTTTACGTTCTCTATAAACAACACTGTTTATGAGCAACACTTAGGAATGCTGCCACTGTGAAGGCTGCTATTCCTGGACTAGTGTTTGCGTGGATGTGTATTTTCATTTCCCTTGTGTATATGCCTAGGGGTGGCATTGCCGGGTCCTATGGGAACTTAGTGTTCAACCTTTTGAAGTAATGTTAAAGTGTTTCCCAAAGCAGCTATACCATTTTACATTCTTACCGGAAGTGTACAAAAGTTCTAATTCCCTAATTCCTTCATATCCTCATCAATACTTATTTTCCAAGTTTTTGAGTATAGTCATTCTGGTGTGTGTGAAGTGGTATCTCACTGTGGTTTTGATTGGATTAGCCGTCCCGAATGGCTAATGACGTAGGGTGTCTTTGCACGTGCTTTCCGGCCATTTGTAGAATTTCTTTTGTGAAATGTCCATTTGGCTCCTGTGCCCATTTTTAAATCAGGTTTTATGTCTTTTTATGGTGGAGCTGTAAGAAGAATCTTCATATTTAACTCATTTAACCCTTGCAGTGTCTCTCTGCGATTGACATACTCACCTATGTTTCGTAGGTAAAGCAACAGAAGTTCAAAGGTGTCCGCTCATTTGCCCAGGGTTCCGTAGATTGCAACAACAGCTCAGCACCAAAGCACTGGCTTTCTGACTCTGGCCCAAGGGCATTTCCCAGTGGTGTGCCCACTCTTCTGTTCTTTTCTGTTTCGCTTGAAAAATAAAACAATGAAGACTAAATGTGACCATAAAAAATAACGTTAGTAAAGTTCAAAAAACAGTGTAGAAGTGTGCAGGGTTAATGAGAACAAAACCCAAAGCATAAGGACAGTGAGGTACTGAGGTTAGCAGATAAAACAGGAAGTACACTTTTGCTTCTTGGAGTCACGTGAGTCACACGGTTGGAAGGAAGACAACTGGCCTCAGGATTATCACACCAAGGAAGGATTGCACAGGCTCCGAACGATGTGGCTTAGGGCAGAAGCCGCCCCTGGTCCTGATGCATGCTTGGTACGCAGGGAGTGAGTGTTTCAAGCACAAGAGGATGGCTTGGTGCAAGGTGGCGCCAGGAGTGGTGCCTAGAGGGAGTCAAGGGGTGATGCTACGAGGAGAGGAGAGTCGTTTGGTTTTGTCTCAGTGTATAACTCTGAGCATCCTTGTGCGACAATTCCTTGGGTACTGCAGCCTGTTATCAGTTGACTTTGATTTAGCCAAGGAGCTCATATATCCTGTGGTTGAAAGGCCGCGTCACCTCACCTGTTCTGCTGTCCAGCCTGCCTAGCTGCTGGGAGGAACCTCATTGTCCTCAGCACTGTGGGGCTAGTCTGGGACTGCAGCCACCGAACGCCTCGTCTTTAAGCACCGTCACTGCTCAGGCGTCTACCTCTGAGGGCTGGGGCTACGTAGAGAGAGGAATCCAATAGGCGCCATCTGGTATGACCCCTGTCACTGTGCTAGATGATGGTGAAAAGCAAGTTCAGCGTTCCCTGCTGAGCTCTGCTCTGCCTTCACGTTGCCTAGCTCAGGGGTTGGCAAACAATGGTGAGTGGGCCCGTAGCCTACTTTTGTAAATCAAGTTTTACTGGAACACAGCCATGCTCATTTGTTTACATATGGCCTGCAAAGCCTGAATTATTTACTTTCTGGATCTTTATAGAAGGAGCATGCTGATTCCTGGCCTGTCAGAGTCCTGGGCCCATGACAGCTAATCCTCCATTGACATGCATCCTTTCAGTGTCACCTGGCTGTCACAAAGCTACAAGCACCCTTTGCAGAGCCAAATTTTTGTTGGTTCCACTGAGACATTGTCTCCCTAGTGAGGGTTCCTTGATGCTCAAGGCTGGGTGGGTGCCAGCAGAAGTCACAGTGCCAGTGTTTTCTTTAAATGGTTAAAACCTCTCCTGCCTCCCTACTCCAGGTGCGTTAGCCCTCCCCCAGCCATCATCTGCCTACTCAGATGAGATCATTTTCCATTTGTGAAAATGTCTGAGGCGTTCAACATTTTACCTACATCATCTCATGTGCCCACATGTGTCCCTGGAGGTAACGTCAGCTCTTATTTCTGAAGTTCATTGCTAGTGGAGGAGCAGAACACAGAAAGGTTATGTCACTTGCCCAAGGTCCCCCTTTGAAAGCAGCTCAGGCTCTAAATCCAAGCCAGGGAAAGTGTGGAGGGATCCAGCTTTGCAATGGAGAGATGGCAGCAAGGACTCTGATGATAATCAGACCTGCAGATAGAACTTTCTGCTGATTCCCAGGGTCACCCGTCGGAGTCTTGGTTTCCTCATTCATAAAGTGCGATGAATGTTTTCTAGGTCTGGGGAGGTTTGGAGGATTTGGACAATGTCTGTTAGTTGCCTAGTAGAATACTTGGCTTGTGATGCTCAGTAAACGTTAGCAGCCATTATTATTATCGCTGTGTTGTTGCTGTTGTCGCTTCTATTATTGTTGTTGTTATTATTATTATTATATATATTTTTTATCTTTGTAAGTGAGAGATCAGTGTCTGAATTTGAGCTTTGTGGCTCTTCGTTCAGTGTCTGGAGTTACAAAGTCAAATGCCCACAGAAGACCGTCAGAGAGCATCAAAGATTAAAGCTGGCTAGGAGTAAGAAAACAGAATCTGTAGGTTATTTTTATTATCTAAAAGATGCAGCTGCACGTTCCATTCTGTTTCATTGTTACCAAGCAGGGAAGTGGCATTAAAATCGCCTGAGCTAATCATTGTTCCTAGAAATGTTGCACATCTTAGTTTTAACATTAAAAAAAAACAGTTTCCATTAAAAAAAAATACACATGACAAAAGTACTATCAAATCTGAAGGTCATATCTGGTTTGCAGCTTCTTGTATGAAGTCAGTAAAACATTCCCTGGGGAAGAACTTTCCTGGGAAGCTCTGCTTATGTTTGTTCACGTCTAAAGATAGTTTCCCTGTCTCACTTGAGCATCTAGCAAATATTTGCCAGATATTTCTCACAAGCCAAGCACTCACCTAAGGATTTAGAAATGAGCCAGAGAAATTCCCTGTCCTCAAGAGATCCTCATCTGGTGGGAGGGTCAACATGGCATAAAATAATTACGATAGGGATAAATGGATATTTTCAAAGTGTTTGCACTTGCCACAGGGGGCACAGGAAGGGCATTGTGGAGGAAGGAGCATTTGAGTTGAGTCTTGAAGGATGAATAGGAGTTTACTGGATCAATAAGGGAGGGAGTAAGGGGAACTGTCCAGGCCTGTGCTGTGTAACAAAGAAACCCCTTGCTCGTATGTGGCTCTTTAAATTTAATTTAAGTACAATTAAATAAAATGGAACACTCAGTTCCTGAGTTGCATAAGCCACATTTCAGGTACTCAGTGGCCACATGTGGTTAAGGGCTCCAACATTAGACAGCGCAGAAAGTCCTCTTGTGCTTTACTGTTGTCAGTAAAGATACAGACACCCCAGCACAGTAGCAAGTTCAGAACACCGCCAGCCTTGGGGTTTTGCTGGCTTGGTGATAACTGGAGTTGGAAAGGTGGGCAGGAGGCAGAGCAAGCAGATTGAGTGTGTGGCAATTTAGCATTGTTCCTCTTGACCTTGACTCTGCTTGACTCTGTACGCCACCATCCACCTAGTCTCCCAGCCATTGCCAACAGACTTCTGGCTTTTTTTCCCTTTGTAGCGGATAGGCATTCAAATATATCACATGGTCTTAAAAAAGCAACAAAACACTTGTATACAATCCAGGTTTCTGCAAGGGCTGACACACTTGTGTTCTTGCCTTAGATACTGCCTGTGAATTTTAAATATTTTAAATGATTTTTTTTCCACAGTAACAAAAATTAAAAAGGGAAAACAGACAAATTTATTTTTATACCATCCTGGTCGTCATTGCTGAACCATATTTGGAAACTTATAAAATCATTGCTATATAGCGAGCATTATGAAAATCACTTCATTGTACTTTCATTATTTCATTGTCTCTTTGCTTGTAAAGGATTTAAAAATATAGGGTGAACTTTAATTTAGTGCTCATAAAGAAAATGAGAGAGATTTTTCTACCAACAGATTGGTAATTTCATTTCTGAGTTATATTTGGTGATTGATGCACTTTAACCACTTTTATTATTTTGATGATTAGCCTTATGTTGGATTGATCTCAGTTAAACACAGGATGAAATTTGTGGTTTAATTTGGAAATGCTAGGAAACTCTTTTGCAAGTGTTAGTTCGAACATATTTCCTTCCAGCTGATGTCTTTTTTCTCTTAGTTTACATCTCCATATACATATCCATCCATTCGTTCTTCAGAAATCTATTCATTCTACAAATGTGTATTGAGCCCTCACGCTACACAGGGCACCGTGCTTGAGATACAGCAGAGAACTGAACCGTCGGGTTCCCTGCTGTCACAGAGCTGATATTCTGGTCGGGGAGGAATGGCCAACGTGTGAGTATAACCAGACAAATAAAGAGTAAGCTCTCAGATTGTGCCTCATGATCTTGAAGGCAATAACAGAAAGTGATGTGTCTGATCAAGAAGGGGAGAGGGCAGTTCTTGATTTTGTGTAGTCAGAAAATTTCTCTCTGATGAGCTGAGTTTAAACTGAGTCTTGACTGACATGCAAATGCCAGCCACGTAAAAATCTGGAGGAACAACATCCAGGCCATTGCAGAGGCTCTGAGGGGAGAAGGAACAGGGCCACTATGCTTGGAGTGTGAAGAGGGGGGCAGGTGCCAGACCATATAAGGCATTTTACCCACCAATGAGGACTTTAGCAGGTCTTGAACACAGAGGTGATATGCCTGACTGGTGCCTTTAACAGGTTATTCCTGTGTACAGAATGGAATTTAGAGGTCAAGACCAAAAAGCAAGGTGACCCGTTAGATATGTTAATGATGGTTACTTGCCTAATAGTAGTAACAGTGGAGAGAAGTGAGTGGATTCTAGAAGTATTTGGTGGAAAGCTGACACACCTTAGGGATGAGTTCTAGATGTGGCACCAGTTACTGCTGTAGGGAAGATGGGCACGTAGGGGAAAGGGACAGATTCATTAAAGGTGTCTCATGTGCTAGGTGCCCACATAAGCAAATTCATGTTTGCCTGTATCTTTTCTTTTCTCCTTACTTTCTGTGACTTTGATGTGGAAGAAGTACCTGTTCTGTTGTGGAGGAAACTGGTGATCTTCACTGCTTTCTACTGTTGCAGTTCATTCACTCCACAAAAACTAATACAGTCCCGAACAAGTATTCGACATCGTGTCAAGCACTGAGGATGCAGTCGTCCCTGCCTTTGTGGGGCATCCAGTCTAGTGAGAGAAACAGCAAATCAGTCCACCTGGATCTGTATTCCATACTAGTGCCAGGTTTTACATCAGCACTATTGATGTTTTAAACCAGATAATTCTTTTGTTGTTGTTAACTCAATTCATTTTATTTTATTTTTAAAATTATTTTTATTGAAGTATAGTTGATTTACAATAGCATATTAGTTTTAGGTATATAACATAGTAATGCAGCATTTTTATAGGTTATAGGTATACATATATACTTTATATGTTTAAAGTTATTATAAAATAATAGCTCTATTCCCTGTGCTGTACAAAATATCTTTGTAGGTTATTTATTTTATACATAGTAGTGTGTACCTCTTAATCCCCTAAACCCATCTCACTATTTCCTCCACCCTCTCCCCATTGGTAACTACTGGTTTGTTCTCTATAACTGTGAGTCTGTTTCTGTTTTGTTATATTCATCCATTTATTTTATTTTTTAGATTCCACATATATGTGAAAACATACAGTATTTATCTTTCTCTGTCTGACTTTTTCCACTAAGCATAAAGTCCTCTAGGTCCGTCTATGTTTTTGCAAATGGCAGAATTTCATTCTTTCTATGGTTGAGTAATAATCCATTATATGGAGTATATACATAAATACACACACATATACATATACCACATCTTCTATATCCATTCATTTGTTGAAGGACACTTAGATTGTTTCCATATCTTGGATATTATAAATTGTGCTGCTGTGAACATTGAGGTGCATGTACCCTTTCAAATTAGTGTTTTTTGTTTTCTTCAGTTATATGCCCAGGAGTAGAATTGGAATTGCTAGGTCATAGTGTAGATATATTCTTAGTTTTTTGAGGAACCTCCATACTGTTTTCCATGGTGGCCGCATGGATCTACAGTCCCCCTACAGTGTACTAGGGTTCCCTTTTCTCCATATTCTCACCAACACTTGTTAATTGTAGACTCTTTGATGACAGCCGCTCTGACAAATGTGAGGTGATAATCTCATTGTGGATGACTGATGAACATCAAATAAAACAAATGGACCAACAACAAGCTATGGTTAGGTAAAAATGTTAGATCAAAGCATGGTGGCATGAAGATAATAATGTTGCTAACTAACTGACACAACTATGTAATTAGGAATTTTAGATATAGTTTTAAAATATAGTGTGATATAATGACATGTGTGTAAGTGATTCAGCTTTTTAAATATGGTCTTAGGACTAGTTTTAAAAGTTCCTATATATATTTTTATACGAAATACAAAAACACTTCAGGGATCCGTATTCTCAGGATGTCCAAACACAGCCAAGGAACACGTTTTGTCTTTTTGATGTTAGGCAGTATTTTTGTGATTCACCCATCGGTGGTTCATTTTTAGCAAAATCTTGATTTTGGCTGGGTTTGATCTTTAAGGACTCCCTAGTCCAACCTAAATTATATTTCTGTGCACAGGGCATTGATTAAGATTTTTTTTCCCTTTAAAAAGTAATTGAACAAGCTTCCCAGCATTAGCGATGCCCTGTTTGCGTGTAGGTCCACAGTGCTCGCTGAGAAGTACCGCTTTGTAAGTCTTGCTCTTGACATCTGGCTTACTTTTCCTGTTCCTGAGTCTGCCTCAGTGTAATCTGACCCCCAGCCTCTTCATCATTCAACACTAGGGCTTGAAGAAGTGATGACTTCAAATTTACAGTTGTTTACCTGTCAATCTTGCTGGCTAGAGTTATATGTAATAAAGGAGACGACTAATTGCTAGACTGTTTTGTTAATGTTTTTTTTTTTTTAAATCACGCTGTCTGCCCTACTTGGTGTGGAAATCCATTAGGCAGGAGAGGCAGGAGACAAGCCATCGCGGCAAAGGGGTGCTGATGCTGGAAACTGTACTCCAGAGGGCAATTTGTCAGTTTGCTTAAGAGGTCCAAAACTTACTTTGTTGGGCTCAAACACCACTGCCTGTTTGGCTACATTCCCCCCTGATGATGTAAGAATCAGTTAGTTCCTCTCTTTCATTGTTCTTCAACTTGCAAACTATAGGGGCATTATTTAGAGTAGACAGAGCCTATAGGCAATTTAAGAGTCTCGGAAGATAGGGACCAGGCTAACTCAATTTATGGATGGGACCATGATTTCACATCAGATCATTGTCAAATGGCACGTTTGTTTAGCTGCTAAGTTTACTTCCATCTTTTTCTTCTTAGTTTGGAAACAATGACGTTTTCATATATCTGCTTTTCAACATTTCTCTAAATTCAGTAGTCCTCTAAAAGGAACTATGCACTGTGCAGGAAAATCTAAACAGAAATCTCAGAGTGGGTGTGATTCCTTGCTTCCCAAGGAATTCACTGCAAGGATTCTTCTAATAGGTCATTCTTCATGGTCATATAAAATGATTTTACTTATAGGACATCCATGAATATCCAATTTTTAAGGACACTTTTGTTTCACTAATGCCTATGCCTACACTGGTGCCCATCAGACGGATGACTAGGAGGGAAAGCTTGCTGCTGGGAGACATGGAGAGGCCTGACTGAGCAAGGTGAGAGGAACACAAATTGCCCTCTGGACTTGGTCCAGACCTGCCGTTTAGCAAGATGTGAAATGTGGGCACTATGGTTTCCTGCTGTGAAGGAATTAGCTAACATTTGTCCACCCCATCATGGAATTTTTAAGATCTAGATCCTCTGAGACCTTTTGGCTTCTCTGGGATGTTGGAGTTGGGGTGGAAACCTTAGAAAGACCATCCACTTCCCATCTGTAGCTTCAGTCCTTCTCATCATGCTGCTTCCTCATCTGTCATCCTCTATCTGGAAAACTCCCCCTGTTGGAGTATAGTTCAACAGCCAGTGTATGTACTAGCTTTCCTTTGACCCTTCTCTTTTTCCATGTCATACATCTCATGGCTTATGTTTAGTTGTCTGTGTCTCTGTCATGGCGGCCTCCCTAGGGGCAGAGGTCACGCCGTACTCATATTCATGTCCCTGGTTCCTGACATTTCCACTGTCACTGAGTTGGTCCTGGACCTCAGCTGGACATCAGGAAGGTTGGATTTATAGTCTTTAGTTCATAGATGTTGAAGTTTCTGAAAAGTATGTTAAGTCATTGAATTGCATGTCCCACCAGTTTGGGACCTTACCCTTGAAGAGCACATTGCCTTTATTCTGACCTGATGTCGGAGGACTGCTGAGGGTATGTTTGTGTGATTACATCACAATTGATGGCAGCCACCGAAGGCAGAGTGCAGGTGCGGGCTAACTTACACCATCACTCCCCAAAGTGTATTTTCTGCAGTGAAATGGGGAAAAGTGAAAACATTTCTTTGGTAAATAACCTGGGAAAATGCTCAGCTAAGTGGAATTAAATATAATTCTGAACTGAAGAAATTCTCAGACCTTAATGTTCTTCCTGAAACTTCAAGAAGAGGTACAATAAGCAGCATTTCCAAAAATGCTTCGAACTATAATTTTTTTTTCCTTTTCTCTCTCTGTCTCTGTCTCTCTCTTTTTTTTTTTGGCAGAGCAGTTCTTTGTAATAGTGTTTCAGAGACCATACTTGGGAAATGCTGATTTAGACGGCTAGGATTCATTAACTGGGTTGGCTGATTTCACAGCAGTTAAAGAGAATGATAGAGTTGGTCCTCGTGTTGTATATGAATTAAAGTAACCATTTTGCCTTGGGAAGCTAGCAGATGAATTTCAGAACAGGAAATGAACCGAGGCAGCCCTGGTTACTCAGGGACCTAAGGCTGGCCTCCCCTTGGGTCCCTCCTGTGAGGGAGGGCCCGGGAGCTACATGGCGGCCCTTTCTATTCCAACGGTTGGTTTTCTATACGATCTAAACGAAGAGTCCCAGAGTGATTCCCAGGACCGTATTTATGGCTCTCCTAGCATGAGAAATATGAAAAGTGGAGAACCATCTGTGGAAATCACTACGATCTCAGGTCTAATTCCCTCCCTGGGATCTCCAAAGAGCAATCATCTGCTCAGAGCAAGTGAGGCCTCCAGAAGCCCAATGGTCTCCACCCTCTCAAAGAAGTTAATTTTGTAACTTGCAAATAATGAAATTACTGATGGATCAGACTGGGCTCTCTGGTATTTAATATCGCCTCCATCTCGGTGCCTCGTGACACTGCTGTCGATTAGCTGTAATGCGGTATTTTGAGCACCATTTAGATATTAATTATTTTTTAATAACCTCTCCATTGAAAGCCGAAAGCTTTGCCTAAGATTATAATGAAAGTTTTCATATGAAAGAGAGGGATAATATTAAACAGGCACTAATAAACCCTCTGGAGAAAATTCGATACAATATCTCTGACAAAAGAAAGGAAGCCAGAAAAGAACAACACACGCTCCCAGCCAATGCACATTCTCTCATTAGGATGTTACATTCATTACTGCACCGTCGCTGCAAATTACTCTGTTACGTATGTGCTTATGAACCCGTGAAAAATTAGCGTCTTCTTAATGAGCACCAAAGAATATATGTACTAAAAACCCTTTAACCGTTCTGTTAAAGAGACATCATTTATTAGCAATTATGTCTTGGGATTAAAAAGCATTTTTCTTTGGAAGCATTCAAAGCACATTTCACTGCCTTCTCTTACCTGACGTTTGAGCATCACTTTGAGGGAGAGTGGGGCCAAGGCTGCAGTTTCTTTTATGTGGGAGAATGAGTTTTCCTAGAGGATGTAATTGGCTTGGCGGTGGCTGCCCAGTAAACAAGGGACCATGGTAAGGGCCTCCCTCCCGCGGTGTAATTTAAGGCTATGCAAAGGCTTCACTGAGTCACAGTAGTTCTCCTACGGACCTGTGGCGCATGTACTAGAATTACCACCACTAGACGTTCATGAATTGTCTTTTTAGGCATCCAGTTAAGAAGGCAAATTCTTGGGAAGGGGCCCGTATTATCATCAGGACCTTTGGAACAGCTTCGGTGGGATGGATGGCCAGGAAGTGCACCCTGGGAAGGCTGGGTTGGCTGATTGCTGGCATTCCATCCCATTCTGACTGGCCAGTGCTCCTGTACTGTTGAACATGTTTGAATATCATCCCAAGCAGTAGGGAGACATTTAGATAAGTCAGATGAGAAACACAAACTGAGTCCTCTGAAAGGTCGTACTGAATAGGCCAAGTCACTGGTGGTGGACAGGCTAGGACTCAGGCCCACCTCAGTCACATTCACCCAGGTTTCTTGGGGAAAATCAATAAATATGGACAATATTTTTTCCTAGTGTGGAGCTGATGTTTTAAAAAAAAAAAACATAGCCTTGGTCTTTTCCCCCAGATTTTTCACTGCACAGTGCGTGGAGTAGGTATCATTAAATAATATATATCCCTTATTATAATGTTGAAAATGAAATGAGTGTGATAGTGGCTATTGTGTATTTCACTCAGCTCATTTCTTTGCCTTCAGTTTGGCCCTTTCTTGTGTGCTTCCTGAAAGGAATTTGCTAAGCTTCAGTTTCACAGGTAGTATAAACATACTTTTCTCCTTATTAAAAAAAAAAAAGAGTTCATATTCTTTATGTAAAAAAAGGTGACTCTCTGTATATGCTATGTATGGTCATTTAAAAGTTATACAATTAACTGGTTAACCTGGAATACACAGTCCCTTGGCTAAGGCAGATATCTGAGTATAGTGGCTTTCCAAATCCGAATTACTGGGTCTGAATTAAGAGGCAACTCATTAAAGAAAACAGACTCCTTTCTTTCTTCTTACAGATTGCCCTGATGGCAACCGAATCCTTGAAATCCTCAGGGGACAAATTGGGGGCAAAAGTTAGGAAGCCCACCCAGGCTTATTTTCTAAGCTTTGAGCGGACCCAAGAAGAAAGACTGAATTTAATCAAAAAAAATTTTATTGATGAAGGTATCTCTCCTTCAGGCTAAACTTTGGCCCCTGCCTGCTAATAAAACCATCTCATTTCTCAGAAGTAGCCTTCTGCATATAATCTGGGAGAGACCGTGGACAGGAATACATCTTGGGGAGAGGGACGTGAAGACAATTGATCAGAAGTTGGCAAGGTCCCCTGCCGGCTGTTGCTGAGGCAGAAGGCAGGAGGCACTCACCTCTTGTCTGGGCCTGCTGATTTTAATTCCTGGGCAGTCACCTGGATGTCTCTGGATTCCTGGAAGCGAACGGGTGGCACTGGCTGCCTCCTCTGGCTCTCGCTGAGCCCTCAGTGATGGCTCTCTGCTGTTTTACTTCCACGTCATCTGCACATGTGGCACTTTTACTGCCCAGATATGACGAGGAGCAATCTAGAGCTTTGAGTTTTTATGAGTGCTAATTAGTACTCTGTTTGTGCCCTTTTAATCTGTTATTATAATAGGATGGCATGACGTCCAGTCTTCTTTTTTTTCTCTCTCTCTCTTTTTTTGCTGCAGCCAGAGAGGGCTGTACTTTGCACTTTCTCATTACCTATGTGCTGGAAGAATATTAATAAAGATGAGTTTAAAAGGGCAGGCTGTGTTCTGAAACTTCCACGTCCTCACAACCTTCCATCCGGAATTCAGCTCCTGTCCTTCTCAGCGCTGTGGAAGAAAGCTCTTGCCCCAAAGGTGACACTCAGACTCCAGTGAATAAAGTCAGGCCATGGAAAATGTCCCTTGGCTACTGTTCTTTCTCTCATTCTTTGTTTTGCTTGGAGATCAGCAGAGAGGGGGTGTCTCCAAGGCCAAGGGAAAGGGAACAGGCTGGAATGTGAAACTGGGGCTCTTCAGCTTCGTACCTGGGGGCCCTTGGATGATTTCTTTTCTTTCCTTTGTTTTCTCTCTTTTCTTCCGTTTCTGTGCCTCCGTCCCACTGAGCCAGCCAGCCAGCCGGAAGTTTCTTAGCCACTTGCCTAGGCCTTTGCTTCTCGGAGCTCCCCTGAGATGTGAATTCCCTAAGTTCAGGGGTCACATTTTTCTCTCCTCTGGAAACTCTGCAGCACAATTTCCAGCAAGTAGCTGATGCTCCCTCAGTGTATATTTACTTAGTGAAAGAGCCTTACTTTCCTGATCTGTAAACCCGGGTTCCAAACGTCACCTCTCCAAGGCTATGGGGAGAACTGCAAAGTGCCTAGAAAGTAGTTGGTCCTTAATTAGTGTGGGTGAAGTTCCTTCTTCCCTCTGAGCCGTGTGAGTTGAGATGCTCAGGGAAAAGTGGCTCCAGGCTTATGAGAATGAATGAGTAGAAGTTAAGGGGAGGTGAGAATAGGAGGAGCCCCCTTTTTTGGCCAAATGACCGCTTTGGGGGAAGAGAGGGTTTCCACGCTGTCATATATGATGGGCACGTGGAGTACGTTGCTTCGTCTGCTGCCTTCATGCAGTAGAAAATGTTATGTGTGACCATAGAGCTATAGGATGCTGACATTTGGAGGTAGAAAAAGTTGCCATAGAACCTCCATGTTAGAGTTTGCCCAATAGAAAATTCTCCCTCAAATCAATCTTTTTGCTCTCAGCCCACAACCCTCCTATCCTTGTAGCTAAAAATGCCTAACATTGTCTTCTCTTACGGTCAGAGTTCTGAAAATTTCAAGGAGAACAAGCAAATGTCCTCTTGGCTGAGACCTGCCTCTGCTGGTTTTACCCATCTTGAATGTGTGTCAGTTCTTATGTGCCACAATGGGGGACCTGGCACATGCTTGCAATTCCCACTAGAAAGCTGGTTGGTTTCTTCTGGGGAATGGAAGCCAGAGCCCGTGTCCTTCTTACATGTCTTGAGGCTTCCATGGAGGAAAATCAAAGGAAAAACCCACCTGTTGGTAACACCCCAGGCTTATATACTTCAAGGACTGCCAAGAAACAAACAAAAACAAAAACAAAAAAACAAACCCAGCATTCAAATAGCAAAGCTTTGCAAGGAAGATGCAGTTAAGATGTGAAGCTGGAGCTTGGAACCTGTGGGATCAGACAGTGCTGTACTCTGCTAAATTATAATCCAATAGGCTGCAGCTGTCAGCGTTCTCATTCTATTACGGATGCTGAAAAGAGCTTGGAGCAAATCAAATCAAAAAGGTCAGCAGTTTAAAAGAAAACATACAGCACTATGTTCTTTGCTAGAAGCACTTTGGGTCTCTCTTCCGGGGACACATCTCTCTGTGAGGTCACTGCATCCTTCAGCCTCTCTTGAGTGGAGGGGACTTGCAGCAGTCTCCCTGTGCCTCTGAGTGCTTCATCTTTCTTAGGCTGTTCATGTAGTTGGAGCTGAGCCTGAGCCACGAGGAACCTGTGGCTTTCAGCAGCTGAGCGCAAAGCGCATCCCATTTCTTCTTCTCAATGTTGATAAGAAGTGTGCTTCTGGTCCTTCTGCATGATTCTAATTGGGGAGCTTTCTTAGGGGACATAAGGGTGATAGCAGAGAGAAAGGCTTAAAAAAATCTTTACTTGGAAACATTAAAAAAATTTAGCACAGCTATTTTGGTACCCCATTTTTTTGTTGCTTTATTTTTGGTTTTGGTGATTTTTTTTTTTTTTTTTTACTGTTTCCTGAAATGTAAAACTGCAGGCAATAGTTGACTTAAGGTTTCTCCTCTCCTTGAAATCAACTGAGTTAACAGTTCTAAACTATTTTGAATACAATCAAATACTGAATAGAATCTTTTAATAGTATTTCAACCTATACAAAGTATATATCGTCCCAAAGCTTTCTCATAAATGACCTTTCAGTTCAGTATTTTCCATTGCATCCAGTAGCTACTTCTCCACAGTTTCCTGGCAGCTGACAAGGTGTTGACTTCGCCCATCCTTCCCGGCCCACTAAAGGTGAATTTACCCACTGCCCCCCAGCAGGACTCCCCTGTCAGCCCCCAGAGTAAGAGAAAAAGATTTTAGCTTTGTCACTGTCTGTTTGGGGAGATAGCTGGTATAGCTGCTACAGCCAAATATTGGTAACTTTAGAGTTGTGAAAAGACTTCACTGAGCTTTAATGATGACTTTATAAACCTCCTAGCCTCTAGTTTCTAACTATAATAAAATTGTCCCTAGGAAAATTGAATGGTCATCTTTAGCTACTTACATTTATTGTATTTGTATCTGCTGGCATGCTGGTAAATGTTTAAAAGCCATCTCTTCAGGGAAAGTAAATGTGTATGTGAATGTCTATTTCTGTATCTCCATCCATACGTATGAGTTTATCACAAAGCTTACTGATACAAAGTGTTGTGCGGTGCACGATTTGATTTCCCACAGACCGCTTTTGTTGATGTTGGCTGAACTCTTGTACTCGTAGTCAACCTGCGATTGCAATTCAGCCATGATTTGAGAAATTCCAATAAGGAATGATGCTGGGTTACTCTCCAATTCAGAGAAATTGCTCACGTCATTGACAAACAAGTGTGCTTTGGACATGAGTAGTAGGTGATATTTTGTTTATATTAACACCTAAGACGAAAGGGTAACAATGAAGATAGATGCCAAAACCTTATTCATGCATCGGTAACAAGAGTGACTTTTTGCTGAAAGATGTAATGGATTTAGGATATTGGAAGAATATTTTCTCAACTTGTTGTGCTAGTCACTATGTAACAACTAGAGACACAACATGCTTTTAAGTTTAATTAGGGCTAGATAACCAACAGAACAATGAATCTATCACGTTTCCCAACTTCATCCAATCACCTTTGCTGATTTCAGAATACAGACTTGACATTACTGCACCCAGTCAAAAAGAGATACTCAGTGACGTGCTATCTTATGGTATTTCCATATACGGACACAGTTGACATAAATAACCTAAGAACATAGATAATGGTAAAATGCAGTGAAATAATTAAGAAGCGAGGAGGTTTAAGTATTATCTTTACTTTGAATATGTATTTAATTATAGGAGACAAAATTTAAGTTGTAATGACTTTTTGAACAACCAGTTTGCAAAATTTCTGAAAATTCTACAAACAGCTCTTATAAGCCGGTACAAACCAGTTCCAGCACTTCACTGTATCCTACTTACGTGAATCCCGAAATAAGCAAGAGACCCAGAAAGTTTGGAAAGAATGGAGGTTTGCTGACCTAGTAAGAACACTCCCGAGAAAATAATTTCCACTGAAAACTTTATCATCACCCTCTTCTCAGAAAGCACATTCATAGCCAAAGGCAATTTAGTTTTGCCTTTTACGATCTTGGGAAACTTTAGATCAGCTTTAGACTTGGATTTTCAATGTTGAGGACAACGCATGTTTCTTTAGCGACAAAGGACAACCAGGGCTCATCAGGGAAAGGAGGGCCTAAGAGCCACGATGGCAGGCATTGCTCGGAGGCAGCGCTGTTTGTGACAGTGTCTGCCTCCCTCTTCACAGTGGGTTTCAGTTTTCTGGACGTTCTTCCCCATCATCTGAAGTCGTTTGAGGCCCCTGACCTCTCTGTACCCCCACCATCTCTCCTTGACAGTTTTTGCGGGAACAGTTTGCTTTGCGGGAAGGTGAAAGTTACCTATCTCCTTGATTAACGCCATTAAGGGGAGACTCTCCATTGCCAAGTCTGCATTTCTTCACCAGGCACCAGCTGAGAAGTTTCTAAAAACTCAATTCCTGGCGGGGCTGCTTGTGAGCAAAAGCAGTGTGCTGCAATAATCCCTCCTCCTGATAATTTGACTTCTGCACTTGAATATTAACTTTTTTTCTTTACCTACCCAACTGAAGTTGAGTGAAGACTTTTCAACAGATGATTCCCCAGAAAATATTTCATGAAGTATATTAAGTGTATAATTCCAAACACATTAACGTTTATATGTTTTGGGTTTTTTTTTTTTTTTGATACTTTTTTTTGACGTGTAGTCAGTTTACAATGTTGTGTCAGTTTCCGGTGTACGGCACAATGCTTCAGTCATATAGGAACATACGTATATTCATTTTCATATTCTTTTCCATCGCAAGTTACTACAAGATACTGAATATGTTTCCCTGTGCTCTACAGTATAAACTTGTTGTTTACCTATTTTAAAAGTTTGTGTTTTAAATGTTCCATCTTCCATACCTGAATGTCCTTTATAGTGAATGCAGGCATTTTAATGGGCTCCTTTTTTAAGCATGGCTGTACCTGAAAGTGTGCTATGTTTAATCTGAACAGTAGGCAAGATAAACACCTCACATGTGAGACTGGCTGAAAATGAGAAAAATATTATTTTAATTAAAATGAAAGTAGGAAATAAAAGTTTTTAATGTGAATAATTTCAAAGCACCTAATGTGAACATTTTTTCCTGTATTTATTGCTGTAATTTAGTAACTAAAAGTTTGCCTCATTTCTCATCTGTTGGGGGAAAAACTGACACTATTATCTGTTCAGAAATTATACAGCAACAGGTCTGTCTTATCTTCTTTCATTTTGCATTTAATTGGTAAAAATTGCATTATTACATGTTAAGCAAATATCCTTAGCTTTAGAGTGTAACCAAGAAAAGAACTTTTAAACTCTAACATAACATCCTTATGTTTTAGCTTAATTTTTTAAAAATTTAATCTTGTTTTGCTTATTTTTATTTGAAGGCGATATGGCTATCTGGAAAGGAAGTGAGTAAGATTTGAAGTATTTATAGGGCTGGATTTTTACCCTGGAGTGAGTGGTTCATAGCTTGGCTTTGGGAGGTTTCTCATCCTCTGGAAATTATACATGAACTTATATTTGTACGTGCATTTGCCTCGGGGGCCATAGTTTTAATCAGAATCTGCAGGGGGCTTAAGATAATCAAAAGCTTAAGAACTACTGCCTTATAGGGAAAGTGGGACCCACTTTTTTCCAGCTCTCCCCACCTCTCTGAAATGATGTTTATTAATGAGCTGTTGTCTACATCTCCTTCTTTTATGTCTCTTAAAAGATACTTTTTGCCCCAAGTTCAAATCAGTGAAAGGATAAATACCAATAAATACCACATTGGGCCAATGTAGCAGAAGTAATACATATGGTCAGTCAGCAGCTTGTGGTGGGTTCGAATTTGGCCTCTTTAGAAGCAGGTATCTCTGGAGCCAGGTGTCTTGCTGCCATCTTATCCCTGCTACTTGGAGCATCAGAGGCATCCAATTGCATGATGATGGAGTGGATGAGCGATAAACTGTTTAGTTTTGGGAGCCAAAGGTACAGTGTCACTGTCCATGACAAATGTTTGTGCGTCAAACGTGTTTGTTGCTTTTAGGAGTAGACCCGTGAATCCATCATTGTTCTTTGGCTTTTAAACGCTGTTGAGACGTCCAGCAGTGACATTGCTGTTCCAGGTGCTCTCAAATGGGAAGTGATTGATTGTATATTTATTGGTACTCCTTAAAGGGACTGAAAGACAGGTACCTATTCTTCCTGTGTGGTCTCAGAATGTGGCAACAGAAGGAACACAACATTGTACTGGCTAGTGTGTCCATGTGAGAGCGTCTTAATCTAAAAATCTAGAAGGATGTAGCTCTGAGGTAACTCTTTGGCAGTTTGAAGCCATATTTCTTTGTCTCTGCGACCTGAGGTCATGCTCTTCTTGTAGAACTCTCCTGTCTTGTGGTTGGTTTCCCATTTCCTCTTATTTCCACGTGGATGTCTCCTTCTCTGTTGGTGCCTGTGGTGGGGCACTTGGCCATCATGCTGGTGTTGGGTGGGGGGCGGTGAAAATGATTTCATTAGTTAAACCGTTGAATTAGAGGCTCAGAAATAATGTAGCCAAAGAATCTTAAAGAATATAAAAGTACTGGAGGAAAGTCCATGAAACCACGAACTCAGCCAGAGTCATCATTACTGTCATGGGAAGAATCTTCTACCTGTTGGGTGTTTCCCAGCCTAGCAGTTGCTGTCATTATCCCATTCCTTCCAGGGTCTAATATAACGATTGTATCTAGACCACGTTATTAACTTTACTTTCCATTTCTTTGACCCTGTAGAATGTGCACTCATTTGTGTTTTGTTTGTTGTTGTGTGTTTCTTTCCAGGCAGTTCAATTTTCTCATGCATCACACAGTTAAGATTTCATATCTTGGCTTCATCTACCCCATGATGGCAAATGGCAGTTGATTAGGGCTTTCTTTAGATCATTATCAATTGTTTCCTACCTTGCAGGTAGTGCTGTTAGGATGAATCTATCACAGCCCAGAGATGCTCTATGGCTTGTTATTTCCGGGTGATTTATTACTCTCACCGTGGAAATGTCGTTAGCGAACATTGCAGAAGCAGTGAGGCTGTATTGAGAAATATCAATGTATCCTCATGTTCTGGTTCGCAGTGACAGTCAGAGATCCATCTCGCTGACAGTTACCTTGTTAACATTTTGATCAGATGGCAAATTTGTCATTTTTCATGGTAACAAGTATAAGTTTGCACAAGAACCATAGATAGATGGAGAAGATAAAACAGGCCTCTCCTAGTTTTTCTGTGTGATGTCATCCGTAATCTTGGGGAGAAGTGAAATAATTACTCTGTGAAAAGCTCATCCACTGGAAAATGTGTTTATTGTAGAAAGCTCAAATTTTTCTTCATTTGGAGAAGATGTGCGCACGCTCTCTGTCTCTTTTTTCTTTTTTCCTTTGCTGACAGTTTGATTAACACACCAAGTCTCAGTGAAATAGTGAGACAGAACAAAAGAGTCTGCAGTTGGAATGGTTTGGTTTAATCACAGCATAAAATGTGAGCAAGGTGGGTAAAAATAACTGCAGGCAAAGGTCTCGGATAGAGTGCGTGGGCTGGGGTTTGAGTCTTCGCTCTTCCCCCTCTTTAAACTTGTTCCCATACCCTCTCTCATTAGCGTCAGTGTCACATAATGTATGCTCCTCTCCAAACCCCTGTCACAAACCATGAGGCCTGCCATGCCTGATGCCTCGCACAGTTGTTGTCTCTGTATTGTTTTTCTCCTGTGTTCTCCCAGCCGGTGCTCCTGGGGCTGTGAAATCTCTCAGCTCCCAGCACTTCAGAAAACTCTGCCTCCTCTCCGGTGCTTAGAGGGTGAATGTGTTTGAGCAAGAATTTCACTTTTAGGGGCAGCATTTCTTGACGCTGTTTGAGGGTCAGAAACGGGCTTCTGACCTTCCTGTGAAGATGACAGTTCTGGGTGCAATGGACAGCTGTCAGTTAGAGGTAGTGAGACTCTCTGACAAACCAGTGTTATTGAAACTCATGTAAGAGCAGCGTCAGGATGACTGGGAAGCCACCTGATGTGGGAGGACAGGGCTCTCGTTGTCAAATATGGGGTTCTCCCTGCACTGTCATATCTCACACACACACACACACACTCACACACACACACACACACACACACACACACACACACGCCTAGAAGCCCAAAGCAGAGTTGGTTTTCAAATGCTTCTGTCTGGTAGCCATGGCCTTTGGAAAAATTGTATTATGGTTTTATAATTGCAGTGGAATGCAGCCACAGAGAGGAAAATATGCCGAGTGCAATCAATCATTCTTTTCATTATGATATTTTTTAAAGGCAGAAAATGCTCATAGCTGCATTTATATGAGCCACGCTTTCTAATTATGGTGCAGCTATTAACCTAACATACAGCTTCTTATTCCTTGTTAGTTTTGCCTGTGTGCTCGCATTCCAATGAAGAGTTGAAAGTAAGCCATTGAGGTGAAAACCATGTTTCTGACCATCCTGTTTAATCTTTCCACACTTTGACCGGGTCTGAGTGAGGGTGTTCCATTCTTGGTCTTGTTGGTTACCAAACTCACTGGGGGAGGGGGGCTTCCTCTCCGTTTGCCTCAATACACCCATTTGAATTTGTCATTCTGATGACGAGTATCCTTCTAGAAAATATAGAGAGAGATGTAGGAAGTCATAAAGGAATCTCTCATTTTTTAAAGGTAAAGGAGATCCTGTGAGATTCTTTATAGCTAATATTATCTGAATGCCTCCAGATTTTCCATCTTTCAACTTTACTTTTGCCTTTGCTAGTGGATGACCACAGCCCAAGCCCCTATTCTGCGTGTCTAAACGAGGTCATTGTCTTAGGTGAATTCCTCTCCTGTCACACTTCTGAAGACCCCTTGGCTTGTTTACATGTCCCATGAGTCCATCTCTCATGTCACTTGTCACTTCATGCCATGGGTCACTGCTCTGGGCCTCCCTTACTGTCACCTCTTGCTGTTCATAACCATGTCTTCATGTTCTTGAGGCCCCTCCCAAGGCTGCTTCATCCCCTCTGTCGTCGTCAGCCCCCTCCTAATTCACCAAAGGCACAGACAGCACTAGACTGTCACTTCCAACAAACCTTTTTTTGACGACTCAAGGAAAACATGAAGGAATTACAATTCTGAATCAGGCAAAATGTCTTTTGGCTGCACATTATAGAATTCCTGATTCAAAAGATTCAGCCAACGAGAAGTTCAAAAATCGGTTATTCCTCATTGGCACAAACATCGTCATCTGAAATATAATTTCTTCCCTTTTTGCTGCTCTGTGTTCTCTCAGTGCTGGCCTCTTGCTCAAGGGTAGTGACCTTCAGGGTCACAGGATGCCTGCGGTGGTGTAGCCATCCCATCCAGAACCAGGAAGAGCTGGAGAAGACCGGTGCCCAGCTCTTCCTATGTGTCTCTTTTCATAGACAAGGAGCTCTTCCACAGATGTCTCTGGAGTGTGTTAATGGGCAGAACTGGGTCATCTGCCGATTCCCATGATAGTTTAGACCAATTCAGTAGAGGGTGGATTAGCTTCCCATGAAGAAGGTGGACAGATGAAAAAGGGAAGATTCTCTTAGGGAGGTGAATAGGGGGAAGGAAGAGTGGAAGACAGCAATGGTGTCTACTACTAATGCAGGAAAGAAACCTTAAAGCTGCGTTTCAAATATTGCTGCTCTTAACCTTTAATGGGGCTGGGGTACCCTACTGGTCATCTTCACCTCTGGCTTGTTAACCATGATTCAGGGGCCCACTTGCCCCCAGAGATAGGAATGCCCGCCACTTCTCTTCACCCTTGGAGTCTCTCTTTATACCCCAGGACGACTGACAGTGGAACACTGGTTTCCTCTGAGGGACGCGCCATCCCAATCTCCATAGTAGGGCAGGGTCTGCGGCTCCCCCACTCCCATGCGGCCCTGGTGGTAAAGGCATGAGACCAATCACTTGTCTCAAATTGTCAGTTTTTCAGTTTTAAATAACATCTCTTACTAGACATCAAAATTGCATACTAGACAATTTCAAACCTGATATAATGCATGTTACTGTTCAGGAAAAAAATAATAATCTCTTCAAGACCACAGTTCTTTGTTTAGATATCCAATGTATATGCTTTGATATTTTTCAAAATTATTTTTAGAGTTACAAAATATACATACCAGAAAATGTATGATCTTAACACTTCTAAGTGTACAGAACAGTGGCATTGAGTACATTCACACTGTTGTGTAACCATCATCACCATTCCATCCACAGAACTCTTTTCATCTTGCAAAACTGAAACTTTGTACCGGCAAATCTCCTCATATCCCCTCTCACCCCAGCCCTTGGCAATCACCATTCTTCTCTTTGTCTCCTGGCTTTCACTACTCTAGATGTAAGTGGACTTTCACTACCCTCATATAAGGGGACTCATTCAGTATTTGTCTCTTTGAGACTTATTTAGTGTATCGTCCTCAAGATTCATCCGTGTTGTGCTCTGTGTCAGAATTTGATACCTCTTACAGCTGAATAATATTCTCTTGGATGTATATAATCCACTTGCTTTTTCTAATCATCTGTTGAGGGATACTGGGTTACTCTGACCTCTTGGCTTTTGCAAATAATGCTGCTATGGACATGAGTGTATAAATAGCTATTTGAATCTGTTTTCAATTCTTTCGGGAATATACCCAGAAGGGGAATTGCTGGATCATATGTAATTCTGTTTTTGATTTTTGAGGAATAGCCATACTGTTTTCCACAGTGACTGCACCACTTCACATTTCTACCAGTAAGTGCCCAGTTTCTCCACTTCCTTACTAACATATGTTATCTTCTGTTTTTCTGATCATAGCCATCCTAATTGAAGTGAAGTTGTTTCTCATCCTGGTTTTGATTTGCAATTCTCTAATGATTTGTGATGTTGAACATCTTTCCATGTACAATTTATATTTTTAAATAAATTTCTTAACATGAGAGTCTGAAGCATCTGTGTTCAGAATACTTTGCTGACTGAGGACTTCCCCAGTTTTTCTCCCAAAGGGAGGCATATGCCTTGTATTTACAGGACCGAAAGTGGTTTTCTGAAATAATTCCTTCCAAAAAAAGGATCCATCTGCCCCAATGTCAAATCCAGATACATTTCTGTAACAAAGACATTGCTTATGCAAAGACCCCTCCTGCCTTTGAAACAAAACATTTTTTTTCCAGCCTCACCAATTTTAGAATCCAGACTTCACCTCCAAGAAGCCATCTCTAGAATGGTTAAAATAACAACTTGTCCTCGTGACACCAAAGCCACAATTTGCATAGCTCACACCCCACGCAGATTAAAGAAATAGCTAAAAAGAACAATAAATGCTGTGGAGGAGATCGCATGGCTAATGCAGGTAAATGCCAGTGAGGTGATCCTCAAAATGACCTGGGCATTTGCATCCGTTTTCTTGTCCTAACTTGGTAGCTTCTCTCGCCCACACGGCATACAGTATCAGCGCTCACATTCAGTGCTTGCAGTGTGGGTCCTTGTGAATCGGGGAGCCTTTTAGAATAGTGCTTGCCATTGGTGATTTCATGGAAAGCCAAAGACACATCACTCGGTGGTTCTTTTATAACTTGAGGGAAGATTAAGCATGCGAGCTAACTACCTAGGAATAGAGAACTTCTTCAATTTGGACTCTACCGTTCTTGAACAGAAAGTGTTTTTCACAAAGCAGAAGAGTTGTTTCTGACCCTAAGAGTATATGTGCTTGGGAAACGCTCTGGTATCTTAGGAAGTGATGCGACCGGTGGCTGATGTCTGGATATTACTCAAGTCCATGTGACTGTGACCCATGGATGCCATGTGAATCCTTGGCACCAGCCATCTTTCCATAATAGACTACTTCAAAACTAGTTCCCCTTGTGTTGTCAAAGCATGAGTAAGTCTCTGCGAATCGAAGTTCACCCAAAATAACTGTCTCTAAAACACATTTCTGGCAAATTTTTCCTTCCCTAAAAACTGAGAGTAAGCAACACCATCTGGATGTTCCTAATATTACAAAAAATATAAGTAGTTATTTTAAAGGCTTCTCCTTCACCACACTGGCGGGATTATGAATCACAGGACACTTTCTCTATTCCCTGAACAAGGATAACAGACCCAGAAAGAGCCCAGCATGAGACAAGTGTCTTGATGACTCCGGTGAGAGCACCTTGGCCCACACTTCCCGTTGTCGCCTCCCCAAATGATGATGAAAAGGTGAACCCGAGCGATGTCCTCGCTGGGAGATGGAGACTCTGAAAAAGTAAACAGTGAGGAGCAGTTAAGGAGAAACAGTTGACACCTCTGGCAGTCACCTCAGAGGTCAATGAGAATGCAGGTGGCTTTCCCAGAGGCCTTGGTGACAGTGACAGAGGAAGGCAAACGTCCTAAATCATAGTCTGAATTACTGCTCCCTGGAACCAGTCTGAGGCGCTTCAGACTTGGCTTTACGTGTTGGAGTGAAGCACTGCTCTCCGCACGCCCTGTAACAGATGAGGACGGGTGGACTGATGCCCCTCCCGTCTCCAGAAGGGACTCAAAGGATGTGGCTGGTATGGACCACACTAGTAAGGGTTTTTCCACGAGATGATCAGAGTCACAGAAAAAGGAAAGCATTTGCTAATAAAGGGGATGCTTCTAGAATCACTTGGTTTTCTGTTCAGTTTTGTTATCCTGGCTTCTTTGGTTTGGATTTTGAAAAATGGGACCTGTCTTCTGGGGATTTAGAGAATGATGGAAGGTGCTGATTAGCAGCTGATAAACAGAGCAGCATGCGAGAAAGAATGGAACAGGGCTCGGAGAAGAGCTTTCATCTCTAAAAGGGGAAACCACAGGGGAGGAGGAGTCGGTGCAGTGAGAAGAGGCCCTGCCCGTCCTGTTCTCCCCGCATCCCGGTGCCTAACATGCTGCCTGGCACAGGCGGGGCTGGCAGAATTTCCACCTGATCAGCTAACTGGGACACAAATACCCGAGCAAGCAGTCTGATGAGAACTCCTGACCTCCCTCCTCTCTCACCCAGCCCACCTCCACAGAGGCCCAATGCTGAATGCTCCAACCTAGAGGAAATACGCAGGGAGCAGCTGGCGTCTTCTAGACCCCTAGCCCAATGGCATCAGCATCACCAGGCAACACCTGAGAAATGCAAACTGTCGGACCCCGCCCCTGACCTGCTGAAATCTGAGAGTGAGGCTCTGTGATCTCGGGTTTAACAAGCCCTCTAGGTCATTCTGACAGACAGAAAAGCTCACAAACCACTGTGCTAATCAAAATTACTGACCCACTTTTAAACCTCCTGAACTTTTTAACCAGATGCATTGGCATCTCTCATGAGTGGAGGGTGAGCCCTTTGTATTAACGTGTGGAATGAGGCTGTTTCCTGGCTAGATCAGTGGACTGGACTGCTTTGAACTTTTTGAGGCATTTAGGGTTAGGATGACGTAGAAGGGTATCTATGGGAGATAGAACTTTCTGAGGAAAGTCAACAACATTTATGTGATTTTTTTTTTTTTTTGAAGGGCAGGGATAGTTTACAGACTTTGTGCCAGTTTTTCCTCCCAGAACTGCACAGAGGAAGGAAGAACGCTTTGGGAGTCAGAAGTAGGGAGGTAACGTAGTCTGTCTTCCAAACTGGGACATTTTTAAAGTGAATAATATGCCTGGGATAGCAGGTGTAAACTGAGTCTCACCCTAGATGAGTGGTTCTCAACATGTGGTTTTGTTGTCTCCACCCTGCTCACCCCTTACTGCCCCATTTGCCACTCCCACCTCCCCGGGGGCTCTTGACCGTTGTCTGAAGGCACCTGTGGTTGCCACACCGGGGGTGGGGAGGTGTGCTGCTAGCATCAAGTGGGTTGAGGCTAGACATTCAGCATTTTACAGTGAACAGCACAGCCCCCCACAACAGTCATCCAGAACGTTGCCAGGTTGAGCCAGCCCCGTAATTCTGTTATTAATGATGTGATTTTTAACACCAAGGTGTTCTTAGGTGGTTTAAATTGGTTGGTCTTGCTGGTGTTTTTATCTTTATTCCAACTCTCTCAAAGAGATGTCTTATCTTCATCGATTCACCACTATCCTGCTCTGCTGCCCCAGCCTCCAAAAGGCATCAATTCATGCCTCATGCTAATTTGTGCAGAAGCAACTTTTCTTGATCTCATTCTCAATTCTGTTGTGTTCTGTTTAACTCCCTCATGTCCTTGGATTGTAGAGGATAACAGTGGCATTTTAAAGCATATTTTGAACAAGTATGTCACTTACAGTCCCAATTTGTGATGAACATTTTGCTTGGCAAGGTCTTCAGAACCATAGCAGGCTTCCTTCCATACAAATTCAACAAGATCATGTAATCTGGACAGAGGTGGAAGGGATGGAATAAACCTATTTTATCAGGAAATCTATGCCTTTGTTTATTGGGAAGTTCCCACTGTATTTTGAGTTTTCCTTAAGAAACAAGTATACAGTTAAAAGTAATGCTTATTTAGTTAAAAAAAAAAGTTTCATATTTTAAAAAAAACATTTTATAGTTATTTCAAGGATGAGTCTAATACCCATGGGTTCGAAACACTCTTTCGTGGTCTCCTGTTTTATTTTTGTTCTATATTAATGAGCTGAAATGTATTAATATTTATTGGGTTGAAGATAAAATTGAAAGCCAAGGTTGTAAGCCAGCTCTGGCTGATCACCAAGGACTTGACCCTGGCAGGGCAGGAGGACCCGGGCTCTCTAGTGGATCTTCCTTCCCTACGCCCGTCCCTAAGTCTGATGTGGGTTGAGGTTGGTAGAGGAGAGTGTTCTCAGTGTAAACTAGTCCCTGCCCCTTGAGCTCTGGGTCCTGGTAGGAGGGCAGAGGCTGAAGGAAAATGTTCTGAAGCTTTGAGGGCTCTTGAATGATATTTTATAAACAAAAGGAGGAGCATTCCTTTTCCTTCCCCCCAATGAGAAGATGTGCCACCATTACTGTGGATATGCCTGACTGCTGAGAGCTAGTGAAAATTCTATTTCCTGGAGACCAGGAAACCCACAGACTATCCTAAATGAAAAAAAAAAAAAAAAAAAAAAGAGAAAATCTCTTTCCACTTCATTTCAATAAAATCTTATTTCGCATGAACAGGAGAGACGTTGTGCTGAGCACCACTGAGTCACAGTGAGGATTATGCTCCTTTGCAAAGCCTCAGTCAGTTTGAGAAGAAATTATCCCAGGACCCCAATGGTAAAGTAAGGTTCAGTTAGATGAGTTGACAGAGTCAAACCAGGTGCAAAGTGAGTTGAAAACCATAAGAAATGACATGGCCTTTGTGGCTCAGAAAAGGCTTTTCATTGCTGTGTTGTGCATCAGGAGTGAATTTTTAGATCATTTTGGAGGACAGAAAGAATTCTGCTGAGGTAAGGAAGCTAGCAGAGAGGAGGAGCAAGAAGCCGGGAAATTCCAAAAAGAGAGGAAACAATGTAAAATAGAATTAAAGCTACAGAAACAGTTATTTGGATGATGTGTCTATTATGCGAAAGAACTCAATTTGCACTGGAGCAATGGTTCTCAGTGGGATGGCTTTGTCCCCAGGGGACATTTCTAATGTCTTGAGACATTTTTGGTTGTCACTTCTGGGAGAGAGTACTGTACTGGCGTCTAGGCGGTAGAGCCTAGAGATGCTGCTACGTATCCTGCGGTGCCCAGGACAGCTGCCCACAATTTTCTGATCCCAAATGTCAAAGGTAGCAAGGTTGGAAACCTTTGGCTAGAGGCTAGGTAGGAGAGTTAGGTGACCGGAGTGAAACAATTAGACTGGGGCTATGCTGCTGAATACTAGGATGAGCTGAAAACGAGTGAGCAAGGGGGTATTTTGTTAGAAGGTTCTTTGTTCCCGGCTTCATCTTCACTGCCCAGTCTGATGGCTGGCCCACCATAAAGGATCAGTGAATACGCTGTCTAAAGTTTGTCCATCCATCCAACAAATGTTAGCCGAATACCCACTATGTGCCAGGCAAAGTGCTGGCTGTTGAATGTGTAGGTGGCCTTTACAAAGGTTCACTGAGCACTGTTTCAAGGATGGATTGGAATGGGTAGTTAATGGAGATGAGGAAACAAGTGAGGGGTCCAGAGGGAAGGCAATGAATGCTTTACACAGTGACACATTCAGAGGGTAGAAAGGAAGGAGGCGAGATCTTATCAAAAATGTGTGTCTAATCCAGTTATAGGATTTGACACTTGACTCATGTCAGGGTGTGAAGGTGACTGCAGGTGTCCAAGACTACTTCTAGATTTTTGAGTCTCAAAAAGAGACTGGTGATGTCAAAATAAGATCTCCTTTTTGTGGGAGAACTGATACGTTTAGTACCTGCTGAGCTCCATGTGCTAGCCGTGTAAGTTGGAGCCGCCCAACAGGCAGTTGGAAATGCGGATCTGAAGCCTGGGAACAAGCTAATGGGAGCATCTTGCAGGATTCACTTCTACATCTGAGCTAAGGCTCCAAAGATTATCCTGCCATCATCACAACAGTATAGGATGTGTGGTTATGTGCTGAGCCCCGAATCTGTTCTCTTCTTGAGAAGCATTTTCGGAAACATCTCAAAGTCTGCAAGCTTTTTGTTTGTGTGTGTGTGTTTTGCTGCTTATCTTTCTAGATATGACTTGCTGTGTGACCTAGGGGAAAACTTCACATTCAGCCCTGAAAGTCTTCTGTTAACTATAGCTATTATTCTTCCCCCAAAAGGGCTATTCCTCTGGAATTTCCAATATCCTTCTATGCAGTGAATTTTCACCTTCACTGACATCTCCTTTTCCTCATTCTCAGGTAAACATGGATGCATGGGATTTTTAAACACTGGCTTTGACATTGAATCACCAGGAATAAAAGCCAATCTCCTCATCTGTGTCCCTAAGTCTCCTTCTAAGCCTCCATGTGTTGCTGATTCTTTTTTAAAGTAATTTGTTTCTTCTGGAATTGCCTGAGCCCGAGTTACCATTTACTTGTTAATTATGAAATTGTGTTTGAGTATTATGGTTCCCAAAATGAAGCCAAAGATGCTAGCCTCCTTCTCCTGTGCCATTTTTCCCCCCTCCTCTGCTGAACCTTTGGGAGGGCCCCCTGGGAAAAGTGTAAATGATGGCTTAAATGGCTAATTCTTGCTAAGCACCATTTATGTAATTGACTAATATAACTGGAGGGTTTCTTCTGAGATCAGTCTACACTTTGGAAACTATGTGCTACCTTTCTTCTAATAACTTCAGATGAAAGGGTAAAACAAAAAGTACTCTAAGGATGGATGGGACAATGAATAGTACATGAAAATGCAGGCATTCAGCACTGAACACAACTTGATGAAGTGTATTTTTTTATTTAATGTGGTCTGTAAGTAGGAAATTTATCAACTGTGAGTACACTGTGGTTGTGGTTACAGAATTTGGACAGAAAAAAAAAAAAAAGAATAACCTGAGACCTGAGACACCCTTAGGCATTGCTCATTCTTCTTGACTCAGCTAGTAGTAGGATCTGAACTATTTGAGCTTGTTGTTTTATGAAAAACCTTTTATTTCTAATTTTGGAATCAAAGTCCAATATAGAAGAAGACCCAGATTTTCACTGTGTAATAAACTTACTTGAAATGGCAGTGAACACCTGCTATTTCTGTGTGGTGATAACGTTTGACTGTTTTTGATAATACTACCCCATTTTACTGGATAACTATTTTCCCCACATTTCATATGGTTTTGGGTGATCTTCTAATCATAGTATCCCCCTTCCCAAGCCTTAGGATGAGGGTGCGACCCGACATATGTAAGGAGGGTCTTCCATCTCTTGGTCACAATGATTGGTCGAGGGAGTGAGCATATGATTCAAACAGATCCAATCAGACTCTTTTCCTGGAATTTTATATATGAACAGTAGGGAAGAGAATGTTTCTTTTTCTTTTTCTTTTTCCTTTTTTCTTTCTCTTTCAATCTGGACTCACTGTGCTGGTATAATTTAAGCCTAGAAATGACTAAAACCAGCCCCTTCCCCCTCCAAGCTCTCTCACATCAAGATGAGCAAGCAATTAGCCCAACACCCATAGAAAATCAGGTAAAAGAGATGAAGAATCTGAGGGACATTATTTTGAGTTGCCGAATGCCATGGAGTCCAGGACTAGAGTTGCTTCTAATGCTGGTTGGAAGCAAGCGTGACAGGTCTTTTGGGTTCTGAGTTGCCATCAGAGAAATGCATGGGGAGCCACGTGGTACTTGGTGGGGATGGGGCATAAGCTGACTTGTAGCAAAACAATACTGAGAACAGGGTGGTGTAATTCAGGTCTTCACATGTGCTTTCTCTACCAAGGGATTCATGAGCCCACGTTCTTTTCCCCATCTATCGATAAGGAGAAATGCCTTGTATTAAACATTAAACATTATCATTTTGAAGCATGTGCGCTGACAGTCATAGGAAGAAAATAATTCTTTGTGTGTGGAAATGGCAGATTACTAATCTTATTCCTTCATAGTATATTGTGACTAGGAAATGGAAGAATATTAATCTCCCTGCTTTAGAATCCAGAAGGCGTGTTTGTAGAGAACTGGTGTGTTGGTATATAGCAGTGCAGAGAGAAAAGGGGTCCCTTTATGGATGTATTGATTCTTTGAGAAGGCCATTTAAAAAAAATATTGAAATTAGCTCTTTTGGTAGGGCCATGTTCAGTCTTTACAGTAGTAAAACACAATAAAAAGAGATAAAAACTTATTTTCAAAATGTTTTTAGAGCAGTTCATTCACTGAGCCCAAAAGGGCATCAGGTAAGAGTAAAACATGCTAGGTTTTAGTCCCCAGCCTTTTGTGTCACCTTGGTCTCTACTTTCTCCTTGCACTCAGTTTCCTCTCTGTAACAAGGTATTATTGAAGTAGACACACTGTAAGTTGCCTTCTCACTTGGCATTTTGACCACAGAGAGGTTTATCTCATGCCTCAGGATGGTGAGGCCACCTCCTAGGGTGGGTATCGGGGAGGATTTTGTCCCTGGGCTTTGAGGAAAACTCTTAAAGTTCTAGGAAATGTGTGATGCATGGTATTGGGTCCTGAATTTTGAATTAACTTTGGATTACATAGTGGTTTTTCTTGAGCTGAAGCACACAAAAAAGGTGAAGCTAATAGATTTCCCTCTGGTTCTAGATAAAAGGACTAAAGCAATCACACAGGAAGAAAAGAGAGGGGCGGTTAGATAAAGTAATCACAAAATAAAACAACTTGCCTGAAAGCAAGTGAAGTTGACATTTCAGGGGTAGACAGAGGATCTGAATGAGAATATCCTTCTTCTGGTTTCTGAGTGTGTGGGCAGTAAGAAATCTTAAAAGGCAGGGCAGTTTCTGTGTTGGGATTTCCTTTATAATGTAATTGTGCGTTCTGAAATAAATTCCTTTTGCCATAATGTTCATTGAGAATTAGTGTAGTAATGACTTACGTTTTGATCTTACATTACTTCAGTAACTTCTGATAAATCACCCTTTATTATAGATGCAAGTAGAATGTATGTCCAGATTTTAACACGGGAAGGGCAGACTCCACAGGACACAGAGAGAAGGTGGATAATCTTCATAAACTGCTATTAATGACTCATTCTCTTATTAGGTTCAAAATGGGTCTGGTGATTAGTAAGATAATTAGAGCCATCAGACTTTGCCACACATTGTTCTGATGGTCTAATGTGTAGAGTCATTTAACTAATTAGATACTATGTGTATGGGATGGTTGTAAAAAAAATAATGCAATCCACACATTAATGAAGTTCCCAAACCCCTCATTTGTCATAGGAAGCAAAAAATAAAGTATTCTGCTTATGACCACCTTCAAGTGAACCCAAAAGGGGTCCCAGCGGTGGTGAGTGAAACCTTCTAAAGTCCTTGGCCAGATCAGGAAGCAAGAATGCAACGGGTGAGGAGAGACAAAGGCAAGACATTCTGGTCTCAGCTCAGAGATGTTCTGCTGATTCTTAGGCAATCCGTTAACAAGAAGCTATCTGTAGAAGCTGTGATGTTTCTGTTCTTTCTGAGCATTATCCCCAGCCTCCTTCCGCCCACAACGCATCTCACCCTCCCCTTCTCAAATTGTGGTCATTTGTTTCATACCATCATCGAGTACTATCAGATTTGCTTTTAAGCAAATAGTGTTTACCATCTTCACCGTTCCTCTCTTCTGGGCTTCGTTTTCTCTTGCGTGGCACATTGTAAGTTTCTTTTCACTCTTCTGGCCTCCAAGAGTCTTCTTGCCCCTGAGAGTCTATTCTACATGTGGCGGAAGTCTGTAAAACTTAGACCTTGCCATGCACCTTTTTCCAACCCTACATTGTTTTCCGCTCATCTTACAGTGACATTGGAAATCCCTGTTTGTGTCTGCGGGCCTGCGTGGTCTGCCCTCCTCACCTTTTTCACACTCCTCTTTATTCATCAAACTCCAGTCACATGGCCCTCTTCCTGTTCCTGGAGACGCTGAGCCTGTGCCTCTGCAGGTCGTCGTACTGGCTGCTTCCTCCGCCTGGAATCTTCCTCTCCTAGATCTCCTAGATCTCCTAGATCTAGATCTAGGAGAGGGCAATTTCTACTTATTCATGGCTCGACTCAAATTCCACTCTCTCTGTTGGGCTTTCTCTGACACCATATTTGAAAGTGGCCCTTATCCCAGGTTCTCTCTTACCTCATCATCACGCTTTCTTGTCTGTGTACCATCTAGGTTATCTAAAATGTTCTCATTTATTTAGGGGTTTACTGTCTGCGCCTGGTAATATTTATTGAACTAATGAATTATTTTAAGAGTAGGAGCAAATTGCATATGCCGTCATTCACAGAACCACAGTGTAGAAAACAGACGAGAGAGGAACCACTGTGGATGCAGTAAGTGGAAGAGACAGCACTGAACCCACATGGCCTCTCGCACCCACGCACCGCCTCGGACTCCGTGAGCGTAGTCTGAACTACGGTGGGGAAGGGGTGGTTTGGTCCATTTCCACTTGTGTCCACCTGGGTCCAAAGCCTGGCTGCCCATCCCCCCGTGAATCAAGCCTGTCTCACTTGCTTATTCTTTGTAGATGAGCAGTAAGTAGGTGGCATGGGGTAAAAGCATTCTGCTAGTGAGTGAATGTCTTAACAAAATACCTGGCTCCTTTCAAGTCCTGCCGAGGCTCTGATCCAGAATCCCATTTGGCTCCTCGTTACATCCCAGGCCCCGCTTCTGAGAGGAGGTCATTATTTCAGCCTGTAATCCGACATCAAGGCTTCCCGTTTTTCAGTTACATAAAGTAATATAACACACATCTCAGCATCAGACGTCAGGATTAACACTGACAAGGCTTACGCTAAAATGTTCCACCAGCAGCATCTCTAAAGTGAATAGAACAGCTAACGTGCCTTCACAGTGATTCTTGCTTCATGGCGAGGAGGATTTTATGTTTAAATACTATTAACATTTTAACTGTGACAGCCATGGTTTAAAAGAATTGTATTTTAATATAAGGTTGAATGCGTTTCTGTAATAATACTAATCCCATATTATTAATTTTTTTTATACTTTTAATTTTGATAACCCAACTAACTAGTTTGAGGAATGTCATTTCTTCTTTGATTTAATTTCTTTCTTTTTTTTTTTTGGTTAAATGGAAGTACACTATTAAGATAAAGTGCACAATTTAGAAATGGGGAGCTGTCAATTTGACTTAGAGTGTAGGAGTCAGAAATGGGCAGTTTTCAGTTTAAGCTGAACATCAACCATTAATTAGCAGTAATAGTAGTGGAAGGACAAGTAATTATGAGCCTGAAGCTCTGACCCCCTGGGGAGTGGCAGCCTTGATGGTCGAGGAATTGCTCTGGAGATTGCATGTGGATGGAAGAATTAGGACTCCCTTCTAAATGAACAGCATGTAGAAAGTTTTTCTCTGTCTCATGACTTTAGAAAGGCCTCTTTGGATGGAAGTGGTTAAGTCCAAGTACCCTCTCTGTCTTCTTCACCTAGAAAAGCAATGCTTGTTAGAGGATTTCGTTGTTTCCAATGAGAAGATTAATGAGTGCATGAAGATGTAGTATGCATGGCAGGTCGTGAGAGAAGAGAATGTACAAGTCATATTAATCTACCCAGGGCCACTGAATGGAGGGCTGTAGGTTGTCCAGTGTATCAGTCACAATGGGCTTGGTATGCCTTAGTAACAAATAGCCTTGGTACCTGAACAATAAAATGTATTGCTACCTTATGCCACAGATCCTTTACGATTCACTGGGCATTCTATAATATGTCGCTTTCACTTTAGGGATATAGGCTGATCAGTGCTCTCCTACCTGGGAAATTGCTGGTTGCTAGGGCACAGGGAAAGGAATATGGTAACTCTTGGAGGCCCCTACCTATAAGTGCCTCACTTCCGCTTTCATTCATCGGCCATAGCAAACCGCATGGCCGTACCTAATATCGCAGGAACAGGGAAGGGCAATTGTCTCATTCATAGGAAGAAGGAAAGCCATAAATATCAGTGTGCAGCTTTTATGACCACCACAGGCACCCTGCTGATGATGGGTGCACAGGGGTGAATTCCAGTCTGACTTCCTTTTGATCAGCAGAGAGCCCTGGCTTAGGGCTTTACTTGCCTTGAGTAAGGAACACCTTTTTCTAATTTATAGGAAGTTATCTCAATAGTAGTTCAGTCCCCAGATGTACAATCCATTTTGCCTGATGGATGATGGTAATAATCTTCATTCGTTCACTTATTCTTATATTCAAAAGTAGTTACTGAGTCCCTACTCTGCATTAGACACAGGGAATGGAGCTGTGAATAATCAGATGTGGTCTCTGGCCCCATTGAGTGTATGACTTCTCAGACAAGACAGATAATGAAAAAGAAATAATTACAAATGTGATGAATGCTAAAGGGAGGAGATGTGTAGGGTGGCGTCATGTGACAGCAGGCAAGTTATATGTGCACGTGTTCTTCCTTTTGATGCAGCAACTTGACTTTGCCATTCAAGGCCAGCTAACAGTTTTGGTCCCTTAGATAATTAGACTAAGGCACAGATAATTTCAATTACTTGGTCTTTGAGACCTTGATGAGCCCTGGAACAATCTAAGCAGTAATGTGCATCCCAAAGCAGGTCTTGAAATGGCCATCTGATGGTCTGTTTGTTGCTCACTAAGACTTTATCCTGGAGAGAGAAAGAGAAAGAGAAGGAGGGAGCGGGGATAGAGGGAGACAGGCAGACATTGCCTTGGTTTAGAATCAATGTTTATCCCGGCTTCTCAGCATTTCCCCTTGAAAGGACCCTGTAGTGGAGCTGTCCGTGTGCTGCCCATATGGCGGGGACACTGACCATTCCGCTGCACATCGACACTTGGCTTCCATCTCTAACCGTGACATTCTGGTTGAGGGCCTTCTGTAGCCATTGGCGTCTACTTCGCCTGTGTGCAGTACAGAATAGACTGAAAGTGCCAGAAATGTAATTCCCCCCTACCCCACCTGCCCTTGGTAGCAGCCATCACCAGTAACTAGTGGAGGCTGGTGGATAAGTACTTAGGTTCCCTCACTTCCTGGGTGGAATAACTCTGAAATGTGTCTACACTGCCTCCTGGGGGACTTAGTCCCTCTTGCCAAAGAAATAACCTACTTGATAACACACGCTTGGAGGATGTATTCCTCCAGTCTCACTTTCCCTCTCTGTGGTGCATTCTGGAATCACCTTCCAAACCAACTTCTCACCCTCAGTCTTGTCTCAGGATTTGCTCTAGAGGCGCTCAGCCTAGATAGACAGATTTAAACATCTAATCAGGAATCCCTGGAGTCAAGGCCTTTGAACTTTTTTCTGTCTGCAACTCTACAAATGCAGTACTAAGGGGGAAGAGGTGACATTTGACATAGACAGCTCGGAGAAGTAGCGTGTGAGTCCTGCTAGATGACTGTGGGTCCTGAGATGCTGATCGCTGTTGTGATGGCACTGTGGAAAATACGGCGCTGTTCATTTAGTCATAGTTTCTGCAGCTGGCAGGGTACATGGTAGCACCAATTGCTGTTCTATTTGTTTTTCCAAAAAAAAAAAATCTGTGGTAATTTGGCTTTTGTGTGTTCATATCAGCATGACTAGGGCCAATTACATCACAAAGTCCTTTGGAGAAAAGCACTTTAAAGCAGAACTAAGGCTGTAGAAAATGTATTTGGTAAGTTGGATTTTTTCCTTCTGAACACCATGTTCCATGTCCCCTTCCAGTCCCTCATCCCTTCCCTAACTGCATTGTTTACTATTTGACTTTGGGGCATAGAAATACATTGATTGGAGAAATAAATTAGGGTCCAATTTATGGAAATAGACTTCTTGTACTTCAAGGAAATTCATGTGGTGCTATTTGGAAAAGGTGATGAATGTAGTTTTCAGTAGAATATCTGCATAAATTATGATTGATTTGCAATTCATCACCTTCCTCTCCTTGCTCCCCATCAGTGACGAGACCTCCTTCGTGGATTATCAGGGAGGGAATATTTTTAGGGATGTGATTATTCCGCAGAAGTGCTAATAATGATGGGGGAATTTTTCAGAAAATGTATCCAAACTGGAAGTTTCTGCAGCTTCAAAAATAGCACCTTGAAAGTTTGCACTTTCAATCTTCCAGGCAATGCTTTCCTTAAATGACGTCTGAAAATGAATGTTTTGCCTGTGAGTTAGTGCACAAGTGGTTTTAGCCTGAAGCTTCAGGATGTGGCCTATGGGGATGTGGGGGATGTGAGGAGGGCACAGAAGTGTGGCCAAGGCTGTCTGTTGGGCCACCCCCACCCCAACCCCCAGTCAGTATCACTGAGAGCTCAGTCTTCTTCACCCCCATCATCTTTGTATTTGGTCTTGGCATCCATATTTGCCCCAGAATGGGTCATCTTGTATTCTCAGCATCTTTGAAATAGATTTCACTGCCTCCACACCACCACCCAGGCTTCCTTATCTCCACATGCTCCTGCTTACTTCACCTTCTGCCAAGATTCCATTCTTCTCATCCTGTCAGCCAGTGAATCCTACGTCAAGTTTCTGTTCAGTGCCACTTCCTCCAGGAAGCCTTCTCCATCAGTTCCCTCCCTGTATGCCCCCTCTAAGACCAGGCAGAAGGTGGCCTACAGTGATGGAATAAAAGTGATCTTTGTGGTCCTATGGACTTGGGGTCAAATCTTGGCTCTGCCATTCACTACCTGGGGGAGCTTGGTCCATTATGGAAACTCCATGTCTTACAGTTTCTGTATCTAATTCTTACCCACTGAGAATATTCTGAAGAATAAATGTGGCAATAGACATCGAGGCCCTAGTTTGGAGAGAGTGCAAGGAATTTGAAAGCTTCCTTTTATTCCGCCCTCTGACGTCCTCTCACACCGTATCTGCCTCTCCCTGGCAGTTCGGTCTTATTCTTTTCTTTGCCCTTTTGTATTAGGGCATTTATGTCTGTTTCGTCTCATTCTTCACGTGAAACCCGAATGTAGCTGTGCTCTCTGGGCTGCCCTGTGCTCCAACACCTGTCATGTAATCAGCCTCGTACTAGTCATGAAACCAAGCTAACAAACAGGGTCATGGACACATGTCTGTCCGAATGGTGCCAATGAATCATGGGGTTGTTACTGGTGGCGTCTTGGAATAATGGAAGGATTTGTTACATACCCAAGTTCATTCAACTTTTCTCTTAACATTCTTCTGGTCCTAGAAGTTCCATTCCCTATGGCAATTCTTTGCCCATCTTTACTGTCAACATCTGGCTATCAATTTTTTTTCTTACACATACACCCCACCACTCTCCCCTCCCTTCCTTATACTGACTTTACCTTTTCTTTTCTTAAGTTAAGTCACCTTGCTTACCTTTGGAGGTTCTCATTAGCATCCCTGCTTCTCAGTTATTCCCCGCAAAGGGTCCCCTTTAGGACCTGAACTTCTTAGAAAGCACAGAGGGATTCTAACCATACACAATGTGATTTTTCCCTGAAACAAACTGTTGTCTCCTTTTCAGAGCTCAGCACTTTTACTAGTTCTTTTTTATTTCGAAGCTGTTTCAAACCTGTAGAAGAGTTGCAAGAACTCACATCCCTTGTACTCAGATGATTCGACTTTTAGCGTGTTAATCCATTTATTTTCTTTCTCTTTTTCACAGAGACACATAGAGATTCTTTTTTTTTTTTTTCCTGATGTGATGCCCCATTACTCCTAATTATCAGTGTTTACCTTCTCATGTCTACTATAAGAAACCTCCTGTTTGGGAAATCAACACTGATGCAGCCCTGTGAACCAATACACAGACCCCATTCAGGTTTTGCCCGCTGTCTCAACAATGACTCCTTTTCTTTGTTGGTCCAGGATCCTACCCAGGAACATGTGTTGTGCTGGGCATTATTGTTGCTCAGCAGTTTCCTTCGATCTGGAAGAGTTTCTCAGTCTCTCACTCTCTCACGTTTTGCTGTAGAATGAGCCTGTATCTGAATCTCAAAATTTCTTCATGATTAGACTTAACGTCATGTATTCTTGCATGCATTCCTGGCACACACCGCTGCCCCCACCTCTGTGTGCCACCCCCTCCCCACACTGCCCTCCCTCTTTGGCTATTACCACTCAGCACCACAAGATGCTCCTCCTCTCTCTCCCCACCTGCCTCCTAAGACTCTGTCACTTCTTCCAGGAGGGAAAGGGAAAGGAAGGTGGGAAATGAAGGGAGGGGAAGATCACTGTTTATGCCTTTTCACTGATGGGTGGATTTGGGGAACTCCCAAACACCTTTCACAACACGTGTCATCTGTGTTGAATGAACAGATCTTTCTTCTCCGTTCCCTTTACCCTCTCAGCATTGCCTGCCTCTCTCCAAGGCTGGGTCTCAGCATGGTTGAAGACGGAACTCATTTAATAATGTTCATTGAGCCAACAAGGCATAAAGCTCTTACCCTAGAGGAAATTAGGAAAGCTGGATGGTATGGGCTGTGGTGTCAGGCGACCAGTAGGTGGTACCCAGAGGTTCAGCTCAAAATCTTTCTGTCTCAGGGCTTACTCACTACCCTCCTTCACCGTCTTCTTTTCTCTGTCCAAGCTCTTTGAAAATATGTTAACAGTCACTGTTCTCAGTATCGCTGTGGACTCAGTATCGCTAGGGACGCTAAATGATGAGAAACACATTGTTGGTGTTATCCTTTGAAGGTGTCAGTACTACAAAGACAAGCATAAAGCCTCTTAAGATACAAAAAAAAAGCATCTTGGACAGCATAGTAATAAATGGTGTCACTGGGTAATCTTTAACAGAGGTGATGTTTTCCACACTCAGAGGGCAAATTGATTCTTAAATCTTTGTTAGTTCTCTGTGTCTAATCGATAGGCAGGCTTCTCTGGGGGAAGAAGAGAGTGGAACACTGTATCTCCTCTACTGATTTTTTTCAAGCCAGTGGAGTCCCCAGGCCTCATCAGTTCCCTGCCACTCATTTTTCCTTCAGTTGAGAACTCTCATTCATCTCCCTAGATTGCTTGTTTGTGTAAATAATCTTTTCCTATGAAAATATGAAATGGATTATTGGCAGCATTCTTGGTTACCTTAATGGAATAAAGCCATAAGCCCTGCCTAAGGGAACTTATCATAAATCTTATATCCCAGGGACCTGGCAAAGCGTTCCAGGTGGTCAGGGAAGTGGCCAGAATGTTAAATAAATTTTTAAAAAATCTTCTGATCTAGAATTTGTGGCAGAAGTGGAGGGAGCTGCCACGGTATGTCTGATCTCATTAATGCTCAAGGTTCCCCATGCAGAGATGGATAAATGGCAGTGTATCACTCACTCCTGCCCTCTGAAGCCTTTCCGTTAGAAATGCTACAATTTAATCTCATCTGTCACAAATCAAACCCCAACTTAAAAACTACCTTTCCCAAAAAGGTGTACACATCCCATACTCATGGGAGGAACTCGAGTGCCTCTCAGAGGAAGTTCTGTGTCCTCGGTAGCAGCTATTAAAATTGCCTCCGACTGGAGGTGTCCACTGTGCACCCGTGTCCAGACTGCACGTGGTTGTTAAATTCACCTGGCTTTTTGCAAACTGTGTGACTTTGGGCAAGTTGTGCAAATTCTTCTTGAACTCAGTTACTTCATTCCTTAAATGGGGCTAGCACTCTCTATCTCTCTGGAAGGTTATGAGCAATAAAGGAGTTTTTTTTTTTTTTTAAATTGCTTAGCTAAGTAAGTAAGCATTTGATAAATGGTAGCTATGACTCATTACTGCTTATAGTTGCGTCCGGACACCGAGCCAAGGGCTTTTCCTCATTAATTCTCCTGGAATTAGAGAGATACTATGAAAACACCATTTTTCAGAGAAGGAGACTGAGTGTTGGAGCGCGCAGATAACATTCCTGCATCATACAGCTAGGAAAACGGTACGTTCCGGAGCTGATGTGGTCTTTCTAAGCTGCTGCCTGTGCACTGCAAATAAAGGTTCTTACGGATTTACAGCTGAGTGCCCTACGAAGAAGGATGATATGCTTCTGTATTTATGAGTAAAATGAAACCGTAATTTTCTTCTCTTGTAATGTTTTTGTCCGGGCTTGGTAACAGGGTTATACCGACCTTATAGCATCAGTGGGGAATAAGATCTCCGTTTCGATCATCTGGGAAAGTTTCCATAAAATTAGAGTGATCTCTTCCCTTGAAAGTCTGGGGGGAAAAAACTTGCCTCTACAACTGTCTAGCATAATGTTTTCTTTGTTCAAGTATTTTTGACCACTACTTCCATTTCTTCACACATTTGCAGACTGAATGAGCGTTTGGGTATTTTTTGTGCCCATTCTGGAAAGTTGGGCATTTATAGGTTTGTGCATTTCATCTGTTTTTGAATTTTGACTCCGAGTTGTTGATTTTTGTCTTATTTTAGCTGTTGATGGCCACCTTTTCATTCAAAATCCTGTGTTTTTTTTCTTCATCTTCTTTTCATCTGTCTTGCCAAAATCTTAAATTTTATCAAAGCACCAACCTTTGGCTTTTGGCATCTTCTCTTGCAAATATTTGTTTTTTGTTTCATTAATTGTGCTCTTATATTTATTATGGGTTTTTTTCTTCTGTTAAATATGGACTTATTTTGTCTGTGTACTTAAGACTGACATCAAGCTTGTTCGTTTTGAGGCTATTTTCTAATATTAGTTAGGATTTTGATATGTAGTGTTTCATTATCTTTAGTTTTAGGTAACTTTTCATTTCTTACTAATTAAATAGTAAGCGGAGGACAGGTAAGCCCACAGAGAAAACACAGAATGTGTGTTATCCTTTTTATGAAAGTCGAAACCAGCTAATATTATAAAGCATTGCAGGAACAATTAGAGATGTGTTACGGAGTGAATGTTTGTATCCCCACCTCAAATTCATATGTTGAGGCCCTAACCCCCAGTGCGATGGTTTTTGGGGGGCAATTAAACTTAGATGAGGTCAAGAGGGTGGTGCTCTCGTGATGAGATCAGTGCTCTTACAAGAAGATGAAGAGAGAGAGAGAGAGAGAGAGGGAGAGACAGAGGGAGAGAGAGATCTCAATCTTCCCCTAGTCACAGATGGAGGAAAGGCCATGTGGACACAAAGTGGGAAGGCAGCAGTCCGAAAGCCAGGAAGAGAGTTCCCACCAGAACTCACCCTGATCTGGGACTTGAGAACCTCCACAACTGTGAGAAAATAAGTGTCTGTTGTTTAAGCCACCCAGTATATGTTACTTTTTCTTTGCATAACAGCCTGAACCAGCTAAGACCATGCAACAAAAACCATATAAAAATAAGACACAGGAACGGTGATCCGGAGACTAGATGATGCTCACTTTGAGTGGAGGAGGCAAGGTGATAAACTGAGGGAGGTCCAGATGGATAGACAGAGGTCCTTATCAGTCAGAGCTTTTTTTTTTTTTTTTTAAATGTGACATTCATGAATGCTTATTGCATTCTTAAAAATAACTTGATAAAATCAGGAGAATTTTTTGTAACTAACATTCGACAAATGCTTACCAGATTGCCAGTCCCCTGAGTCCTCACGAGGGCAGGTGAATGTATTATCTCCCGTGCAGTCCTACAGATCAAGTACTGAGCTCAGTGAGTGTGGGGCCAGCCTGCTGGAGAGGTCACAGCTGTGATCATTGGATATGAGTTACGGAAGAACAAGTTGAAGTCTTTGGAGTAACCAAGGTATAGGAGGAGGTAGAGAGCTCCCTGTCAGGGGAAAGATTCCAGCAGAGACTACTTGCTCCTTCCAGGGAAGTGCCGTTGATTGAGACCTGGCTGCGTGAGTTTTGCAGTCGTCTTCATATTAATATCAAAGGCTTCAGAGCAGTCTGGCTGCTCCACTTGCTCACTTAATATAAATGTTGTTTAGGGAAAGGTCCTTTATGGTAATAACACAGGCTCTTGAGTTTCCTGGACCTGGGTTCAGATCCTTGCCCTGTTACTTACTAGCTCTGTGCCCTGTGATACGTGATCCTCTGTCCCCAGGCCTCAGTGTCTTTATCTGTAAAAATCATGAGATTGTTGGGAGGATTGTGGACTGTGCTCTGTGTCGTGCTTGGACTCGTGGAAAGGGCTCTGTCGCATGGAAGAGAAGGAAACTAGAGCGGCTGAATTTATGATGCCAGAGCCTGGATTCCCTAAGACAATGAGCCGATACGCCCATGAGGCAGAGCAATGACCTAACTGATGAGTGGGATGCCAAGTGGAAATTCACCTGGGGAACGTGACCTCTTTGCCTTCCCCTCCCTGTTCTTCAGCACATGCGATGTGAGCACACTGGAGTTTTCTCTCTCCAGCTTCAATTATTTATCAGACGTATTTGTGCTCAGTGACACGTGTAGCAGATACAAATCCATGCGTTCTTCCCCCTGGAATGCTTCTGGGCAAGTTATACAGCAGGGACCCTTTAAAGCATCAACGCTGAAGAGCAGAGATTGATTTCCTTCCCAGACTATTCTTTCGCACATCTAGGCTTCTCGGGATTTCCTTGCAGTGCGGGGCTAATGACTTTTGATACCAATCGATGCAAAGCTAATTAATTTACTTCACAATTTTCATGTACTCAGACTACTCAATGGTTCAAATGATTTGTTGTTGTTGGTTTGGGGGATTTTTTTTTTTTTTTTTGAGTCTGTTCTTTGTCTTTCCTTTACGTGGGGAATAATTAGCTCTCGATGACTTTATCTACTGATGAGATTTGAATTGTGGCAGGAGTGTGGAATTGCAGGGAAGAAACGCTGGCATTCCGTGCCTTCCATGACTTTCAACTCCAGAATCTTCAGGACAGTTAGGGACTCTATAGTTTAAATAAGTATAATTTTATTTTGATACTTAGGGAAATTAGGTAGCTGATTTTAATTGTCTCTGGAAAGTTCCAACGTAGCATAAGAGGAAAGGGGTCTCTCTGTCTCTCTTTCACACACACTCATATAATAGAGCATGAGGAAAATAAAAATACACCCATGGGAATTATTCTCAATCTGGAAATTGTAAATTCTCTGTTCCTCAATTTAACACATCATCTCTTTATGTTGATACTGATGATTTTGTCAATTTAGATTAATCTTTGAGTTTGGCATTTTAAAAAATATTTTGAGGATATTCGATGGACCAAAGATCATACTTTGTCACATGATGTTATATTTTAAGTATGTCCTACTGCAGTGATAAAAATGATAGGGTGTGAAATTCACTGAACTTGGATTTGAATCTTTCCTCTGAAGCATGTAATGACTAATTTGAGATCTGTACATTCTTTGAGTGTCAGGTTCCTCCACTGTAGAATGAGGATCACAATATCTTATGGGGTTACTTCAGAAATGAGTATTCATGTAAAGGTTATAGCCTGTTTCTTGGTACTAGTAAGTGTGTGATAAATTCTAGGCACGGCGTTGGCAATGTTACTAGTTGGTAGTTCATTCTCTTCTTCTACTCTCTACTCCAGGAAGGAAAAAGAAAAATACCATTCAAGAGTAAAAAAGGACAAACTTACATGGAAGGCCTCCTCCTAGTTTCCTTACGGAGATGGAATGTGGCTGACTGGGGGGCCGTGTGCTAGAGGCCAGGACTGCACTGCACATTAAGTCATTCATATGGGATTTGCAGAAGCTACTCAGTACAATAGTTTTTTTTTTTTTTTTAATTTAAATACGTAGAAAGAACTAATATCCCCCTACAGGGTGGCTCTTATTTCTGTCTAAGCTGAGATTCATGCGGTGTGTACTGAAACAAGATTAAGGTGTAAATTAGAATCCGTTCCACAGGTATGTGTGACTACTCTTTGTCTCTTAATTGGAAGGTTCCTACTGATTTATTTGAAAAAGAGCTCCGAAGTCATGTCTGATTTTCATGTCAGATGCTTGTAGGAGCTTTAAATTCGCAGTTTAAAAATAATACCTCCGTGAAGAAACTAGTATGACAACGAATGTAGAATCATTGGCGGGGGGGAGCGTCAAGGTAAATTCTGGTGAGAATGACAACGTTTGATGAGGACACTCTGTACTGTTTGGGGCAAGGTACTGTGGGCTGTTGAGAACACAGATGCATTTAATATGCCTGATGTCAGGGTGATAGGAACTTCTCTGTGGTGTAGTTGTGACTGAGAGCAAAGCTAAGCCTTGTGTAGGTTGGGTAGGGATTAAGTGATACTGAATGGCCCTGGAGTTGGCCGGACCTGGGTGTGAGCCCCAGGTCTACCACTCGTTAGCCGTTAGACTTCAAATGGGGAACTTAGCCTCTCACAGTCAGCTTTCTTATCAGGAAAATGAGGCTAAAGATGGATCCCTTGCATGGAGGTTATAAGGATTAAATATAATAACATATGTAAAATGCTTAGTGTAGGGACTGACACATAAGAAATGCTCTGTAAATTGCTACTTCTAATCGTCATGATTCATAATAAACACTACATTGTAACTGACATTTAACTAATAGCTAGTGAGCTATGAAAGTTTCAGTTAACTGATAATAAGCTGTACCAGTTTTTGCGCTATGAGAATTACTGCTACCACCATCAACTTCAGAGGGCACGTGTGAGAAGATGCATCAGCCGACGGGCTCAGCCAGGATGACCCTGTCCCAGGATCTGAGAAGAGCCATCTGGTCCTCATCTTCATCCAGGATGGAGAAGACCTTGCTCCCTTAGCTGGGCTTTGGTTTGCCAACCTTTGTGAAGGAAGGAGAGTGGAAGACTTTTAGAAGTCGCACCTTCAGCAATAATCTAGTCATTCTCAAGAAGAGGATCTTTGGTCGAGTGAGAACAGGTTAGAACATAAAATCGGGCCCAGTAGGATGCCCTCATTGGCCACCTCTCCCCACCACCGCGTGGCATCCTTTCTGTTATCTCACCACCACATGTACGAATGCACAAAGGCTCTTGCTTGTGGCAAGTCACACCTCCAAGGTGACTTTTCTCAGACTTGTGTGAACCTTCAGTCATTGCCCAGATGTCTGGGTGTCAAGTGATGAGTGTGGGAGCTGAGCAGAGAGGTGATATGGCTTTAATTGATATTTTAAAGAAAGTTCCTTGGTAGTGGCCATCTTTCCTGTCCCTAACCTCTCTGGCTAGAGAGCCTGAGCTTGCATCAGCTCATTAACTTTAATAGTTTGGCCTTCAGCTTCTCCGCCGTGTGTGATGTTCCAGGCTTCACTTCTGCTGTGTAATTTAAGAGGAGAGACAAGCCACATTTTTTTATCGGAGGGCTAGGTCTTGCAGGGTTACTCTGAGTCTGAGTTTCGTCTTAATGAGACAGTGCCAGAAAAAGAACAGAGGGTGCCATTCTTCAAAGAGAGGTACCCAAGCCATTGCCCATATGTAGGACTTGTGAAGCTGAAAGCTATGGGTTAAGATAGATATGGATAAAGAGGCAGAGTTGCCAAATCAAAATTTGCTAGGGAATATTGCAAATTAAAACATTTTTCTACCGATAATGAAAAGTGGCAGTTTCCTCTGCTTAGATGCTCAATCCAGCATCTCTACTCTTACAGTTCACATGGAAATAATGAATGTTTTGTGTTAAGACCCTCCCCTTCTGGGGAACAGAGCTTCACCTTTATGATTTTTATTGAATTATCTGCCAGCACGCTGGAGATTTCACGTTAGCCTTTGGTCCTGGCCGATCATTTCAGAAGACTTTGAAAAACATATACCTCATTAAAATTGTATGAAACAAAACCCAGCATGGCTTATCTTTAAGGTTGCACACATAGACAGTTGTGTATTTATAATTTATTTTAAGGAACTAAAGTCAAAGGTAGCTTCTGTGCACTTAGAATATGTTCTTACAGTATTGCTGAATTCTGTCCAAAATCGAATGAGGCTTTTCCTTCACTGCAGAATTAATACATATCTCAGTCTTTGAGCTATTCATATAACATATATGCTCATTTCAGAATTATTCATTTTTATTTCTGAAAACAATGCTAATCTCTCTCTCTTAGAGACACGTAAACTTTTAGATATTTTGCTCTTATTTGAAAACAACCAGCTCCTTCCTAGTAAACAGGTACCTCTTGTCCATCCTTTCCACACCGGCCCTCGGGAAGGCTTAAGGTACAAATGTACCAAAGCCGTTTCTCTTCCACGTCTACGTATATGTGTTAGTTGGAGGCCTAGGGTACTTCGCAAGCTACCACTCAGATTAGTCTTGATATTTTTGCCTCCGTTTGATGGTAGCTTGGACACAGTTCATGCTTTTATGCACCATTATTTCGCTTGTCCGTGTGCATTTTACAATGGGAGAGCCTTGTTTTCTGACAAACAACTATGCATGTTACCGTAAATGGAATTTGCCCACAAAGGGCTTCATATGTGAGAGCACTGCCCTACACAGAATTTAGGTGATAATGGAATTTATTCCACTGAAGGTCAGGTGATGCTTGAGCAAAAAGGAGTTTGTAAAGCCCGCGAAGAAAGACAGTTGCAGCTCTGTGCTCAGGGGGAAGGATGAGACCCAGGGACCCGGCCGTGGGATCTCTGTCCCTCAGTGTTTTACTGTTCCTGGAAATGTAAGGAATTACCTTTGAAATACTACTTTTCTAGGAGAGGTTTTCAGGAGTACTTACGTGGCACCACACTTGCAGAGGCCGCTTAGTTAGCCAAGCCGAATGCCCGCAGGGTGCGTGGCGGCCTTCTCGCGTGGTACCAAAGCAGGGCACCGTAGCACAGGTTGTCTTTTCATTTTATTACCCATTCCCCTAATGTACCCTTAAACATGAATACTTTGGGGATTTGGGGATTTCAGAAAGAAAATGATCGTGTTAACACAAAGGAGTCACTTACTATGTTTGTATTTTTAAAAAGTAATTTCCCAAAGCTCCAACAGTATCTTAGAAGATACAGATATTTCTGGAAGTGTCCAAAGGTCCAGAAACCTGTTGAAGGGCTGTGTTCTTTTCTGCCTTCTTAGTATGCCCTGTCTGTAAATACAGATACTAAAATAGAATCGATAACCCTTCCCAGTTCTGTCGATGCCTCTGACTCTGTAAAACCTATAGATCACCACCCAGAATTGCCCTTCCTCACGAGCAACCTTAACTGCTTCATATTTATTAAAAATACTCAGTTTCAAAGGCTTCTCGGGGCTTTAGGGGTGGGCGTGTCCGTGTGCACGTGTGTGTGGTAGGTTGGCTTCTGGGGAGGCGGGGCTGAGCCAGAGTCCAGGGCGTAAGGTGTTTAACAGACATCAGCACCTGTGAAAGAAGGGGCAGAAGAGGACGGGGCGGAGGAGCTGGACCAGGACAGGCCTTGTGAGGCATTGCCCAGCCCAGCTGGGAGATCCAGAGTAAGACTTGTTCATCAGGGGGTTGTCCTGTGTTGAGCTGAAAGGGCAGTGCCTTTACACACTTGCCTTGCTCAGTTAGGAGATGCTGGCTGCCCAGGGAAGGGGTGACTTCTAAGGAATCATCTGTCTGTTGCTGAGGCCACTTGAAGTCACTCATGGCTGCACCCTGTTTGCTGGCCCCCTGCCTCCCAGTTGGGCAGGATGTCCTTCGGTGAAGGGGACTCTGTGGGGGGTGTCTCTGCATCTACCACAATACGTGTGTCCTCCTGTCCTGACCGCGACCCGCAAACACCTAGTTTAGCATAGAACTATTACCTTCCTAAATGACAGGTAACCCAGACAAGATCATCTGACTTTCTTTTTATTTACACCGTATTCAGTCGTCAAGAGGGCTATGGATTCTGCCAAGAATGTATTCAGAGGGAAAACTAAACCCCAGAGGTGACTGCAGTGAGACCATTGAGACTCTGCAACATGGAGCTGTGAAATGAGGGCACCATCATTCCTGGGTGTTTTGACAGAATTGGAATGTGAAACAGCTTCCAAATAACATTTACTGACCTGTGACTCTGTGAGCTAAGTGATTCGTACCCTGCCATCTTATGTAAACCTAGGGCTGTTATTATCATCCCCAGTTTACAGATGAGAAAACCGAGGCTCTATGAAATTCCTTAGGGTCTCAGAGCTATCAGGTAGTAAGGCAGGGGTATAAACGTCTAGGCCCACAACAGTTTTAACCATTCCCTGAGAGCTTGACCATTTTTATTCATGGGTGCACTGGGGACATTCCGTTCGAGCTGTGTAACCATGCAGAAGGGGGCAGAATGAATGTCTCTGCATCTTAGGGTTTTGGAGTCAAACATTATCAGATGTGGCCCCTGCCCTTCAGGAACCCATGAGGAGAGAATTCTACACCCCAAATTATAAATGTATAGCATCGTAGTTCCACACACATGCTTATGAAATAACCCCAGGTTTCAGAGGGAGGGGAAATCACAGGCTGCTGGTGGGGGTTGGTTTCAGCCACGCCTTTATGGTAGGTTAAAAATAATTTTTTCACTCACTCGTTTAAATGATGCAGGCTCTCCAGGAAAGGGATGCCCTCTCATGGTAGTTAGTTGCCACCATTTAAAAATTAGAACATTTCACCTTGAAATCTTGATTTCTGGCAACACAGGGTCTGCATTCCTGTGAGATGGCGGTATGCTGGGGGGGCATTTGCCATTCTCAGGGGGCCCCCTTATGCCTCTATGTCGGTCACCTTAGTAGGGACACAAATGTGAGACTGTCATTATCTCATGCAGACACACCTCGTTCTACTGCGCTTCACAGATGCTGCAATCTGACAAACTGAAGTTTTGTGGCAGCCATGCGGGCAAGTCTGCTAGTGCCATTCTCCCAACAGCATTTTCTGCCACATTGTGTTTGTGTCATGTTTTGGTAATTCTCATCATATTTCAAAAATTTCGTTATAATTATGTTTGTTGTGGTGACCTGTGATCGGCGATCCTTGATGCTACCATTGTAATTGGTTTGGGGCGCCACAAACCACACCCATGTAATGCAGTAGACTTCATCCATAAACGTTGTGTGTGTTCTGACCACTCCACTGACTGGCCGTTCCCCCGTCTCTCTCCCTCTGCTCGGGCCTCCCTGTCCCCTGAGACACAACCACGTTGAAGTTGGGCCAGTTACTAACCCTACAGTGGCCTCTCCGTGTTCAAGAGACAGGGAGAGTCGCATGTCTCTCACTTTAAATCAAAAGCTAGAAACGGTTAAGCTTAGGAAGCCATGTCAAAAGCCAAGACAGGCCAAAAGCTGGGCCTCTCGCGCCAAACATTTAGCCAAGTTGCGAAAGCAGAGGGAAAAGTTCTGGCGGGTATTAGAAGAGCTACACCAGTGAACGCAGGGATGCTAAGAAAGCTGAACAACCTTATTGCTGATACGGGCAAGGTTTTAGTGGTCTGGGTAGGAGATAAATCAGCCACAGCATTCCCTTAAACCAAAACCTAATCCAGAGCAAAGCCACGCTCTCTTCGACTGAGAGAGGAAAGGAGGCAGCAGACGCTGCCGTAAGTAATCCAGGTCTAGCTGAGATAATTCACGAAGGTGGTGACACTAAACAGATTTTTAGTGTAGGTGAAACAGCCTACTACTGGAAGAAGACGCCACTAGGACCTTCATAGCTAGGGAGGAGAAGTCAGTGCCTGGCTTCAAAGGTTCTAAAGGACAGGCCGACTCTCTCATTAGGGGCCAGTGCAGCTGGTGACTAAGTTGAAACCAGTGGTCATTCGCCATTCTAGAAATCCTGGGGCCCTTAAGAATTATGCTAAATCTACTCTGCCTGTGCTCTGTAAATGGAACAACGGAGCCTGAATGACAGCATGTCTGTTTACTATGTGATCTACTGAATATTTATGCCCACTATTAGACCTACTGCTTAGAAAAAAAGATTCCTTTCAGAGTATTACTGCTCACTAACAATGCACCTGGTCACCCAAGAGCTCTGATGGAGATGGTCGATGAGATTCACATTGTTTTCATGCCTGCTAGTGCAGCATCCTTTCTGCAGCCCGCGGATCAAGGAGTCATTTCAACTTTCAAGCCTTATTGTTTAAGACATACAATTTGTAAAGCCATAGCTGCCGTAGACAGTGATTCCTCTGATGGATCTGGGCAAAGTCAATTGAAAACCTTCTGGAAAGGGTTCACTATTCCGGACGCCATAAAGAACACTCATAATTCACAAGAAGAGGTCAAGATAGCAACATTAAGAGGAATTTGGCAGAAGTTGATTCCACCCTTCACAGATGACTTTGAGGGGCTTCAGAACTTCAGTGGAGGAGGTACATGCAGATACGGTGGGAACAACAAGAGAACTAGAATCTGAAGTGGAGCTTGAAGGTGGGACTAAATGGTCGCAATCTTATGATAAAACTTGAACGGATGAGGAGTTGCTTCTTCTGGATGAGCGAAGAAAGATGGAATCTTCTCCTGGTGAAGATGCTGTGAAGGAACAACAAAGGATTTAGGATGGTACATCAGCTTGATGACGCAGAAGCAGGGTTTGAGAGGACTGACTCCAATTTTGAAAGAACCTCGAACTTGGATAAAATGCTATCACATAGTATTAAGTGCTATAGAGACATTGTTGGTGAAAGGAAGAATCAATCAGTGCAGCACATCGCATTGTCATATTCAAAGAAATGGCCACAGCCACCCCAGCTTTCAGCTCCCCCGCCCTGGTCAGTCAGCAGTCAGTCAGCAGCATCGAGGCAAGACCCTCCTCCAGCAAAAAAATTATGACTCACGGAAGGCTCAGATGATGGTTAGCATTTTGTAGCAATAAAGAGTTTTTTTTATTAAGGTCTGTCCATTGTTCTTTTAGACATAATGCTTTTGCACACTCAATAGACTACAGTATAGTGTAAACACAACTTTTACATGCACTGGGAAACTAAAAAAATTGTGTGCCTAGTTTTGTTGCAATGTTTGCTTGTGGTGGTCTGGAACGGAACCCAGAGTATCTCCGGTGTGTGCCTGTCACGACAAGGCTGCATTTTGCCTCTCTGAATGGAAAAGCAGAGCTCTGTAAGACCGAGGGCATGCCTTTCCTTTAGGGTAGGAGTTGAAGCCGGAGGCCAGGATCTCACCTTGCCCGTGCTTGTAATTACCTGGAGCCAGAAGGTCACGTAGCCCACAGAGTGACAGCTGTGTCCTCTTCTGACCCTTCCTGTGGCCTTCCTTTGGTCCCCCACTCACCATAGCCTCGGTGCTGAGAAAGGCCGTCACTGAAAGTGAGAGATGAGATTCAGTGGTGAAACTGGAGGCTGAAAAGTCAGTAGAAGAAATAATCTGTAAGAGTGAGGTTTAATGCCGACTTCTCCCCCGAGGGGCCTTGTCACTTCAAGCCTTTAATACCAGGCCTGACAAATATTTAGAAAATGTTCAGGCTGGAACCATTTCACACAGGGAGAGGACAAGATGTCTGGACAGATTTTTTTCCTCCTTCATCTCTCATGTCTATGATCCTCCGAATCCTGCTGAGGAAGCGTGGAGCTCGGCAGCTTTTCTCTGGCTGGCGTTTGGGGCTGGGGCAGAGAGCGTGGAGCTGGGGCTGGAGTAGATCTTGCCAGAAAACGGGGAGTGGGGGTCGGGGGATAAGGAAGCCTGGGCCTGTTGCTCAGGGAAATGGAAAGGGAACCACTCGGTGGGCTTAAACTTCTAAAAGGGTGATTTCTGGAGGAACAGGCGGGGAGCAAGGCGTTGACTAGCATGTAAGTACTTACTGAAGGAACTAAGCATTTAGGGGTGACTCAGGCTGTGCTCCAAAGGCGTGTACAGACTATCTGGGGAGACGGCAGCATGGTCATGGGTGAGAGAGATCGCCGTGGGAGGCAGTGTGTGAGCAGGGGTGTGGGTGTGTCTGAGGATCCAGGACTACGCAGGGCAATGATTTTCTTCGTTCTTTTTTTTGGAATGGTGCTCTTCCCCCACCCGCCACCCCCACTTAAAGGTTACCCTGATCCTAAATGTCTAAGGGAACTGATCAAGGTGGTGCAGCTCTGGCTGAAGCCTGGAGGCTGGGGCTGGAGGTCTGACAACCCAGCCTCCCTTCTGTTCCCTGCTCCTGCCTTTTAAGGCGCTGTTACCAAATCTTCGAAGGGCAAACAGGAAGACTCCGGGAAAGAATTGGGATGTGTGCAGAGTGTGTTTATTCAAGCTTCCTAATAACCCTGGGGAGAGGACAGAATCAATCTCCATTTTACAAATCAAGAAACTGAGATGCGGAAAGGTTGCACGGTTCAGTCACATGCCTCCTGCTGACACGGATTGAAGCTGGGATGTGAACCCACATCTCTAAGCCGAAACCTCTGCTTCCCTGCCCTGCAGCACACACTAGCATCCCAGGCCAGAGGAGGTCCGCTTGGCTGGGGAGGCCCGGAAGAGAACACAGGAGCGGAGCTGGGTCTTGACATTGAGTGGGGAATGTGAGCGTGGGCAGGGACTGTAAGGACTTTCCCAGCAGGAAGCACCACAGGAGCAAAGGCGGAGGTGACAGGATGCATGGGGTTTGAAAAGCACATTTGGGCTGGTTTGTGAGGGGTTTGCAATGCACGGCAACCTTGAGGTCTGCCAGCTCGGCAGTGGGGACGGAGCCGTTGTAGAGGAGCAGGCCGGGGCCAAGACGACAGCCGAGTCTGAGGCAGGTCTGTCTGGCCGTGGAGGGCAGGAGATGGGTGGAGGGTGAGGCTGAGGTCCGGAACCCAGCTGCAGGAAGGCCATGCCAGCCAGCTCGGCAGGAGGAGGACGCGCGCTGGTTGGGGAGACCAGTGATGCTGAGGCCTTTCAAAGGCAGGGGCAGGGCAGGAAGAGGGAATGGCTGTGGAGGTGAGAGAAGAAGGGAGAGACAGAACAACTTTCAGAACCTGAATCTGGAGAATGGGTGGGAGATGGTGCAATAACGCAGGCGATGGCAGTAATGATGATGGCGAATGTTTACGTCATGCTTCCTGGATACCAGGCTCTCTCTCAGCTCTTTCCTGCTCCCTGACTGAATCTGCAAAGAATCTTCTGGAGCAGATCTGCACCGACCCCTGTTTTCCACTGGAGAGAACTGGATATAAAGAGGTTTAGGGATTTGTCCAGGGTCTTAGAGCTACTGGTTGTTGAGAGCAGCATTCAAACCCAGGCAGTCTGGTCCTAAATCTGTGCCTTTGACCCCTGTAAAGTGGACACCACATCACATAGAAGGTGAACCATTGCCGTGACCAGAGCAGAGACCTTTGCCACACTTTGATGTGGAAACCTAACTGTCTCAACTGTTGCGTATTTATGTAAACTAGAATTTCTCAAATGGTATTCCATGAGACATTTATCAAAGATGTCATGAAAAAATATATATGGAGTGAGAAAGAGTGACTTAAAATTCATCCTACTTTTGCACTCTGGGACTTCTCGGGCCCCTTTTTAATAAGATAACAAACCCTGAGAATTGCCAGGAGGAGCCGGCACAAAGCAGTGCTTCCCAAGAACATTTGAAAAAAGTAACTCTTTTCTTTTCCCACAGAAAATTCGCTTGGGTTTCTCCAAGCACGAGTGTTGTGTGAGATTTGGGAAATAGTGTCAGATACATTATGTGAGTTTTGGACCAGAAATAGCACTATGACAAGTACAGACCGACCATTAGGAGGGAAGAGAGTGTCTTAATCAGGAGCTGGGCCAGTCCTGTCTTTGCAGGAGCTCACTCAGTCCCCTGCCCAGGCTCTGCCTGTCTCTTAAAGGCGGCTTCCTGCTGAGTCTGGGGGTAACACACAGGGCGGGGGTTCTCTTTCCCCGGTAGGAAGTGGCTGCACCTGCTAACAGCCTGGGCCCAATTACTCTAGAAAATTTGGACTTCAGTTGCCGCAGTGAAGCACCAGTCTTCCAGCCTGTTCAGCCCTTAATAATTTGATTTCTGATGACACTCCTAAAGAGGCCGTATGCCACATTTTTATGCAGAGGGAAAATCTTAGGGCCAAGCTCATCTGGTATGTGCAGAGGTCAGCCGCCCAACAGCACGGGAGGACCAGGGAAGGAAGAAAGGTCCCCGAGTGGGTTTGCTGGGTCCTGTTGCATCTGACATCCTTACCGGTGGCTACCCACCTACTCGGCCTCCTGCTGAGTTAGCCTGAGCCTGTTAACAAATACATCAAACAGCACTAAGTGTCTTTGAAGGGATGTAGTACAGCTAACTTTCTTTCTTGTGCAGCCATCACATAGGACGAGGAGGCCCAGCCTAATGGTACAGAGTAGTGCAAAGGAGCCCAGCCTGTGAAGTCTGCAGAGAATCACAAACGGTTTGTTCATGTTTTAGTCTCTTGCAGCATCTAGTGAGAAACTTTCTCCTCTCCACTGAAGGCTGAGTCTCTTTGACCTGTGAGTCTTATCCATTTAATAAACTCAGGGGAGGACTCTGTGGAAGGTCTGCTGTCTTCGTGGGCACCTATGGATATTCTTGACTTAGGACATTATAGGGAGCAAGGGAGGATGGTAAAAAATCTGGGTACCCAACCAGACAAGATGTCCTGAGCCCGTTTGGGAACCATCTTCTCTTAGATGACTTGTGTCCCCTTGACTTACTCTCAGACTGTTCACTTGTTCCTTTAGAAATACATCATTTGACCAAAATTTAATCATCCAGTGTCTCATCCCCTCAAGGCCCTGGAATTTCTTTGTAAGATGGCGAGAAACTAATCCGATTGTTGAGCTAATGGTCTTCAGGTATGTGGGTATTTCTTTTAATGTGTCTGAGAAAGATGCTTCTCTACAGGATATTGTGATGCAGAAGGTAATTTTCATGGCAGCAAGGTGTGTAATCCTGAACTAACTTGCTGAGGAAGACTTGCTAAGAGTAATGTCTCGAGCCCTCAGACTGCTCCGATGCTGCCTCTTGGTAGGTCGGGACCTGATCTTTTACGTGGGGAAACTTGGTCAGACCCACCCATGGAAACGAGGCTCCCTCTTGACAGTTATGAGCGCGTACTGGGTTACGGCTGACATCCGTAACGATGTCAGTATTTCTAGCTTCAGCATAAAACCCCTAGCTCTCTTGTCTTCGTACCTTTGTGAGAAATGTTCCACACAAGGACTCTCCATGTTACGAAGGTGAGTGAAGATGAGAAGGGATTCATACGGAGTACGAAATATCGTCGGATAGAATAGATAGGAAGAGAAAGAACGCCAAGGATGAAAAACAGAAATACCCTGCTTCTCACTTTTCTTCTGCACCTAATGAAATGCTCAGATCTTGTTTTGACTTCCAGACCATTATCGAGATCCTAAGAGCTTAGTCCATTAAAGAGGGAGAGTGCAAAATCTGTGATAGTGACTGTTTTGGCCCAGGCTGATGTAAGTCAAAAAGGCCTCTGATCCACACAATCAATGTGGTGAGCATAGACAGTAAGTCTTAGGGAAAGACTGTCTTTGCAAAAATAGTAGACTACGTATTTACAGAACAGGGGCTACGTGTCTTTATAAAATTGGGTTGATCACATTCAGTTTGAAAAAAATAACAGGAAAACCACCAACAGTGCAGTGTATTAATTAATTTAAAACTGTTTGGGAATCTGTTGAGAAAATGGATTGAATACTCGATTTCCGGTCATTTATTTAATTTAATTTTATATAGCTAGATAGAGAAGTGGATCTTTACATCTACAGATTTATGCATTGAAATGCCTTTCTAGGTGCACATATCTGTATATAAAGCATGATGAATGGAACAGTGGGCATTCCAGTGAAGTAAGGACACTGGAGTCAGAAATCACCTAATCTGAATGGATTAACTAGGACTTATACTTGGGGTTTCCTGATCTGTCAGCCAGCATGTGTGACCACTCTCCTATGTTGCGTCCCCTTTTCCTTCTATCTCTTTGTATAGTGTACTGCCCTCTCGCTGTTGAGTATTTTGTGTATCAGCCTTAGCTGCCGTCACAAGCAACCCCCAGATAAACAGGTATTTGCTTCTCACTCACAAGTCTGTGGTTGGCAGTGGCTCTGCTCTGTGTCTCTCATTTCAAGACCCAGGCAGAAAGAGAAGCCCCCATCAGGGCCATGCTGTTCTCACTGAAGAGAACAGAAAACAAAAGGATGAGTTAAGCCTTGGAATTGCATTTACAACTTCTGATTGGATCTGGCTATTTCACATCTACTTGCATTCCATTGGCCAAAAGAGTCACATGACCAAGCCTGACCGTGTGGTGCGAAGCCGCAGATAAAACGGGGATGCGTAATTCTCTTAGGGCAAGAACAAATGGTTGGGAAAAAATTGCCACCTACCTCAGTGAGGGAGGGGGTTAAGTTACAGAAGATATAACTTTCTGTGACTCACTGGATAAGAAATGACTGGAAAGATCTAGAAGTAACTTTTGCCCCTTGTCTTCCCCCCATGGTTCCTGAAATTGAGAAAAAACTAATCAATATTCTACTGCTAACAGAGGCACAGAGTGGTTCCCACATACCAGCTTCTTCTTCTGAAAGACTAGAATGAAATGAAGCATGCACTGTGACGAAGGATGGGCTGGCCAACCAGATGTGGATGCTGGAGTGGCCAAGGCCTTTTCCCAGTGGGGCCAAGGAAATTTGGGCTCTTGGTGAGCTTGGAATTCTGGAGCCAAACAGCATAGACCCCATACAGCGCACATCAGGCGAGCAAGCAGGTCACTGGGCAAGCCCCAGGGAAGGGGATAACTGGTTAATTTTCCTGGGTGGGAGGAAAAACAGATGAGGACGGCTGGTAAGAGGAAGCAGGACCAGGGGAGGAAAGACACCATTGGCATCACTCTCCATGGCTGCAGTGCAAACTCCATCATCTGTCGGCCACAGACGGAATCTGAGGCCAGGAACAAATGAAGTGCAATATCCTTTAAGCTCTCCCGTACCTCTGGCTGTTTCGTTTTGTTTTGTGCACCCCTCCCCTGTACCCCACTCCTTCCCTCCATAAATGGTCTACTTCCAAGCAGAATTTCCACCCCCTCCTACCCCGATTCTCAAGTTTATTCAGGAGGCAGGACACGCAGACATTGAAGCTCTCTAACAGGTTCTTGCTGCTGGCAGCTGGGGTATTTTCCGTACGTTGTGGCTCCGTCCTGTGAGAACAGCCCCATGACGTGGTGCTGAGTCAGTGTCAGGACAGCGAATGGCTGCGGCCGTGACTGGGTAAAGGCAGGAGTGCGGGGCGGTGACCGAGGGCGCGGGGTCCAGGGTCACACGGCCTGGCTTCTCCTCTGGCTTCATTCCCTCTTTGATTCGAGCAAGCTTCTTAACCTTTCTAAGTCTCAGTGTCTTCATCCGTCAAAAGGAGGTAATGTAAGTCTCAACACGTTGCCCTGAGGATTCAATGAGACAATCCACATAAGACACTTAATAGAGTGCCGAGCACATGGCAAGCACTTAGCAAGCGATTATTATGGCTATCATCATATCATCACCATCATCATAGATAATGGGGAAGAAAATAATGGTATCAATAATGCACCACTGATGTTTTCTATCAGTGATGCTCGGTCACGAACGGTTAACAGTTACTGAATGCCTTCTCGGTGCCAGGCAGGCTTCTGAGCTCTTCTCAAGTGCATCTTCACAGGAACCCTAAGGGGTAGGACTATAACCACCCCCCCCCCCATTTTACAGATGAAGTAGCTAAGGTTCACAGGTGGTTAGTAGCTTGCCAGGGCCACGTAATTAGGAAGAGGTGGAATAGGTCCCTCCCCCAGGTAGGCTGGCTCCGGAGCCCAGGCTCTTAACATTGCACACCGGGCTTCTTGCAGTAACACAGCGTGCTAGCTCACATCAGTGTTTCTGTGGGACCGGAGTGACTGGACAGGATGCACACACCTGCACCCACATCCTCTGTTACCCTGTGCAGCTTGGGGAAAGCAGGCATGCTATTCTCAGAACCACCGGCCTTGTGAGCACATTGTGTATAAATCATGCAGTGAACAAATGGCCCAATTATAAAGGCTGGCTGCAGGGCAGGATCAGAGCCTCCTTTCCTGCTTAACTGTGAGTCTCTTTGAGGGCCAGGCCTCTTCCTTTGCAAAAGGCCCTGCTCAGGGGCCAGCTGGGATTGACTGTCTGTGCTGTGATGGACCCGGCCCACAGATAATGAGGGAATTTATATCAGCAGAATTATGATGTTCTATTTAGGGTTTAGACTATGGAAGGGTGGGAGAGTTGGAAGGTTTTTCTAACGATTAATTTTAGGCATGTTGAAGGAAACTGCACACTGTAAAATCCCAGAGATTTTTTTTTAACAACCTTTGATTGCTTTTGGAATCACAATGTGTAACATTTTCAGGAAACAGTTTTGACAGGGTGCATTTCAGAATCCCTAAACAGGGAACCAATTATGCATCTACTTAGCAGTAGGGATATCGCCGAGTATCTGAAAATGTCTCGGTCGAAGTCATATATTTATTCCCAGCTTTTACCCCAAGTGAAAAGTTCCCTAGAATTTCCTTCTTTCCACCTTGGAATGTGGATTACCTAAGTGGTTGTCTAGAGTTCCTCCATTGGAATAGGTATGAAAATAAGTGTTTGGTGGTGAGCATCTGTGTCCTACTGTGGTACTTCTGATTAGTTTGATGATCTTAGTAGCTGATCAGGGTAAATTACACTGTATTAGAAATACCTTCCCTCCCATTTAGTAGCATAAGACATCCAGCTCATTTGCCGTTTACACAAACTGTTGAGGGACTGGTGGCTCTCAGGGTCAGCTCCTTTACAAGCTCCCTAACAAGGGATCCAGTCTCCTACATGTTACAGTTTTGACATCTGGACATGCATCCTCCACGTCACTGAGGCAGAGAAAGAAAGAGCTGGAAGCTCGTGTGCTGGCTCTTAAGTTCTCTGATCCTTAATGCAGTATTTTCACTCAGAGCACATTGGCCAGAACAGGTCAGAGGGGGCCCCCACCTGCAAGGGACTTTCTAATGCAGCCGAGCACGTGGATGGTTCTGGAACAGTGTCACTGTGTCTTCCACACTTCCTAATCAGTTCAGCTTTCTGAGGATGGTGAAGGCTCTCAGCTCATGCATGCTCTGAATTCTATAGCTTAGACAGCATGGGGGAACGAGGAGGCGGAGGCTTTCCTGGCTGAGTCTTGCATGGTTTCTCCCACCGATCTGATTTTGAATTTGAGGGCTTCTCGGCCTCTCACCTTCTCCTGCTGCTGGTGCAGAGATGCGGGACTGTAAAGGCCCGTGAGCACAGAGGACGCCAAGGAAGATCACATGTTTAACTTCCCTTGCCTGAGACCTTGACTTGTGAATGTGAATCTTTTACTTGGATCCATACAGGTTCACATAGAACAAAGATAAATTTTCAGAGGCCAAGGCACTGGAATTGTGCATCTTTAATTCTGCAGAAGTTGCCTCAACCCACTTAGTATTCTTGTCCACAGTCGAAATTCATGTTATTAGTTCCATGTGATTTAACCAACCTGGAGTGATTATTGTAATTAACCATCACCTACTTCCTGGTATCCAATGGATACCATATACATGTAAAAGAAACACAATTCTGCATCACTTTTCATCTTTCATTTCTTTTATAGTTGTCTCTTCACAGGGACTGTGATTAAACCAGAAAGCCTTGAAACACTTAATTAAGGTTTTCTTTCTTGGAAAGTTCATTTAACACCAAGTGAACTGAGTAAATTAGTAACTTGGTGACTTGGTGGTGTGTGTGCATGTGTGTTCGCATGTATCCCTCGGTTTAAAAAAAACCCTCTATTCCTTAAAAGTGCAAAACTAAACCAAGTGCCTACTTTTAAAACACTACATAGTATTAGAAAGAGATTTTCCCACAAATCTACCTTAACCCAAAATAGGACATCTTTGAACTGTTATTTCTCATTGAGTGGTGAGCTAATTTTCTTGGACCAAAGACTTAAAGGAATTTGGCCCCAGAAGTCAGGCAAGTGCTTGGCAAAGCCTGTGGGAACATGTCACGTGCAGTGATGCACCTGGGAACTTTGTGCATCTCTCTTTAAAAAATGCAAACTTCCAAGAATCGCCCTTTATTATCTGTAGGCACATTCACTCGGCCGGGAGAGCTCTGCTGCAGTGTGAAGTTGAGTTGTCAGTGACTAAGAGATCCATCAAATGTTCCAGGAGAGTTGTAGCAGAAAACCAAAATTATATTGATTCCTGAGAAGTTACCAAAGCAGCACCATAACTTTCATTCTAGATTTTCCTATTCATTAGGGCACACGCCAAGGGGAAAATGTCTTCGATCCCAAAGGCAAAGAAAATGTAGTTTATTTCCTTTTCTTTGTTTCTTGTTTTTGATGATCATTTTCTAAAAAAAACTGTCTGAAGATAGAAAAAAGGATTACAGCCTGACAGTGGAATTCAAACATGAAAACGCAAATGAAACCACAATTTCTTTGCCTTAAGCACCAGGTAAATAATCGATTATGTTTCTGCCTTATTCGCAGAATTAAACACTTGTGTCATTCGATGATGTTGCCCGAGTTTGGCTTTTCATGTTAATTTTAGGAAAGATCAGAAAAAGATTCATTTATAAGTCTCTTCAAAAGGAATAGAGATGGACCTCTAAGTGCTTATTTAATGCGGGGAGTTGTAATTCATTTCAGGATGGGCAACTTATGATCAAATGTCAAATTTGCAGAGACCAACGTATTAGAGCTGTAAAGACTTACCTGGAGTATAAGGTAGAGAGGAAGGCAACACATACTGCTTTAGAGTTAGGCACATACATCTGTTTATCTCCTTGGATTTGTGCTGATACAACCAAAATAGACCAAAACTGAAAATTTCAGGCAATTAAAAAATGTTAATTTGTCACATCGTAGTTAACACTCTTGGGCGTCAGACGAACTTGAATTTATGTACTGGCCCCACCAATTTCCAGCTGAGTGAGACCTTGTTCTTTCATTTCTCTGAGCTCTAATTTTCTCCTCTATAAAATAGGGATACTTGTAGCATCCGTGTCAGCGATTAATTAAGACAGAACGTGGAAAGCATTTTGTATAGCTGCTGTCGGTATCGGCATTTATGTGAGTATCTGTATTCAAACACATACTTCGTTGTCACCCAGCAGAATGACATTCGGTGCCACATTAACCACACCTTTCAGTGTCCTGCAGCATAGGGCTTTGTATCCAGTAGACAATCAGTAATTACCTGTTGATGTTCTGTCATAGAAATGTCTGTTATTTTTGCCATCGCCGACTTTAGCTGTCATTCTCTTAGTCTGTGTTGTTCCAATTTGACTCATCAGCTTGTCCATCATGGTTGAGTAACTGACCAGTGCAGTGAAAAGAAAGCGGTCAGACTTGTGCTCTGACTGCACTGCCCAGCTTTCAGCCAAAGTGTGGGGAGGGATTAGATCAGATACTGACCTCAAGGGGCCCTGCACACCGCAGCCCTGGTGGGCGGGGTGTCATTTGTGGTTTAAAAGTTATTGAAGCAGTACCCCATGGAAGCCGTTCGTCCTCCCGAGACTGAGACTCACTGATGTAAGATAAACAGAGGCCTTCCTTCAAAGCCCATTCCTGAAATTGTCTGTGTGCCTAAGACACAGCTTCACTCCTCTACAGACCCAGGGAGTGAGCTGAGTGAGCGTGAACATTTTTCTAAATGTTCATACTCCAGGCTGGGAAGCACACTGATAACTCGAGAAGCCTTCGTGGACAGACGTGGCCAGTGTTCTCAGGTCCTCTCCCTCTCTGTGAGGCCACAGAAGTGACATAGCATGGCCAGAGTTGCAAGAGGATTTATTTCCCCTCTGAACCACAGCAGAGCTCCCCTGACCCCCTAGAAATTGAAGTTGTCTGGGATAATAAATGAAAGTGCCATTAACACCCACTGAGGCCCGTAGGAAGTTGTTCTGCCAAAAGATACATCTACTAAAAAAAAAAAAAGCACATTTGAAAAGAAAATGACAAGATGTGAAATTAAAGATCAAACAAGTGGGGATGATCTTCATAGAGAATCCATCCGGAGAAGAAATACGAACCAAAGCAAACAGGCACCCGTACAGCAGCATATGCGCTGTTGAAAAAGGATCAAACTCTCTGCAAGTCGGCAGGAAGGGAGCCTCTGGAGGTGCCGGTCGGAAGGTAGTAGGAGGCCCCGGGGGGAGACTGCAGCATTTCAATCAGCACACCCAACCACACAAACAGAACCTTTGCTTCGTTTTACCAAAACATACAGAGAGCTGCTGATTTCAAGAGCTCTTTGAAAGCACCTTTGTAGAACTAGCTGGAAAATCCTAACAGCAGAGCTTTCTTTTAGGAGAAATTTTCAAAGGCTTAGGAAGAACCTCTCCTCCAAAAAAAAAAAAAAAAAAAAAAAAGAAAGAAAGAAAATTAGTCCACTACATTTGGGATGGTGAGAGAAATTGATGGAAGGGGTAAGGAAAAAGCAGTGGAAAAAAGTGGAGAGAGGGGTCAGAGAACAGTTAGAAGCTGGAAACTAGCACTGGACGTTTAAACTACTTTGAGCATGTTGATAAAACGCACTGCATCTTCCTAGGAAGGTGGTGAGCTCCAGTCTCTCTCTAGCGAATGACTTCAGTGGAGGCATCAAATATCACCCAAGCCAAACAGTCTTACCACTGAGAGTGCAAACAGAATGTGGTACAATACAGAATTCTTCCAAGTTGTTTAGCATGAATTTTGCTGCATGGCAGTGGGAAAATGAACAAAGGATCTGGCCATTCAGAGGCTGACCTGCTTTCCCTGGCTATTCAAAAATAGAATCATAACTGACAGATACTAAGTGCTCAGGGCGTGTCAGGTATAACACTGGATGCCCAGCACATGCTGGTGCCTTCAGCACGCACAGCAGCCGTCAGGGCTACCCGGCCGCGTGGGTCAGTCCCTGTGACAGGTCTCTGGCTCCTCCGCTGGTTGCCTTCTACACTCTGCCTCTATTCTTTCCTTTCTTTTTCCCTCCCTTTTTCTTTTAACTCCATCCCTCCTCCTTTCTCTTTCTCTCCTTTGTTCCTTTTCTGTCTCTCTCCCAATACATTAAAAAAAGAAACTCTTTGAAGAATTGGGAGCAAAAGGAAACAGTTCTAATCTTGGCACTAGATGCTTTTCCGGTTGGATCGTGGTGGGCAGGGGCAGGCTGGCTCGATGGCCCCTGGGCTCCAGGCATCAGTGAGCCAGCCCTGTTTGCACTACTAGGCATTGTTAGAGCTGCACCGAGGGAGAGCTCTGCAGGGCAGGGGCGGCTCCAGCTAGCATCCCATCTGCGCTATGGGAAAATCATGTTGCACCTCCCAGGGGGTGGGTGCGAGGAAAGCACATGAAAAGGCAGAACTGCAGCTGTCTCCTTGCAGATGATGGGTGTCGGGTGTTGTCCATGGACGTCTCCACAGGAAACTGGCAGGAGGCACCTGGTCATTCTCCTGAGGCCATGCCTGCTGAGCCCAACCAAGACCGCGCTCCAAAGCCCACGTCAGTTGCTTTGCTTCCACTAATATTATCTGTGTTTATTTTCTCGCACCCTCCTGACTACTCCTTCACACGTTCTTCCTTTGCCAGCCCCTTAACTGATGGGGTTCTTCACAATTTCTTCCTCAACCACTTGCCTCCATGTGCGGTTTTATCTGGTCTCGTCTGGTCCGCTTCATGAATTCTGCTCTCATTCCTCAACGGTAGCGCCTGAGTCTTCATTTTCTGCCCCAGCCTCTTTCTTGAATATTAAGTTCATATTTTCAGCTTTTTCCTGGGCATCTGTATCTGCACCTTGAATTCAGAAATTTGCTAACTTGGCTGCTACTCACCTTGTCATAAACCTCTTTCCTTTCATGATCCTCCTCTTGGCTCATGACATTCATCCAGGTTTCAAGTTGCAAAGAGGAAACTGTCGACTCCTTTCTTTCTCTTATTTCATATATTCATCTGGCCAAAAGGTCTGTGGATTCCGTCTTGGTGTGTCACTGCCCTTACTTTTTTTTCTTGTCTCTCGGCCTGTCCCTAAGCCCCTCACCATTCTAAATCGTCCCCATTCTCCGTATCACCAGCGGGATCTTTCTAAAGCAGAGATCTAAAAACCATTTGTGAAGACCCAGTGGTAACTTTTTTAGGATAGAATCCCCAGTAGTGGGCTAAGCTTGGGATACATTCATATTTTTAGAGCAATTCAGGTAATTCAAGTGAACACGTGTCGAAGAACAAATAACCTTTAAACTCAGGCTTCTCAGACATTGGCAGGAGTAAGAATTACCTGAAGAACTCATTTTCAAAAGCAAATTCCTGAGCTCCAACCCTAGAGACCCTTTGGTTCTGCAGGGATGCCCAGGAACCAGCTCCTGAATATCCATGCTGTGTGATTCTAAGCTTATCTGAAGTTCATACCCTGAGAAACAGAGTGTTTAAAATTAAAGCATGTTAGCCTGGCAAATATAATCTTCATCATCTTGTCCTCACCCACATGTCCAGCCTCTTCCCCAGCCAGCTGGCTGGAACATCCCACCCATCCACTGGGCTGTGTGCGCTGTTCTCAGAGCCTCCGTGCCTTTCCCTGCAGAGCTTCATGCACGAGGAATGTCATTTCTGACTCTTCTCTAGCTGGAGAAATTCTGCTCGTTTTTCTCTGGCCCTTTCCTAATGCCGCTGCTTCTAGAAATCTCACCTCACCTGTTAACAGGCTAAATTGCTTCCTCCTCTACTCTACTTTAAGGATTTGTTCGTAATGCTCATGCTTTGTTATCTTCTTTTTCTCATTAAGTATATGCACAGGTGTCTCCCATACTAGACTGTGATTCTGTTCAAGGACAGAAACATCTCCCTGTAACTGTGCCTGCCAGGTCTCCTGAACCGAGCAGGAAAGAATCGGCGCTCACACTGTGGCTGCCTGTGTGCAGGTTCCACTAGCTGCCTTGGATCTAGGGTGAAGGCAGGAGACGTGCCCAGGAAACCAACTTTAAAGAAGTACTTTTTCTCAGGGTCATGCCGATGTCAGCCCTGCACCTGCCTGATGCTCAGAGTGAGTGCCTCCCTAAGAATGAGGCTCCCACAGCCTTGAACGTCACGCCTTGGGCACCTCACTCACCTCAATCTAGTCACAATCCCTGCTGCTCAGGGTGCCCCCTCTGGGGGCTGATTCCTGGTCAGCTACTCGAGTGTATTTCAGTAAAGGGATCCTGGAGCTGGCATCTCAAGGTCAGATGCCTCAGGGGGCAGCCAGGAAGGAAACTGAAAGGAGTGGAGTGGGCTGCATGGATGGGTGCTGTCTGAAGGACTCATGCCCCATCCAAAGATGGCAGCCAGTACTAAGCACCAGCTGATTGTGTTCCTGTCCTTCCTTCCAGCCAGCCACTTATTTTCTGTCAGTTATTTTCTATCCACTTATTTTCTATCAGTTCAATAACTTTTTTTTTTTAGTGACTACTATGCACCAGGCATTCTTAATGTTGGGATTGGAAAATAAATAAAATGGATAAAAACATTTGCTGTCACGGAGCTAATATTGGAGTAGGGGGGACAGACACTAAATGGAATACAGAGTAAAAGATAAGGCATGTGGAAATGATAGGAGAAAAACAAAATAGGAAGGGGGATCAGGAATGCCGAGGAAGGGTTGGGGGAGTTGCCCTGATCCAAACTGGCCTTAATCACTAAATTGTTCCTTTTTCTCGCCGTGTTCTGCTTTCCTCATTGTCTGGGTCACTGCCAGTAAGTTTCCAAAGCATGAAAGCACCCATCTTTCCTACACAGCTAGTAACTTTGCCTGTGGTGTACAAGCCTGTGGCCAAATAGGATTTTCTCCTAATAGAAGTGAAAAGACTGCATTTTTCTATGAAACTATTGATTCCTAATTCAGTTAAAACAAAACCTCCACATGACTTAGAGAAAAGACACATGTAGGCTCTAGTCCATTAAGTCATTCACCTCTTGAGTTAGAATATGGTGGCACCAACGATCCGATGAAACCTGCATGGTTCAAGGTGTACAAGCATTTGGATAATGAGAATATTGGCACATATTTCCCAGTAAATATGTGTCTGTTGGAGTAAACCACTCTCACTGCAGTGTGAAAAGCGTGGCCTCAGTACTGGGGGGCTGTGGCCTGGACCAGCTGACTGCTGCGCTCGCCCACCCCCAACAGAGGAGGAGATGTTGGTCCAAGGAGGATAGTGGCTCAGCCAAGACCACCTGGACATTAGTGACAGAGCTGGACTGAAATCCAGCCCAGTTTTGTATTCTTTCTACAACTCCAGCCTGGTCTGGTTATAAGTGTTGAAAATGGAACCTATGTTTTTAGCAAATTAAGAGGCAAAGTATAAAATCCATCAGTGGAGGAACGGGTCAAGAAATCGTGATGCACCCATTCTATGGTATGATTCTAGTTATGTAGCAACTGTAGCAACAAAAATAAGACATGACTGTATACTGAGATCTGTGCAAATATACAGACAAAGGAATAGGAGCCAGTCTGGTAATACTGTTACCTCCAGGGAGGGGATGAGGACTGGGGCAGTGTGGTGAATGGGGTCATAATCTTGTGTCTATTTTAAAGTTTTACTCCATGAATATATGAATAAATAAGTTTGTAGAGCTAAAAATATTTTTTAAGAAAAATAAAATGATGAGGAAGACTGGTAATCATCTTCACAAAGCAATATGAAATACAGACAGACATATCGTCTCATATGAAATAACAGAGACACAGTTGCTAAGACAGGGAATTTCTGGGGACTTAATTGGGTCCAAACCCAGCAAGAACCTAGAAAAATGAGTATGTCGTTTCAGTCTGGGTTACAGGAAAGGACTGGTGAAGAACTTAAGAGCGTGATGCTTTCCATAATTAAATGTGAGCAGGGGACTCGAGACGGCTAGCAGCCCTCCCCTCCCAAACGCAGAGCGTGTGAGGGATGAATGTTCCCTTTGCTAACCCAGGAGGCCATATTGTTAACAGAAGTTGTATCCGATAGAAGATCTATGTTTAAACTCTTAAGATGCAACAGGAAAAAAGAAACACAGCATATGGAACTGTTTCTACACCACTTCAAGTCAACAGAGACAATATTTTAAAAATAACCAGGAGAATTCTTTGCAATGTTTCTTTTTCTCCCTGTCGTCTCTGCATTGCCATTTTTACTGATTCTGACACACACGACGCATTGCAAAAAATCCGAAGCCAAGGGCTGATCTCTGTGGTGCTCACATAAAGATCTGTTGCCTTTAATAAAAGCAAATTTTACTTTTCATAAAGGACTACCAGGTTGAGCTGGAGATTTTTTCAATGGTAAATTGATTTCCATCACCCGCACTGCACCCCCCCACCAAAAAAAAAAAACAAACCCTTATTTTTCAGATTGGAAAGAAGACTTTGAGGAGGTCACATGTCTTCCTCCTGGGCTGTTATCTTACTGTGAATGACTCTTAGTGTCAAGGAGATGAAATGCCACCCCCTTCCTTTGAATCTTGAAAGGGAGCTGGTATTTAGCAGCCACCGTCCTAGACAGAGATTCCCTCCACAGCAGAGCCGGCCGCTGAGCGAACCCCACTTAGGAGCGGGCATCCTCATGTGTTTATGTCGGCAAGCCTTGCCCGTGCTGTGCCCCGGGGGGGAGGCTGAACCCGCTGAATCGTGTGCCCTCGGTAGCCACACATGCTGGGGGAGGGGCAGCTAAGCCGGTCCACGATGAATGTTCCTTGTACTTAAAGTCGGGCAAAGCGCAGGCGATTGTTACTTTGCTTTGAAGTTTGTCTCCCTCTTCGGAGTGGGTCAGAGGTCTTCTTTTTTCTCTTTGCAGAATTCATACACACTCTTGATGCAGTGCGCTCCTCTTGGTACGTCTCAGCTGTCATGGTCCCCCGTACCACCCGCTCGGAATCCTGAGGTTGGCTGTCCACCTCTCATCTGTGTGGTTTCCCCGCCCTCCCGTCTTCCTCTCCCCCCACCCCCTTCTCTTTCCCTTCTCTTTCCTGGAGTCCCCTAGAAGCTCCTGGGCGCAGTTTCTGGTACTGCTTGCTCTCCGAAGAGCTTTGCAGCCTCAAGTCTGGCTAGTGAGACAAGGACTATGAGATTTTTTTCTTCTTCTTCTCTCTCTGTCCTTTTCTTTTTTTAAACAAAGGGGAGTTTGGACTGGCAAGAAAACTGTTGTGAATAAAACCGGTGAAACTGGCATCCCACATTGCTTGGAAGCAGACGTGAATGTGAAACAAAGCTTTCTGGCGCGTTTCAAAAGCTGGAGGAACACTTCTTTTGCAACTCTAGGATTTGTCTTTCTTCCGACACCTAACACTGTGGTAGCCACGGTGTGGGGACCCAGATTAAAACTGCTCTTCTTGGGCTGTGCCAAGAGACCGTTCCCCCACCTGTTCGGCCAGCAGTGCAGAGAGACGGGACACCCGTCTTCCAGGCCAGGCTCTGTGGCCAGCTGACTTTCCTCAGATCTCGTGCACCACCCCTCTGGGACAGAGAACCTGCCAAACAGGTACACTACCGGCACACACAAACATTTCAGTTAAATTAAACTCTTAAAGCCTTGAGGCAACTAGTTTTTAGAAAACAGAGAATCTTGAAGATGGTAATTTAGACAATTAATGCAAAAACACCATCTGCTAAACCTCCGACCTACCAAGACTCTGGGGTCTGCAGGGAGCACGGGCTGTGTGGGGGGCCGTCTCCATCTGCTTCCGCCGGATCCCTGGGCATCTTTCTCACTGAAAGATCAGTGATCGGGGTCACTCTTGTCCAGCCCCTGTGAGCCCACCGCCATCCGTGACCAGGCGCTTGGCAAGAGACCCTCTGCCCCACCCCAGTTTTCTCCCTTGAGTTCCTGTCACCTCACTTGGGGCATGCTGATTTTCTAAAGCTCTCCAGTGTGCACGTAGCACACATTTCCTGAGCATAGACCAATTGCCCATCCCTGATGGGGTGTCAGTGTGGATTGAGGGCAGCCCGCTCTGAAGACAGGGAGGATGCTTCAGGAGAGGGGCTAAGGTTGGCTTGTTAGGAAAAGGGGATGAGGGCTGTGGGACTGGAGAGAAGACAGGTTTCTCACACTGTGTGTGTGTTCAGCACTTCGTCATCTCTGCCCCTACCTTCTAGTGTGAGTGTTTCCCTTCGTGTTCCCCCAGCTCTCGGTACTGTCTGAAACAAATGATGCACTTAGGGGACCCCGCATGGCTCCACTGTTCGCACCGGTAATGATTGGTGAGCCTGACACCAGGGCCCTCTCTCGGCCCCTTCCCGGGACTCCGGGGCGTTACGGGGAGTGTCCTCTCCCCACTTCCAGGTCGTGCGAAGGAAGAAGCCCACAGATTTGTAGGCCCGTGTCCACTGGGACTGCTGCCTTTCTTGCTGCTGTTTACATTTTTAATGAAAGCCAAAAGGCTGCATCAAATAAGCACAAATCATACGGAGGATGACAGCATGGGAGTAGTTAGCGGTGGCCACGGGCCGGGTGCGGCAGTCGTGTCTTCACGCTCATGATTGCAGGTGAGGATCCCAGCAGGCCTGCCACCTAGGCCCCAGTGCCCCCACTTCCCTTATGAGAAGACTGAGGCACAGGGGGATGCGCTGGTTTGCCCACAGTCTCACGGGGACGCAGGCGGCAGCCCCTGTTCTTTGGTGTTTACAGTTTCGTGGCGAAGACAGGCTTTCCTCCCCACCCTGAAAAACCCCCCAAGAAAACAGGAATATCACTAGAGGATCAATGAAAATCTTGCCTCCTATGAAATTCTGGACATCCCTCCCAGCTTATTCTTTATTTGTTAAGCTTTAAAATCAACCTGCCTGCTCCAAAGAATACCTCCAAATGCTTGCTCTAGTCTCTCTCAAAAATCCGTGAATTTGGAGCCCACGTTTATTATTAACTAAGGGCTCCAAGAATTACTTTTCATGCGTTGTGCTCTCGGAGCACGCCTTCTTAGGCTGGCAGAGAAGCACGTAAGTCTTCATGCAAAGCTTTTCAAGAGCCAGGAGCCGCACATTTCCAAAGTGTAAATACGCAGTCGATGTCCTGGGCCTGAGATGCGGATCCACGTGAAGGTGTTCAAATACAGTAAGGTTGACGGTGCCACTTCATCAGAAAGAGGCAGTGAATTCGACCTTAGGAAATGCTTATAAGCCTGGGGAGTAAGGTGCTCAAAGACAATTACCAGCTAAACATTTCATTAATGAAATAATGATTAATTATAATTACTAATTGAAATGCAGGATTATGCTGTTGGTTTTGAGCATTAACAGGAGTAATGACATTACCATTTTTAATGGAATTTCAGAAATGAAAATTATAGCAACTCACCGAAAAGATACAGCTTGCAAGTGTGATTAGGAGTTAACTGTGAAAGCCAGGGGCATGGAATTTTCCCTGCTGGTGAACTGAAGTTAAGTAAGTTTAATGCGGTGTAATTTAATTACTAAGCGTAGTTTTCTTCTCGGTGGGAAGAGATCCCAGGTTTATACATTAAAGAACAAAGGAAGAACGTAAATAGCTATGGGAGATGACTGGCTACTAGCGGGAAAAATCAGAGAGCATTTAGCTGTCTATTGCATAATATTTGAGGGTAGCTGCATCCTGGCTCGGCTGGAAATTTTATTTATTAATGCTTGGAGGATTAACAACAAAGTAGCCCGTGCAGACAGGGAATGGGAGTGCTGTCAAGTGTGTCGGGAAAGCGAATGTCCATAGGAGGGACGGCTCTGCTGAATAATTAACGCACGAGACTTTTCATAAATGTCAAATTCCCACAGGAAGCGGGAACTTGACCCTCGGTAATAAACCACTTAGGATTCATTAAATGTAAGCATCCTTCTTAAACTGTTTGCCGTGGCCAGTGAGCGCATCCATAATGCAGTGTGTCCGCCCGCGCCGCGGGGTGAAGACGCCCCGTGCGGGCTTTGGGGCGGCTGGAATCGCCCCGGGGGCGCCTGTGTCCGCCAGCCCGGCTCAGCGCCGGCCCGTCCCGGGGCGCGCCCGCTGCCCGTACCCGGTAGGGGGCCGAGCACAGGCCGGCGTCAGCACGGGCGCTCGTGTTTGGCAATTCCGTAGTAAGTGCAGGCAGGGACTCGGACCCTCTGCAGACCCCTCAGTCTCCGCACCATTGTCCCTTCAGGCCAGATCGTTCTTTGCTGGGGTTTGTCTTGTGTGATGTTGTGGAGAGACTTCCCTGGCCACCACTCACTAGATGCTGGGAGAAACTCTCACCAAACACCCCAGAGTTGTGACAAGGTTACCCGGACATTGCCAGATGTCGCCTGGGGACGGATCACCCGTGGTTGAGGACCGCTGTTTCTGGGACTCACTGGAGTGTATCTATTTCTGGAACTTACTTAAGTGTACCCTTGAGTGTAACAGGGTCAGTGAGTAAGATGGAACTGGGCCCGAGAGGCTATGGAAACCCAGGGTCCCTGGTCACCTTCGAAGCACTGCCAGCCACAGGACCAAATGTGTCATTGCTCTTAAATAGCAGCAACTGCCCCTTACGGATCCAAATGTGGCAGTCACAGCCGCAGTCACTGTGCCATTAAAATCGGAACTATTCACTCTGCTGACCCAGGGCGGCCTTATAATCCCGTTCCTGCAGAAATGACTGTTTTCTTTCCCTTGTGCATTAAAATGACTGGTGCTATGAGCAACCACCATTCTGGTTCTGGATTTATAAAGAGTCTAGTAAATCACCAAGCTGTTTTCTTTTTCTTTTCCTTTCCCCTCTGAGATTCGTGCGGGGTGAGGGGAGGGCACAAATGAGCTCCCCTATGGAAGATTTTTCTCAAACTGTTTCTAAAGTCTGAAAACAAATCACAGAGGCTTTTTTTTTCTTTTAATACACTATATATTTGATTTCTTGATTTAAAAAGAAAACAACAACACCCTTTTAATTCTGTCTGGGCATGCCGGCTGCCCAGAGACTGACTAAAAAAAGACACATGAAGCTGTTTGGAGAATCACTTTGTCTGCACAAAAGCAGAAGCCAATTTGACTAATGATTTTTCTCTTCTTTGACTTTTGTTTGAACCAAAATGAGGAGTTATTTATCGGTGCCCTGCAGCCATCGCCTCTGTCTTCTGTTAAAAATCATGAAGGTCTGACGCGTTCAGCAGGCGTGTCTGTGGGTGACAGAGGGGAGGTGTGTCGAGTTCGAGTGACATAGAAACTGGACACAACCCTTTTGCACCAAGAGGCTGAGGCTGGTCAGTTACTGGAGACCCTACAGGGTTCTGATTTTATCCGGTGACCATCATTGCACTTTTGCCTGTGGATAACTCACACCCCGGCTTGAGAGAGGCCATTGTTGAGTAATGGTTTCTTTCCAGTATTCCACTGTCAACAGACACACTTTAACCAACCACACAGACAGCTCAGAAATCTGAACCAATGAATAAAAAGTCTACTTGGCTCCAAACCTCAGAAAGTCTTATTAATTCAGAGAGTAGAAAGCTTACATGTGCTAATTACCAAAAGTACTAATTAGCTTTAATTATGAGCTTGGAAGGAAGTGGAAGTGTGTTGCATTTGATAGTGCTGTTGACCTTTTCAGGGTGCTTTGTGGGGCGGGGGTGGCCGGGGAGAAGCAGAAAGGAGGTGTTATGACATTCATCAGAGAGCAATTAATTTAGGTCTTCTGATGCATATGCTCTAAATGAACACATCCATGCATCTCAGGACGTAAAGGCGTTTTAACAGAGCCTTACCAGCGTCAACGCAGAGCACCCAGCCAGTAGAGAAAAATGTACTCGTGTCAGAAGTGGTTTCTTTGTCACTGTTACAAACCAGAGGACAGGCTGGGTGCAGCCAGGTGGATGCTTATGTACCTCAGTCGTAAGTGAGGAGGAGGGCTGGCTTTGACTGATTTCGGAGGGTCACTGGGAGGAGCTGTTCTTACAGATATTTGAGGAGATGCTTAGAAATGTGCCCCGTGCCAAGGTCTGGTTACCCTGTGTCCATGGCCCTCTCACCGCAGTCTTTGCTGTCTCTCCCTCTGAGCCCCTGCAGTCAGAAACCACTGGACGTGGTTGGGACCCTCTGTGCTGCTTCTCTGCAGGCACGACAGCTCTGCACCCACTCCTCCCACTAACACAAGGCTTCCGAGGATCACACACGCAGCCTTTCACACCCCCGGCCCTGGGAGCTGTCTCACTAACCTGGGGGAGGAGCCCAAAGCCGTCTCCCATCTGTTTGTCTTTCAATAACGTGTAAACCCTGAGTCCCTTATCCTCTAGATGTGAAGATTCCTCCGTTCGCCTCTCATCTCTTGAAACTGGCGTGTCTCTTAGTAACCACCAGAGGGATCCCATATAATGTGATAAAAATTAAAATCAGCACGGAGGGACCAGAGCTCAACCAGGTCGGCGTGCACTTGCCTCTGCGGGCTGAGTCTCTTTCTGGAGAATCATGAGAAGAGGGAACAAAGGATGGGCAGGGAGGGATGAGACTCTGCTTGGCAGCTTAAGGGAAGGGATCGCAAAGAAGGAGGAGCAGATGTGAAGACAGAGGGCTCTGAGGGCCAGTCTTTCTCTTCACTGGGAAACAAAACAACCAGACAGAGGAATAAAATAAGTCCTGGTCAGTAGAAAGAAGGTACCTTTTTAAGTCACTAGAATTGGATACCACTCATTTCTGAAGCTGCATTCAGTGGTTGAACTCCAGATACAATGAGATTTCATTTTAAGAGCTAAAGTCTTTTCTATTTTTTTAAAAATAGGCTTGAACAATTGTATAAAAGAGAGAATCCAGGCTGTTCTATATAGTTTGCTTGGGCCACTAGAATAAATTTTCGTACACTTGTTTAAAACAACAGGAATTTATTCTTTTCGAATTTTGGAGGCTGGAAATCCAAACTCAGGGTGCCAGCAGGGCCATGCTTCCTCTGAAGGTGCCGGGGCAGAGTTCTTCCTTGTGTCTTCCTCGCTTAGGGTGGGTGCTGGCCGCCCTTGGCCTTCCGTGACTTCCAGCTGCATCTCTCCAATTTCTGGCTCCGTCTTTACATGGCATCCTTCCCTCTGTGGGTGTCTGTGTGGCCCCAGATCCCCCTCTCTTTATAAGGACACCAGTCACTGGATTTAGGGCCCAGCCTAATCTACTGTGACCTCATCTTAACTAATTAAGTCTGCAAAGACCCTCTTTCCAAATAAAATCACATTCGAATGTTTTGGGGAGACATGAACTTTTGGACACCACTGTTCAACCCAGTACACAATCCTTAACTATTTTTTTTAAGAGAACTTTTCAACTTGTGGTCCTAGACACGAAGCAGGGCTGATATTCTGGTTCTAATATGATTTCCAGGTGATGCATGAAATCTGTTATCATCATCTGGAAAGTGATATTTCTGTGATTCCCTTAGATCCCAGCTCTGATTTTTTAATCCATCTTCTGACATACGACCTGTCCTCTAAGCTGTCGTAAGGCTGGTGTCAGAGTGTTTATAGCGGCTTTCATGCGTGAGTGGGTGTTGCGTCCGGACAACGAAGACAGTGTTTCTACCTTACGGTCCCTTGGTAGCTAATTTTACTGCCCTTGCCTTCCGGTTTTATAGCTGGTCCCTGAGGTCATTGGGCCAAATCAGTGCAGTTAAAGCTCAGATGATCCTTGTTTATCCCTTCTCCTCACACCTGCCTGGCTGCGCTCACGGCCGACTGAAACTTCAGATCCGCTCAGCAGAAACTATACACTCAGGTCAAACATGCTCGAGGGAGAAGGTTGTCCGCGGGGTGTCAGTCAAATTGGCGAACAAGTGTCAACAAAACCGGAGGTGGGAGAGGGCTGTCAAGGCAGGAAGTCAGCGGGCAGAGCGGAGTTAGCCAGGCCACGTGGTCCATGACACCGCCGTGGGCGGCCAGGCGGGCGCAGCCGGGGGCGATGATGAGGGAGGTCACCCCATGGGGCTTGTCACAGAAGCCCTGACTCCCCGTCTCTTCTCATCTCATCCTTTGTGCCTGAGCCCCCAGCACATGGGCTCCCAGCCTTGGCCTGAACTTCAGGATCAGGGAACTCAAACTCACTACCCAGCCCCCTTTCAAAGCACACAGGCCTCCTGCAGTTCCAGATGTATTATAAGAACATCCGCTTCCCCAGATGCTAAAGGCCACACATTGTTTGAGTCCATCTCTGTGAAATGCCCAGAGGAGACAAATCTGTAGAGACAGAGAGCCGAGCAGCGGTTGCCAGGGATGGGAGGGAAGGGGCGAGGGGAAATTACTACCTAATGGCTACGGGGTTTCCCTTTAGGATGGTGAAAATCTTCTCAACTAGATAGTGGTGACAGTTGCACAGCATTGGGAATGTACTAAATGCCACTGAGTGACATACTTTAAAAAGGGTAAAATGGTGAATTTTATGTTATGTGTATTTCAGCACAATTTCAAAACAAAATAGAAAAAAACCTTCCTTCTGTTCCACCCACTGGTTCTCACTTTGCCCCTTGAAACCAAACTGAGGTCCAGTGTCTTGTACATGGGGCCAACTTTTAAATGTCTTTTTCTCCAAATCTGAGGCTGCTTTGAGGCCCCCATATGTCTACTTTTCCAGACTAATCACCCTTTGTCCCTCAAGTGTTCATCTTTGAAGTCCCTTATCCAGGGTAATTTCCACTGGATAAACACCCCTTTTCTATCGCTTTATGGGAATCATGGTGCCCCTGGGGGATACTGCAGCTGCTGTGAATCGTGGCCAGCATCTGTTATGGTGGGATAAATCGCCTGCTTTGACCTGGGACTTAGGACGTCTGGGTCTCAGCCTGAGTCCCAACTCTAAATCACTGTGCATCCCTGAGAAAGCCAGTCAACCTCTCTGGGCCTCAGTTTCTTCACTTGTAAAATGAAAGTTTCTGCAAGGTCTTTTCGAGCTCTCAGCCTTCATGCTGCTCGGCTCTGGACCTTATTCCAGTTGATGGCTCACAAGAGGGAATTCCCTCTGAGCACTGATGCACCACCCCGTTCCCCCGGGTTAAGTTAGATCTCCCCCCGACCCCGCCCACCCCAAATGTATGATCTCGGATTTGGGAGGCCAGATGAAAGATTCACTGGGATTCTGATTAAATCCTATATCATTAGATAGAACACCGCCTTCTAAAATATGATTTTAGATGTTCATTGCAATATCTAACCTATTTATAGTCCTCCTACTTTGCTGAGATACAGAAATCTCTGGAGGTCCTCAAGCAAGTCCCTGCAGAGTCTTAGGAGGGGGTCCGTGATGGCCCAGGGGAGACCTCGTGCCTGCTGTTTCCCCCATTCCCTCCAGATCAGCTCAGCAGAAGGGGAGAAGTCATGAGCCCCTCTTGTGGGTTCTATGATTTCCTTCCTTCCCCAAAAGAATCAGAGAGAAAGATATAACCTGATATGATGGTCACTGTGCTAGAGATGTTTGAGGTCCTTCCCTGCTCCAGGCAACAGCACCTTCCATGACTAAAGCCACACTAGTGAAGAACGGGCACATCTCGCCCGACGCCAGGCTGTATGTAACAGTGCTTGAAGCCCTAGCCCTGACAGCCAGTCCCCGTGTTCAGGCGTCACTACTCAGAATCCACGTGCCCCGGACGGTCAGATTCCGTGCTCCTCCTTTCGTGCGGATATTCTTTTTCTTCTTTATGAAAAATCCCTTCTTTGAGATGACCCTTGCCGAAGCACATAGGGAGTTACTACGTGGCAGTCTCCCTGAGGCTGTTTTATTCAGGCTTGGTTGTCCAGGGCAACCGATAACGAGAAACTTGGGGGACAGAGCCCCTTTGCTTTGTCGGGTCGCCTTTGATAGCTTGAAAAGGTCAAGAACTTCTTTACTTAGCCGCGCCTCCACGTGACTTTGCTAAGCAACGAGTGAGATGGAGATTCTCTTTAAAAGCCTGACACCCTTCCGCCTTTGTTCGTATGCAAAGTGTTTTCTTAAAGTGAAGCCCTCTGCCTTTGCCCGTCCTCACATGCTAATGAGACCTGTGCGGCTGCCAAATCACAATCGGGACTGTTAATGCGGCAGGAGGCAGCGCGCGGCTCCTTTCAGTGAAGGCGCTCGGCCAGATGAAGAGCAGCCTCCCTAATGAGCACCAGGAGATGACAGGGAACCGGCAGCCTCGCCTGGCCCCGCGCACGCCTTTCAGGTCCTCGTTCTTTGGTCTTCTTTCTGTCCCTACAACTTGGGAAAAATGGATCCTGTTCGTGTCTATAAATTGGAAGAAGTATCCTAGACTCTTGACTCTAATTCAGATAATTAAAATATTGAGCTTTCAGTTAAGTGAGTGGGAGGGAAGGGATGTGTGCTGCTTTTTGGTGTTTAAATCTAGTGGAAACAGAAATGCTGAGTTTCCGGATTCAGGTTTATGATCCTTCAGCTGATACTCTCCGAGTGCCTTGTGTGTGTGTGTGTGTGAGCCATGCTGCTCGGCGGGCTGGGGGTGGCACAGGGCAAGAATTGCACCCAATGTGCACTTTAAGGAGGGTGCGATCTAGTAGCACAGGGGAGACGTATAATCAGATGATCACCATCTAAGGTGGAAAGTGTTCAAAGAAACAAAGGATGTCATTTCAGAAGAGAGATGATTTTCCCCCCTCTCTTTTCACCACTTTCTAATCCGGGCCACCATTCTCTCTCCCTGGGATGATGGCAGTAGTGCCGTGACTGTTTCCTGGTCCTCCTCGAGCACCTACTGTGTGCTGGGCAGCGGGAAGGGAGGAACATTAGACATATAACAGGTTTGTATCTGGGCAAAGGCAGAGATAAGGTACTTCCAAAATAATAATCCATGGCAAACTGTGTTCCAAGGCCTCAAACCTGTCCACAGGGGCCAGGCCCTAGCAGTGAGTGAAGAGAAATGGGCCAAGGATACGAAGAATTAAAAGAAGATTCTTAGAACAGGAGCAAACACTTCCAGTCTAAACCGGGCAGTGGTTACTTAGGTACAATTAGTTACTTTCCAGCAGGAAAGCAGGGGCTAGAACCGCTAGATATGCAGACATTTTGGGAGTACCAACAGTTACTTTTAAGTCTTTCTAACACTGGACAAGCCATGCAAAGCATTCAGAAGTCCTGAGCTGGCCAGGAGGGAGCCTGCCACTTGGCAAACTCTGGGGTAACTGTGGTGAAAGTTAGAGTCATCCAGCACAGCCAGGAGTCTCAGGAAAACTTTGTGGAAGAAGGAACATTTCTTACAGGTTTAGAAAAATGGTTGGAGGCAGGACCAGGGTTTTCCAAGTAGAGGGAAGAGTGAGCGAACATGTGGACCTGGGAACCTGGAGGTTGTGGTCCGAAAAGTCCAAGGACTCTGGAAGCTGGAGCGGAGCCCAGGGCATGAGCAAGGGTTGGGGGACCAGCCATGGAACCTCAGGCCAGAGAGGTTAATAGAGGCCAGATTCTACAATGATGTTGTGCAGGACTCTTACCCCCTTGAAACCTCACTGTTGTCTTCTGTACAGTGAGGGTAGTGACATCTGCCTCCCAGAGCTGCTAGAGGAGCTCATGAGAGCACGCATAGGAAATGCCTGGCATTGAACCTGGCAGTGATACAGAGTGTTTAATAAGTGTTGGTTCTTCCTTCCATTTAATACAAAGTTTAGACTTCATTCTGCTCATGCTATGACATTAGAAAAGAGCTGCCTTTTTTTTTCTTTCTTAAAGATTGAGTTTTCACTTATTTATGAAGACTAAACATTCTGAAATGCACAAAGGAGAAGATAACAGCCACCTATGGTCTCACCACTGAGAATTAACCACAGTTCAGCTCTTCGCAGATTTACATTTGTATCCAGTCTTTCCCAAAAAGAAAAAAATCATTATTGATTTTGTGAAAAATTATAACATATCCATCATAAAAATTGTTACAAAGTAAAGTACAAAAAGTGAAAGACAGGCATTATGTCCAAAGATAATTACATTGGGTGTGAATCATTTCACGTAGGCTTTTGTGCGTTTTGGATAAAATGACAGAGGCTTCCTATATTTTGAGGATGTTTTGGGGTTGCTGTGAGGATTAAATAAATTTATATGCTAATATAATATAATGCTAATATAATACAGTAGCACAAGGCCTGGCCCAGAGCCTGCAGTCCGCGTTGGATCACAGTGGTTGGCAGTGAGAGCAGATACAATTGTGTCGTTCTGGAGAGAAACTTCTGTATCGCATTTAGTAGAGGACCCCAGGCTTCAGGGTCTCCTCTTTGTCTCCAGTTGGCAAAGAAATAGTCACCACCTCTTTGTGGTAAACCAGGAGGGGAGATGACCCTGAGTCGTGATTTAGCTCCGCCATTTGTGAACTGTGTGACAGTAGACGTGTCACTCTGAGCCCCTGCTTTCCCGTCGTCAAGATGTGAGGAGTTCTGCCAGCCTCCCAGGGTCCTTGGGAAGTTCATGAGCAGATGCACGGAGAGCTGCAGGGACAGAGGAGCTCATCAAGTGTTAGTCCTTCTTCTGCCCACCTCTCCCTCCCCTCCCTCTCCTCTCCCCTCCTTCTCTCCCCCCCCCCCCACCTTCTCTCCCCACTACCTCTCCCCTCTTTTCCTGTTTTGTTTAACACTCAGCAACTAGCATATTCAGAAAAGGCTTACAGAGTCCTCCCAGTTACATTTTAGCCCCCCCCCTCTTTCCCCGGAGTTCCCCTCCGACCCCGAGGCTGGAGTGAATGCGTATTGATGGTGAGGCCTGTGTTCACCAGCAGCCCAAGTAAGGGGTGCATGTGTTGGCAGCTGCTGGCTAACAGCTCAGCTGAAGACAGGAAGCGAATTAGCTGTTAGAAGGTAGTCCTTTGCACCTGAAATTCATTATAGATTTAAACCCATTTTGAAAATTCACCTGTAACTCCAGGAGCCAGAGTAAAAGCCTGGGCCACTTGGTGAGAAACCCGTTTTGCTTAGTGATTAAAAAATCTGGCACTGCCGGGTTCTTTGAGTGTTGCTAAAATTTGCTGTAGCTTCTTTTCACCATAAAGCAGGTGTCAAGCGAAGACTTTGTGTGTGTTCGCGATCATTATGTTGTATTAAAGAGTCGCGTTGAGTTCCAGAATGAGAACAAGCATGCGGCATGGTCTCTACCTGCAAAGCAATTAAATTATCGTCTGACATGTTTATAGCTCCAGAACCAGTAATCAGCTTTTAGTCTGAATAGGGAACGTGGTGTTATAATCCAGGGCTTTGCTGAGAGGTTCATATTGAGCATTTGCATTTGATAATTTAATTTAAATAACACCGAGCAAGCAGAGTTATGCTCCTGGCGTCTGGCAGGGTGACAGGGAAGAGTGCAACGCACAAAGTGGATTCTTTGTAAATAATTGTGTATTCCTGAGTGGTTTTCACTTGCTTGTTATTAACCTCTGCTGCCCTCACTGAATAAACTAGCAAATGGTAGTAGCCTCTGAAGTCGCAAGTATTATGTCTCTCTCTGTTTCTTTTTTTCTCTTCCCATGGAAACAATATCTAAGCAATCTCCAAATTTCCCTGAGATTGTGAAAGGCCCGCAGTGAACCATTAAAAAAAAAAAATCCCCCCAAAGGGACTTACTTCTTGCAAGATGCCTTTATGTATTAGAGATCAATTTTCTGATAAGATTCTCTGTTCCAGAGAATATTTGGCAATTTTAGCAAAAGTAAGTACTTGCCACAGGAAGAGTGAATCCCAACTTAATGCCCAATAATATCACAAACTAAAGGAAATAAATTGTAGAAATGGTCTCTTCTCTCCAACATCCCCCCTCCAGAATAAAGTTTGTTGGATGATTCTAGAATTTTCTTTTACAGGACTTCCCAGCTATCACATTTCTTTACAGGAATTGTTTGCTTCAGGGCAGCACGTCCCGGTGGGTTTCCAAATCTGAATCCCACTGCCGTCCTCACAGCATTGCTATTTTTACTTTTCCTTTTCTACTTCCCCTACGCACACACACACACACACACAAAAACACACACAGATTAGTCCCATCTGTTGGTGCCCTGGAGATGACAGACCTTGAGAAGGAAAGTGCACTCATTCTGCCATGAGTTGTTTATTTTTTTCCTTAAGATATTTTCTCTCCATTTGGCATGGTTTTATAACTGCCCAAAATGATCTGCCTGAGCCTTCCTGGGCACCAAGTCTGAATTCGAAGTCAGGGAGCTCAGATGAAGTTGTTTGTTCTTACTGTGCCCCCCCGGTTCCCAAGACCTGCTTCGGCACCTGAACTGCTGATGGGTTGTGTATGTTGCACGTATATCAGCTGATAAGCACCTTCAAAGGAAGACCCTTTTGCTGGAGGATGGAATTTTCTGACAGATGTTGTTTAAAACTGAGTGAAAAATAAAACTATTTCAAGAGATTTCCTAGTGTTTCAAACCCCTCCTCGGGAATCTTTCCAGGGAAGGAAATGGAGTGCGAGGTGGAGATGGGCAGCTTCCCTCTGGTGTGTTTACGTGCAGGATAGGATGGCAGGCCGTGCGTAAGCTTTCTGAGTGCACACCAGTGTAGCTGCGGGTGAGCAGAAGCCTCCGTCTTGTTCATATTTCAAATGTTCTGAGAAGTAAGGCCTTGAGTGTGTGCCGTTGCCCTTTGAGAGGGCTCCCTTTCCACTGAAGAGCAGGCCTTGCTCTGTGCCAGCCCACTTTACGTATCTTAGCAGATAGCCTGTCCGTGTGTTAAGCCCTTCGGTGTATCTGTGTGTGACCTTGGCCTTTGATCCATTTCAGTCACCCCTGAGCCCTCATCCACTCTGGTGCATTGGATTATGAAAACAGTTGCCAATACCCAAGAAGCGGGGATGCAGCCGTACATGGGGCCTTGTGTGTTTCAGTAACTCACAGCATCACAGGATCTGTGTGGTGAGAGCGTGAGCCTTGGTTTACTCTTCGTCCCTCCCGCTGCCCAGCCCAGAATTGACCCACATCCCAAAACACTGTACGTGGGTCTGCTTTGCTTCATCTTAACCTCTGCCTTCATGGTTAAGCTAGTGAAGTAGAGGGCAGCAGATATCTCCGGGCGGGGCAGGCAGCCTTGCACATCTTGGCTCTTCTGGGACAGCTTCAGGTGTTCTAGCTATTGTGTGAGGGTTTAATATTATCAACAAAAGAGAGGACTTGAGAGAAGGATTTTGATTTGCGTGGTTATGATTCTGGACTGTTTCCCAGCCCAGAGTCTCTGAGAAATGGAGCCGTGTTGTTCAAGAGGCAACCACAGTTGGCAGCCTCGGGGGGCAGTGAGCAGTGATCCAGGGAAGTTGGATGCACTGCTCTTGTGGTTCAGGTTCTTCACAGGGACTGGCCTGATAAAATCCTGCAAACATAGATACTTTATCATAGCAATTGCAATGATTTTCGTTTGTTTTAAATCCATGATTAGTTCTGTTAATAAAAACGTCTATTGAAGCTATTTAAGACACCCACTAAAATTCTCTAATATTAATTTCATGGAAAAATTCCAACAGAACCGTATTAGTGTTTCCCCCCATTAAGGTAACATTATGGACTTTTAATGGAGCTCTCAGCTATAATGGTTTTTATTGACCTAATTATTAAATGAATTAAAATCTGTCTCAGTGCCTTCACAATTATGGAATAGTGGCATCAGAGGGAGGGCCATGGTTGGTTACTGAGGAGGCAAACAGGAGAAGCCCTGAACATGTCCCTTTATGTATTTGTGCTTCATCTAAAAGGAAAGATAAATAATACCCTAGTTTTGTTGAGTGGATCTGCCTTTTGCTAGTTGGGACCTGGGTCATGTCAAAATGCTAACTTTGTGGCAAGTTATACTGTAATCCATGGGAAACTTGTGTTTTCTCTTCCTTGCCTGTCTCCTCTGCATTTTCTCTTTGGATGGTTTGCAAATATAATGTTAGAATTTTAGTAATGATGTTAAATCTAGGATGGAATCTTTGAAGAGCTTTTTATAATTAGTTTTTAATACAAAAGTCATGTGGTCACTGGAATAAATTGTGACAGTGCAGAGGGAGGAGAGTAACATAGCAAATCCTACTTTCTGGAAGGATCATCATTAAAAGCTTGGGAATCTGTTTATAAAGTATCAGTTTTTGCCTTTTAATATTTGACTTTTTTTTTTTTTTTTTTTTTGGCACAGATAACTTAGATGTGACACACGCACCTCTAGTCCCCTCTCCCTGGCCCAAAGCAGACATTACTAAGGGATTGCTGCACCCTTTCTCACCTAGAACAGCGCAGCCTGAGCATCTCACGCCTGACTCTCAGGGAGGCTTGGAAAAACCGGTCTGATGTGATTTGACATGGGAATTGTAACCTAGTTTGCACCCCTGATAATCATTCACATTACTATAAAGTATTTCCCTAGACACACACGTGAATTTCATTTGCTCATCAAAGACATTCTGTAAGAAAGAGAGGAGCTTCCTCAGTCCTGTGTAGCAGGCAAAACCCCAAGACTCAGTAGGAAGGGACTGAATCAGGGCCCAGAGCTGGTAAGGAGTAAATGAGAATGAAAAGACACAGCTCCTGACTCCTGGTCTATTAATAACAAAGATGGCCAGTCTTTCACTCATTTCTTCCAAAAGTACTTACTGAACACTTCCTCTGTGTCAGGCACAGGATATTCAGCAGGGAGCCAGACAGGCACGGTCTCTTCCCTCAAAGAATTTCCATGCTGGAGGAGGAGACAGATAATAAACTCACAAATAAATATCGATGATTTCAGGGAGCCATGCATCCCGTGAAGAAAAGAATGGAGAGAACTGTGGTGGTTTAGTGGGTTGCAAGGAAGGTCTCTTTGAACACGGACACTTGAACCAGAAGAAGGTGCCACAATGAAAACCCTTGGCACAGAGTGTCCATCAGAGACAGAGGGAGGGGAGCTGGTGTGAAGGGCTTAGGATGGAAGGAGCCGTGTGTATTTAGGGAAACCCACCCACAAATGGGCCTGGGAGGAAGGAGAGAGGTGGGCTGGGGCCAGAGTGTGCAGGACCCTGGGGCAGGGTGTTGAACACCCATCAGAGACCATTAAGCAAGGATTAACCGAACCCAATATATGTTGGGCACAGCGTGGAGACACCACATCCTGCTTCCACGACATCTACCCAATCACCAGACATAATTTAGTCTTGAATGCAAATTAGAGTGAACCATGTCTTGCTGCAGGGGCACACTTCTACTCTGATGAACTCAAAAATAGTGTTTCCTGTCTCCATCTCTTCCCCGGAGCCATGGACTGGAACATATCCAAGTACCAGGGGAAAGATCACAGGACAGGATGCTCAGCAGAGGTTCTGGCAGAGACAGGAATGCAGAGAGAAGTTCACTGTGTGTTACGCCAACACCTGAGCAATGCATGACTCCCCGAAAGGAGGCAGATCCCCAAGCTTGTCTGAACTGGTACGAGAACGGACTGAATGTAGCTCTGTTCTACTTAATGAGGCTTCTCTTTAGTCCTTAACACACAAACCCTCCCTCACTGTACTGTTTTGGTTTATTTTAATCCCCATATCCTTCATAAGGTAGCCTTACTTTATATGAAAATAGTCAGAGCTATTACTACTATTAACCATACTAACAGTTGGCTGAGTAGTTACTGTGCGCCAGGCACTGCGCCGTGCATCCTCTCAACCCTGGGAGGTAGATGCTATTATTTTGTTGTTTTACCGATGAGAAACTTAGCCCCAGAAAGGAGGACGAGGGCTTGCCCACGATCAGGCAGCTGGCAAAGGTAGAGGCCAGGAGCTTCAACCACGGAGTCCCTGCTCTTCACCAGCACAGGCCCTTCCCACACAGTGACGAAGGGAACGGTGTGTGTGAACTTGGGAATAAACTGGGTTTGAGACCCATCTCGGTTTCTTCCACTGTGAATTTATCATGGCCCTGAACTCAAAGGGTGTTTTTGGTGAGAGTAAATGAGATGTAAGGAGAAGCACAGAGCGGAGTGCCCAGCGCACAGCAAGTGCTCTCAAGCCATGTCACCTGGGCACTAGGTCTCAGGGCCCAGAAAGGGCAGGTGATACGGGGCTGCTGAGGGGATGAGAGGAGGCCGTGTGGCAACGCGTCCAGCACGGAGCCCTGGCTTTCCTGGGCTCTGCGTAAATAGTGATGGCTGCTCTTGGTAATCTAAGGACCAGTGATGGCTTGAATTTGCAACACCCTTTGCAAATCAAAGTAACAACTGAGGAAAACTCATTCATATTTCCTCCCTAGTTTCATTTCTGGCAGAGGAATGAGCACTGTTACTGATAACAGGAGTGTATCTGTAATCGAGTTGCAGTGGTGCTAACGGGCTGGCACAGCTTTTTTATTCTGTCTGATACTGTTTTCAAAGAAGCCATTTGTGCTGTAATGGGAAAATTCAGTCCAGACCTTTGAAGGAAAGCCTGATGTTTAATAGTTTAAGGCAACTTCTGACAACAGTATGTTCTAGAGAATTGCAGATGCTCCCAAATCACATACTATTTATCTAAAAAAAAAAACTGTGACATTTATCTGATAGAGCATCTGGCATGGGGCGGGGGGGGGGGTCAGATTCTTTTTTTCATCGGTTAAAAAACAAAACAAAAAACACCTTTGCCTAAGTTCGTGCAAAACATCCTGCATAAGTGAGATTAATGGGTTCTGAAACTGTGGACCATGCTAAAAAGCTGCACAAGGTTCACATTAATGTGAAAGCCAGCTGGGAAGTGCTCTGGGCTGTCACTGCCCCACTCTTGGGGGTGCTGTGTTAACAGTGAGGAAGAAAAGACAAGCCCTGACTTCACTGGGCTTGCTCTCAAGCGTTTGGTTTTTTGCCCTCTGAAGTCACATTCCTGTCAGTGAAGAACAGAGAATGGTGTCCTCCTTCAAATGAGGCAGCAGGGCGAGCGCGTCACTCCATAGGTTTTCATAAATTTCCTTCAACCCTTTCTTGTAAAGGCCTGTCCTCTCATGAGACCCAGGTCATGCAAATCCTGCATTTCCTCAAATTCTCCTCTGGCAATGCTCTCAAGGAAATCTTTTTTGAATTCTTGCAAAGACTGTGCTTTGGGGGAAGAGGCCTGGGATGAGGGAGGTGATGGTCTAAGAGCCAGGAGGCTTGGATACGCTCTGCCGCTAGTCACGTGACCTTGGGCAAGCCTTGGCTCTCATTGTCACCTAAGGTGAAGTGAGAGACTTGGCCACGGGTTCCCATCATGTGTCACCCTGTGTCGACACCACCTTTGCCCTTCCTCTCTTGAGATTGATGCTTGACTGCGTATGATTTTTTTTTTTCTGGCTTATAATAAAGAAAGGCTGCTTCTTTATCTGGCCCTCAAATTTCCCCACTTTATTTTTAATGATCGCCTAAAATAGAGGTTCTTACCCTGGAGTCTCTAGACAGACCCCGAAGTTAGATGCGAAAGCTTGCATATAGGTGAATATTTAAGGAGCAGGGGGAAGGCTTTATGATTTTCATGTATTCACTCAGCGAATATTGAACACTTACTCTCTGCCAGGCACCGAGCTAAGGAAAGGAAATACAATGGGGGTCTGAGCAGATAATAGTACCTGACCTTCCAGAGCCTCCATTATAGTCAGGAAGATTCTAGAAACAAGTAAATGAGCAATCACAGTGCAGGGGTGTAGAGGTGTGGGGGGGTCGGGTGGAACAGGCAAGGTGCCATTGGAGATTGAGAGAGGGGCCTCCTCAGACTCCATCAGAAGTCTAAAAGCATTCCTGACTGTAGAAAAAGGATATGAACCTCTGACCTACAGGAAAGGGAACTTGACAGGCGTGATGCTAGAGTAAGCAACACCTGGAGAAAAGGCGGCAGGTGGACATACACACCTGAGATGTTAATTCATAACGAATAAGGCATTCAGCACTGCAGAGTCTGGTTTAAAGTCTTGAAATGATCCTGATCATTGGTATTATGACGATCATAGCTAGTGTACACTGAGCTCTTACTACGGACCAGATTCTTGCTAAGCATTTACCGCCAGTAATCTCGCTTTGTCTTCATAAAATGTCTGCAAGGAGGTAGCATACTCCTGTCTTACACATGGGCATATGGGCATTAAGTCATCTATTCAAGGTCTTCCAGCCAAAAAAGTAGCAAATCCAGGATTTAAACCCCAGGTCTGGGTGATCCTTGAGCTTAGCCTTAGTATAGATTTTTGAATCACAGTGAGATCTCACCTTCCATACAGGTTGGAAAGTCATGTTTTCTTGAATTGCTTTGCCCCAGAGGGCCAGGCTTTAGATGTTAAAACCAAAAAAGCAAATGTCGGTGCCATATGTTCCTCCCCACAGTGCAAGGTGCTGTCTCCTAGACTCTCAATTACCAGCTCAAGTGAAACTGGTTTACTACAACAGGGTATGGTCCCAAACCAGTCCTTCAGAGAAGAAGCAAAGCTCGAAGGGGCTTATTAACAAGTTAGCATTTCAAAAGCACGTGGGATTGTTAATTCCATTTGCCACAGAACTGCTGTGATAATGATGAAGACTTAGTCACTGTAGGAACACGGTCTTATGCTAAGCTCCTGTAAGATCCTCCTGGTCTGGCCCTTCTCTCTCTCTCTTCCAGTTGACCTTGACATCTGCATTCCTGAGTGTCTGTCCGATCTCAGCCTTCTTTTATGAGAGTTTGATCCAAAATGTACAGAACACCCCTCCAAGTAGCTCCTGTTGCTAACCTGACCCCCAAAACACCTGACCCCGAGGAAATGTCCTCGCCCCAGAAGTGTGTTGGTCTGTTCACTCAACAAGCTTTTATGGGGACAAGGGCGTGTGCTAGACACTGGTGGTAGAGGAACGAGCCAGCCCATGCTCTCAAGAAGCTGTGGTCAGTAGATTGCACCTAAGGAAGTTAAGAGCTCCTTTGACTGCAAGTGACCCGAATCCAACTCCAAGTGCTTAAAGGGAGGGAGAAAGGATTAATCAGCTCGTGTATCTGAGCAGTCTAATGGTAGAGCTGATACAGACATGGCTGGGTTGAGGGACACAAACCATCACCAGGGCTTTGTGTCTGTACTTTCTTCAGGTGGCCTTTCCCCAAGGAAGGTAATAGGAACGCCAGCAGCTTGAGGGACGGGGCCCTCTTTCTTTTGTGATGACACCCACCAGCCCCAGACCACCATATTTGCAGTCAGCACAGAGCACTGTCACCTGCCTGTTATCATTTCCTCCTATCCAAGCGTTTGGGGTTCAAAACCCATTTTTTGATATGGAGGCAATGAAAACCTGGCAATGCCGCTTTTACACGACTGCCTCTGTTATGCAATCATTTAAACTGATTATACGATTCTATAACCAGTCTGGTCATGAAAAGGTTCCATGGTGGAATCTGCCCTTGTAGGCATTTCAAGGGGAGGGGAATTTACTTGGCCATTTACACCCTTCTGAAAATAGCAATGGGTGGCAGCGATGAGACTGCCAGCTACGCTGCTGCAATGAAATGACATTTACCACAGGACCCTCTGTGAGTGATGGGAGAGGTGTGCCGTGTGTGCGGGGATTCGCCTCTACACTGTGGCTTCGATTCTTTATTAAATGAAAGCCAGATGCTTATAGTTACCATTTTTAATCGGTTCCTTCTCCCAGGTAGCTCATAAAATCCCACTAATAAATCAAAGAGCCCTTCTTAACAGAATGTCAGGGGATGCCATGATGTGGCTGATGTCTTAATGAATTCAGGGCACTGGAAGCTAGTTTCATAATTTTTTCCGAAGTCTCCACTCCCTCTCCTCCATATACATGCCTCCCCCCCCCCAAATAAAAGAAAGATCAGAAAAGGAAGTTGGGGATAAATGTCTCGCTGTCACAGCTACAAACATGTCTTCCACAAGACAAAGTGAGTTACTAAGAGAAAAATTTCCAAGTGATTTAAAAGATACCATTTAAATTCTATTAGAATTTTTGGAAATAAAAGGCAATGAGTTAAGTGAGAATAAGATGTGAGCCTTCCTGCAATATTTGATTGCTAATGAACAGAAAGTATTAATCTTAGCAACCAAGAAGAGAAAAATGCACAGTGTTTTTCATTAAATCAACTAAATGATTAAATGAGTTAGTCAGTGGAAACCATTTTAATTTTCTGAATGTGAAATGTGCAGCTTATAACAAATAAATTCAAAGCACCTTTCTAAGCAAGTTTTGACCATAAAAAATGTGGGTTATAAAGATGTTTGGTATTTTCTTCTTTATAGATAGCCAATATTTTAAGGCAGTGACATTAATTGTGTGGAATGAAATGCCCCTACTATCTGGGCTTAAAAAAATGTGGCATCTAGTGTGACATTTCTAATGGATCTTCAACACTATTACAGAATGATGGATTGTTGTCGTAGTCATTTTAGCAGCTTTCCGAGCTGTTGTATTTTTAAATAAATTGGCTGTGAATTTTGTAAGTGGCAAAGGTTGATAAACTAGCGCTCGGCACGACATTAGCGCAGTTGTCATAGTTGGTACATTTATGTGCATAATCTTCACATTCCATAAGTCTCTTTGGTCTCAGGCATTGATCTGCAAGATTACTTGCTGTTGGTAGATGGGGAAAAAAAAACATCAAAATTAGTTCAGCAGAGAACCTGGTTCTGGGACATCACTTAATGGGCTGAGAGGAGCTCTAGCCGTGGAAGCCCACTGTGAATTGGTTTCCCACCCTCCCTTCTTGCACCTCCTCAGCAAGGGAAAACTGGGGCGTAGGTCAAGGTGCCAGTTCTTCCACCAACACGTTCTGAGAGGCCCCTCCGAGTCACGCCCTGGGCTGGGTGCTGGGGAGACAAACGTGAGTCTAGTAGGAGACCCAGGCACTGATCCATCCGAGCAAACAGGGACCAGTTTGGAGAACTGTTCTCAAGGAAAGGGCCAATCCATCATGAAGGAGCCTCATTAGTCAAGGGGTCAGACAAGGAAGGCGTCTTTGAACAGGTAGCCCTGGGGCTGAGATCTGAAGGTGGCAGGACGGCCAGTCTCAGGAGGTGGGGGGGCAAGTGTGTTCCCGGCGGGGGAGCAGACGTGCAGGGACTCTGGGGTGGCAGGAGGCCATCTGAAGACCTGAAAGAAGGCTGCGGGGCTGGAGTCCCGAGCAGGAGTGAGAGGAGAAGGGGAGCACTTTCAGCCCTGGATACACTGTCTGCGTGTCCGGAAAGCCCAGGGGAGCTGACTAGACAACCTCAGGGAGAGCTGCCACAGTGGCTGCAATCAAGGCAAGATGTTCAGATGATCGTGAACCAGAGGGCAGTCCAGTCTTGGATGTAGCTGAAGTCTACTGGCCATGAGAGAACGAAAAATCACAACCCAGGAAAGGGGTATGAGAGGGGAACCTGTTTAACAGAATTGCAGAACGTGGGGGCGAGAACGGTCCTCACAGACTCTGTTCTTCACCAACATCAGCTTGCAAACCAGGAAGGCGAGCCCCAGGGGGGCTGATGTCGCACCGTGACTCACGATGACTCACCAGCCTGCTTCGTTCTTAAAATGAGGCTTCTTCCTGAAACACTAAGTCGCTTTCCCAGAATTTCTCATTTTTACTCCTGGATAAAATGATTCCCTTACTTATCCAACACAAAGATGCTGGCTAGGAAAGGCTTGCAGAGGACGAGGTAACATAGCAGACGAGAACACGGCTTCAGAGCCAGAGAAGCCTGGGTTTAAATCCCCGACCTCGCTGACCGACCTTGCCAAGATACATAAGCTCTGAGCCTCGGTTTCCACATTTGTCCAGCGGGGCTGATAGCAGTGCCTCCATCATCGGGTTGTAAGGACTACGTTATCCTTCATGCAGAGCGCCTCGTGTGATCCCTGGCATATAGGAGGTACCTAATCCATGGTAACTGCTGTTTCCTTAGCAAAAGTGAACTACTCAGTCTATCAGTGAGTTAATTTTGTTACTTGCCCTTTGTAGAAAACGAAAAGGGGGTTTCTCTTTTCATAACGAGTCAGAGAGATGCCCTTGAAATGTGTTGGAATTTTTTTTCTTCTACTGCTTGTTCGTATTTGTGCGTGAGAAATTACTTCTCTGGGCTACTGGTTCTTTCTTCATGAATAAGTACCTTTTGCTTCAGGTAGTCTTCTAGTTACGGGTACATGACAACCAACAAATAATATTTAAGGACCGCAGATAATGAAGATTTAACCACAACTCCAGGAAGGAAAGGAGTTGACTTTAGTCAGCTCATCATGGAAAGAATTCAAGCCCTGGAGTCACACAGACCCGGAGTAAATCCCAGCTGGGACACAAGTTGCCAAGTGAAAACTTGTGCGAATTAGTTATCCCTTCTGAGCCTCAGTTTTCTCAAATAAAGATCTTTCTAGTTATTACACAGTATGTTATGAGATTTACCTAAAAAGGGGCAAAATACCTGACTCACAATAGTAAATACCCCAGGCTTTTGCCTCTTCTAATTAGGCAGCTCAACCTGCTGGTCATTCCCACTGAGTGCACCATTGCGTGTGTGTTTTGGGGGGATGTGGAGTGGGGACCCGATCCCATTCAGTTACGCAACCTTTGTTTCTCAGATGGGCACGGTGGCTGTCATTTTCTGCACTGCCAGAATGGCGCCCCCGCCCTCCCAGAAGCTCGTGTGCTCAGCTTGTGCGAGGTCTGCAGTGAGGCCTTCGCAGCAGCACGTGCGGGAACAGCTCAGTGTGCGGAGGGACGCTCACAAGACGGATGGCTGCGCGGAGAGATCGTATTAGTGAGTGAAAATTGCGCGTGGGGTAAACACAGCAGTTACTTTTAGCGGCGTCATCGCCATAGTTTCCAGTGAGAGGCTGTGCAAATTGCAAAGGAGGGAAAAGAATATCTCAGTTTTCCTGCGTCGTGGTTACAGATGAGCCACAGAGCTCCCATTTGTGTGTGCAGGCGGTTTCAGTCATTGTGCACGCACGCTCACCCTGGCAGCATTTCAGAGCATTATTCCACATTACCGTAGTCTTTCATCACGCGTCGCAAGTCTGACACGGTTCTCTCCTTGGCAGGAAAGTGCTCCAGGCTAAGTTTCAGATTTTGTCAGTAGGAAGAAAGGAATTGTCACAATCCAGAAGTGGCTGGGGAAACACACCTTCAAGTGCTACGCGTTTGTAAACGTAAAGCCCCAGGTGGAAGGAAGGACTGGAAGCAGGCGAGCTGATGTCTTGCTGGTTTCCGTGGGTCCTTTGCTGTGCTCCCTGGCTGGACCCGAGACGCAGCCGCGCCAAGCCACGAGTGCTTCGGTGGCCAGCAGGGGTGGGGCTCTGACGCGCCCGAGTGATTCTCATCATCAGTTCCCTGTCTTCTCCATCCCGGGAGCAGGGTTAACGTCCTCAGTGACACGGATTCTCTGCTCACCTCATTTTGCCCTTCTCTTGGTGTGGCCAGATCTGGCTAAAAGAGATGATGTGTTTCCATTTCCTCCATTCAACCAAGATAGGTTTATCCAGTATCTTGTCTCTGCCAAGCTTCACAGCAGGCACTGGAGAAACCACAGTAGGCAGGACAGACATGAACCCAGAACCCACAGGTGCCACGAGGGCACAGGTATCCAGGGTGCTGGGGGGGCACGTGGGTGGGGCGCTTACTCAGATTTCAGTGGGGTGACATCTGCATCAAACTCCAAGGAACACGTGAGCGATTACGAGGAACAATTCTTGTCCTCCTCCTGCCCACTCCCCCTTCTTTGACTGTCGCGGGGACAGGGAAGACTGGGATGTGGAAGAGTCTGGGGCAAGTTCATGTAACTCCTCGTTTTCCAAATACCAGTCGTTGGTCCCAGTTGTTGCTATGTTAAGAACCGCTTCTACTCCTCTTTGTGTGTTTTCAAGTCAACTTCCTTTTCCTACCTGAATCCGTTCAGTGAAAAAGGAAAGGTTTCATCATTCTTGTAACAGAAAAGCAGCGTGACATGCCATAAACAGGAGGCAGCTACACAAGTTGGCACGATGGAAAATAAAACGGTGTTATTAAATTTCATCTGGATGGTGTAGTTCGAGCATGAGGGCTGTGCTTTTCTGGTATAAAATGGGAGACCATGGAGCGTTAGAGCCGTGTGAAGGATAAACACTGCGCTGAATGTGCTCCCGGAGAGAGTGCGAGGAGGAAGGATGCTGGAACTGAATACCGCCGTGAAAACCCACGCTCTGTGAGGCCGTGTCTCTGTGCTGTCTGTAACCGCCTTGGGCACCAGACAGGAGTGCGTCCCGCACTTTGGGAGTAACCAAGAGGGTCCCGTGGAGTGGGAACTTAGAGCTGTAGGTAATGAACTGAGAACGGTAATTCACAGCTTTGCAGTCCTGATAAGGAGTTTGGATTTTATTCTGAAAGAACAGAAAGCCGAGGAAGCAAGCCAATGGCTGGCTGGGGTGATCGGATCTGCATTTCAGAAAGACGGCCCACCTGCATGGGTGGTGGTGGAGGAGCGGGTGGTGAGAAGCAAGGCCAGAGGAAAGCAAAGACAGGATGCTTTCAGGAGCCCCGGGGAAAGAAGATGCGGGCAAAAACTGGAAGAGTGACTGGGGAAGGGAGAGGCAAAAAAATCTGTCAAATGATTGACGGATGAGGAATATAGTGGGTGCTCAGAACTATTTCCACATGATGTGGCTGCTAGACATTCACTCTAGAGAGAGTTCAGTCCGTCCAGTCATTCTTACATCTTTTTTTTTTTTGGCCAAAGAATCCATAGTCCTCAACTCAGCCCTTACTGCCCTCCGCGGGCCCCCTTCCCGCTTGCTAAGAGGTCTCTGGTTCACTGAGATTCCTGGGAGGTGGGACCTGAAAAGCCGGCCTGAGAGTTGGTGACAATGTAGCCCCTTTGGTTCCTCATGGCTGAGGGAGTTGTCATTTTCTCCCATCATTTCCCACTTGTCTTAGGACATTGCTTTTCACTGGGGTGGTTTACCCCGGGGACATCTGACAAGGTCCGGAGACCTTCGTGGACGTCACAAGTGGTAAGGAGAGGTGTGCTAGTCACCTCAAGTAGGCGGAGACCCAGGATGCTGCTACACAGGACTGTCCCCACCACTGAGAATTAACTGACCCCAAATGTGACTAGTGCCTGAGGCTGATGGAGGCTGAGGCACCCTGGTGGGACAGTGAGAATGGCCAAAAGTGTCCGGTGAGGGCAGCGAGTGGACACCGTGGTGGGCAGGCTCTTCCATCAGGAAACTATTATTTGCCCTTAAGAACCTGTGTGTTATTACAGCTGTGTGTGTTGTGGGACCAGGAGGTTGGGAGTAGGGAAGCGTGGCGTCCTCTGGGTCCTCCAGGACTGGAATCACGCCAGAGCAGACAGCCAGCTGGAGGAGGCAGTAGCTCCAAAGAAGCCCCCCAGACTCCCAGCCCCCCCAGGCTCTGCTGCGCTGGCTCTCGGGAGGCTGGGGGTGACTCTCCACAGGCAGATCCCGTGCATCCACAGGGGCAGCTCGCTCAGTCCGGTCCTCCAGCAGGTGTGGTGAAGTGCCCAGAATCGTCACACTGTCTTGGCTAATCTCCAAGCCTGCCCAGAAAACAAGCATCTCTGTTTTCAGAGGATGATAGCCACGATCACTTTTTCCTGGGGGGAAAAATGCCAGAAAGATACACACTTTGTAAATCACGGCGTGTTTCCTGCCTGCGAGCTTTGAGTCTCTTTGTGAGACATTTATCTCCTTGTACACTCACCTCCCTCAAATTATCATTTAATTAATAAACCTAATAGCCCGAGGTGTACCAATCAATAAGGAAAAGAATGCAGGAAGCTGAACCGGCTGCATCAGGGTATTGAACTGTGTGTGGAGAGGTCTGAGGCCTTCCTTTAAAAGGAGCACGCCCCCAGTCCATGGAGATGGGGAGAGGGGCTGCCGTGTTCCCACAGGGTTGGGGAGGCAGGGAAGTGGCGGACGAGGGCATCCTGTCCTGACTCATGAGTGACATGGGCATTGAATTTCCCATTGTTTAAACGGCTGTGATCTTGGATAGGAACGAATCACCTTTCATGCCAGCTGAGAGCTCTTTTCCCTTCTGTGACCAGAAGCACCCCTGTCTTCATGGTGTGAATGTGGCAATTGCTAGCCAACTATGTGATCAAAAATGTGTGGAAAAAAACCTCGTTAAATCTATACACATAGTGAGAGACTTCTTCATGCTTCCTGAAGAATCAGGCAGATCTAGCAGACAGAGTAAGGCAGGCTAGGTAAGAGGGAGCCCCTTTCAAAGTCCCGCTTCCCACTCTGAACTGGGAGTGCCTGCTTCTCCAGCCCCTGCTCCACCCCCACGTTTCCTCGCTGAGCGTCACTGCGAAGCCTTGAAAACTAGGTGTTAGAGAAACGCAGATCTAGAGCGTATGTGCTTACAGCAGGGGTGTCCTGCTTGGTTTGGGCACCGAAGTCCAAGTCCAGGGGTAATTTTAACGTTCCCATCATATCTTTGGAAGTAAATGACATCTTGCAAAGGCAACCCCTCCCGTGGGCTACATCTTTTTTCTAGGGCTTAGAGCACAGGGGTCACAGAGAGAAACCTCATCTGGGGCCAGGAGGAGGGAGAGAAATCCATGTGTTCAATATGCAGCAGATGCATCCAGGCCGACCTCAGTGATCAATGTTACACAATGAAAATATCATTCAAATTCATTAGCAGGACTGAACCCAGAACTTTCGCCACCCCGGAGCCCACTGGGGGCCCTTCCTTTGTGAACTCTCAGGCCAGGGATTATCTTTTCATTGAATTACAGTGAAATCTGTCTTAAGTGATCACCTAGGGACCATCCAAAATTGGTAACTTGGTAGAGGCTGAACTTTAGCGAAAGGTCAAACAGAATTCCTCCGGAAACCTTAGTGGTTGCTTAAAGGTGAAATAAAAAGCCGAAATGAAAATTGATTTAATCCCTGGTTTATGAACCACATAGCAGAGCTAAGCAGGCTGAGGGATGCATCCAGCTCACAGATGCATCTTGACTTACTTATCTTTCTGAAATGCCTCATCCCTTCCGGCAAGTGCCGTGGCCTTTCTGGCTCGTTAGTCATGTGCCTAATGGTGCTTTCATGGTCCAAGGATGCCCGTATATTTTGAAAACCTTTGGCTGCTCCTTTGGGACCCAGGGAATTGGTGATGTCACATACCATTCCAGGTCAGGCTCTACAGAGAATGCTGCCCACAGCCCACCGGTGCCTTTAGGATTCTCAATGTCTGAACCTGGGAAGAGGGAAATTGGCTTAACTGACTTCAGAACATACATTCAGTGTAGGAAGGACCTTTTTTGAAGGAGGGATCTGAATTCTAGTCTGTTAGGCAAAGAATTATCTTTGAATTCTGTTTATCTACTTTGCAGGGCTGCAGAGATCATTCGGTAACGTGGCAGGTGAGGGCCGCCAGGCCAGCCCGCCTCCTGCCTAGGGGGGTAGTTCACAAAGTCACTGATTTCCCTTCCTGTAGAGACAGGCACTAACTGTGTGTCCCAGTGCACTTCATGACCATGCGTTGCAGAATCCTGTGAGGATCTGAACAGATGTGTTCTCTGCGTCCTGAGCTGAGGGTTACAGGCCCTGCTGTATACACTTTAGGTCCAGCTGAAATGGAGGTGGAGGAAAAGGAATCAGGGAGGTGGCCCTGTGGGGAGAGGCCCTGGCTTAAGGATCTCCTGGTGTGGAAGCAGGATTAGCTCTGCATGCCCAGCTCAGCATATGTAGGCCTTTGAGTGTTCTGTCTTAATGTTAATGCACATTTGGGAAACCTAAGTTAGTTGATATACAGAGGAAACTGGTGTTTTGAAAAAGAATGAGATTTTTATGAGGGGAAGCCATACGCACACACACTCTATGCCTTGCTTATGTAACTAAAGACTTACTTATGTTAATGGGAACGGCGCTAATGTGACACACAGGCGTCCATCAGCTGAGCCCAGTACTCTAAGTGAAGGCTCCCTGGAAGCCAGGCAAACCACCACCACCAAGGCAGCCCGTGGACAGAGCCCTGAAATGGCTGAGGCACGTGAAGACCTCAGTCTGTTGGCTCCAGCTTCCTGGAGCCTGGCTCCTGGTTTCTGTCCAGACCACTTTCCCTCTTCCCTTAACAATATTTACTTTTCTGATCACAGGTGGTGCTTCCAGAAGCACCCAGAGCGAGCATGGCACGCAACAGTGCCATCTTCTTCCTTTTCTTATGCCCAGGCTAATGAGCCAACAGCTAGATGGCAAAGGCTCCCCGAAGGCCCGCACACTGGGATGCAGCTGTGTTCCCTGGCGCCAGCCACGGTGACACCAAGCCACTAGCTTCCCTTGAGGTCAGTAGAACCGACGATACCGCCGGCCTTTCGAACGTGGCGGGAGGGCGGGCCTCCGCTAGCACAGGCGTCAGGCGTGTTCAGTCCCTCTTCATCAGCTCGAGTACGTTCAACTCCACGTGACTGTGAGGTTTCTTACTAAAGCTGTTTGATTCAGGAGGAGGGTTGAAACCAAAGCCTAACGGGAACCTCAGATCTGCAGCTCAGGTCTACTCCTGTCTCCAAAGGGCTTCAGAGAGGATTCAAACTGAATAGTAAGCCTATGTTTTTATACACAGGATCCTTAGGATTCAACCGAGGCCTATTTCTCTGTGTAGCAGGCCTGAAGAACATTTTACCAATGAAGACCCTCCCCCAGGGTTGCCAAAATGTATGTCCCACCCGCCGAGTCGGACCTGACACTTGTTTTTGTCAGTCGTTTGATAGGAACACCGTCGCGTTCGCGCTGCGGCAGCAGAGTCGCGTGTCTGCAGGGTGGGCTGGGGCCTGCAGAGCCTACAAAGTGCACTACATCCAGCCCTTTAAAGGGGAAAAAATGTGCCCACCCCCAGTCCTATCCTACCCTAAAATGAGGATGAAAAGTTTAAAAGCTGCAGCACAGGCTCCCCAAGGGCAGGCAGGGGCTGTCTGGCTCAGCTGTGTCCCCCCAGGGCCTCGCGTGAAGGGCGCTGGCCCCCTTCCTACTCCCTAGGCGTCCCCCTCACCGACCGTAGGATGGGAGTCCCAGCACTACCACGTCTCCAGTCTTACCTCCCCCCACTGGCATTTTGTTACAAGCAAAGCTTACAGACAAATGATGTTCTTCGTTAAACCAGTGCTGTTGATCCCCCTTAAAGGTGCTGGCACGGGGGATACAGGTGTGAATCAGCCAGGTCTTGTTCTAGGAGATTCCTCTAGCGGGCGAGGCAGACGGACGCAAGTGAACGCGCAAACGTACATCGTCTCGGACAGTGAAACAGGGTAATAGGATAAAAATATGGGCACAGGAGCCGATGAACTTGGGTAGAGATGTCAGAAGAGGCCTCGCCAAGGAGGTGTAACTGGTAACGGAAGGGTAAGAGGCAAGTCTGGAGAAGCCGGGGGCAGAGAACTTTCCAGGAAGCGGGAACGGTGGCTGTGAAAGCCGCAGGTCTGGGATGAGCTCGGCGTGTTCAGGAAACAGAAGGCAGGCCAGTGGGTGTGGAGCACGGGTGAGCGGGCAGGAGGAGGTCTGGGTACAGAGGCAGGCAGTGGCCTCGAGTCTTGGAGGCCAAATGAGATGGGAGTTGGAGGGCCTCAGACAAGGAAACAGCATGATCTGAATTTTACAAGGATCACCCTGGCTGGGTTGAAAGCAGATGAAAGCTGAAGCAAGGGGACCGATTCGGAGGTGATCACAGTGGTTTATGGTAGAGATAATGGTGCAGGGGAGGTGGAGGGAAGTAGGCCATTTGGCAGTGCGTTTTGGGAACACGACAGGTAGATTTTGTTCATGGAGTTGAATATGAACCCTCAGGGGCTAAGAATTTCTCGCATTTGGTTTGAGTAAGCAGCTGGATGGTTAGTGATATTTTCTGGAAAGACTGAAACAGGATGGGGACTACAATTCAGGTGTTCTCTTTTGGTTATAAGAAATAAGAGTTACTCGCCACCCAGGCAAGAGGACTCATCAGGTAGGCTGTGAACTATCACAGTCTCGTCTCTGTGACTGAGCCATGAGCTCCTCAAGAAAAGGGCCCTGTCTTGCCACTTCCCATCCTTAGAACTTGCCTTTGGTCCCCAAGCAGCGTGTGAGGGTGATAACGTCGAGCTTTCGGCACTCAGGAGAACCTCAGCTGTCCCCACAGTGTCACAGGGGAACGGACACGAAGCACAGCGCATTTCCGAGGAAACGGGGTGTAGAGCAGTGGGAACAGAAAAGCTACGAGACTCTGCCTTTACAGATCAGCCAGGAGGAGACCAGCCCCTAGGGGGGGTGCTTCCAGCCCACGGGGTGGGGCTGTCTCCCCAACAGGCACACAGAGCTTCCAGCCTCATTGAAATCCTGTAGATCGTGCAGAGAGCTGGGCAGGCGATTCAAACTCATTTTCGAGGTCAGAGTGCCCAACGTGGACTGTGTTAGCTCACAGCACCATTAATGGAGTGATGCGCTCCATCCCTGCATGGGGGAATCAGAAGGACTTTAATGGGGCTTCATTACATCCATCTGTCTATCCATCACTTCCTCGCCATCGCTCACCACTTGACTCCAGAAACGGGAACACCCCCTAGCTAATTAGGTTTATCCTAATCTCCTTTATGTGCCATCAGCCCTCTGAGAGGCCATCTGTGAGTTTAGAGTTCAGACCTTTGAGAATTATGCTAATCAGTCTTTTTCTAATTGAAAGTGTTCAACAGATGACCACAATTTGAAACTTCTTGCTGTGGCAAATGGGAACCCATCGTAAGATTCTGTGCTAATTTTAAGCGCCCTCGTCCTCTGAAGTGGCACAGAACGGGCCATTTCTCAGAAAATAGGCAAAGAGCGTTGGGCCATGGAGCCAGGGAACAAGGAAGCCAAAACAGACTGTGTGCAGAGGATTTTTGTTGGTTTGTGATATGAGTAGGAGATGACTTGCATTTATTTGTAGAATCAAAAAGGAAGGCACCTGGGCTGTTAAATGTAGGAATGGATGTCTGTTGTGGTGGGGCAGCCGCGGGTGTGTAGAACGCAGAGGAGAACCGATTCACTGAGGTAAGTGCCCCAGGGGAAATTATTGACAAGTGGATTTTCGACCCCCTGTATCCTCTGGGCCCGTGGCCTGGCCACTGGAGGCTGGCGTGGAATGTTAAGCAGATTTCTGTGCAGAGAGGTCACCCCTGCGCTGCAGTGGTTTGGACCCGGCAGGAGAAAGGGCACCTTCTGACACAGCACAGTAACGTTCACTGCAGAACCTAAACACCCCTGGGGCCTTCATGGAGTGAGTAGGAATAATCAGCTCTGGAATTAGGGGGTTGGACATAGTGCTCAGTGGAAAGACCGATGCTACCGTGAACTGCTTGTTGAGTGAATAAGCAGGGAGTCTTTACTGGGGGTTACAGCCCAGAGCACTGCTTCCCGAACTTACACATGCCCGTGAATCTCCAGGACATTTTGTTAAAATAGAGTTTTTGATTCGGTAGTTCTGGGGTGGTGCCTAAGAGCCTGCATTTCTAACACACTCCCAGGTGATGCTTCTGGTCCAGAGACCACACTTGGTGGAGTAGGAGAGGCTAAGAGATTGGGGAGCAGGAAGAACCAGGTTCAAGTGCGGGCCACTGACTGACCAGGTAGCCTTAGGCAGATTACCTTCCTGTGCGCCTCGACCACCCAGCAAATACTTACTGACTTTATACCATGTGCCAGAAACTGTGCCCAGTTAAATAGCTGGTCGATCGAAAATGTCCCTGCTCTCCTGGGGTTTTTAGTCCGTTGGGGCAACACACAAGAAAAAAGGTGACAAAGCAAAGATGTCTAATTATACTTGGGGTAACGGCCAGCAGTAGTAGCACTGGGGGCTGGCGTGTATGGAGAACCTGTTACGGAGTCCAAGCTCACATTGCTCAGTGCACGGCAGGACGAAAATAAATCGAGTGGCGAGTTGTTGAGGCAAGGGGCAGTGACTATTCAGAAAGTCTGCAAACTGAGAGGATGAGACATTCATGTCCTAGGGAATCATCTTACCCAAGTCAGAATTCAGACTCCTCTTGTGCTAAAAAGGGGAGGGGATGTGGTTGGTTACTGCAGACCTCTTGGTGCTGGAATCTTGTGTTCTTGCCTCTGTCCACAAAGGTCAGGTCACGATGTTCCTGTAAACCTCCAAGGAGACCAGTGTTATTCTCTGTTAGGCAACTTTTTATCTCTATACGAATGGAAAAGTGATAATGCCCTTAAAGGTCAGAGCCTTGAGAATGGACTCTCCTGTATATTTCAGGCTACAAGCAACATTTGTTTTACAAAAGGTGCGGAACCAGCATGACTGAGCCCAGGAAACGGAGCACAGGGTGAGAGCTAAAGGAACAGATCTAATACGGAATCAGATTTGTTCTTCCCTACCGCAAACATACTAAGTGCGAGGCACAATTGAAAGAATTTCACATTATGAATTGATTTTAACTTTATATCAACTCAGTAAGATAGGTACTCTTTTCAGACACGGTAGTAAGAAACAGACATGAAGTACCTTGCCCAACATCAGGTACTGGAAAGTGGTGGAGACCTGACTTGGAGCCAGGCCGTCCCCCTCTGGAAGCAAGGCTCCCAACCAGGGGTCAGCAAACTTCTCCCGTGAAGAGCCAGGTAAATACTTATGCTCAGCAGGCCGTGCAGTTTCTGTCGCACCTGCTTACTTCTGCTCCTGGAGCACGGAGGGGAGGCACTCACGGACCATACGCAGTGAGCGAGCATGGCCGTGCTCCAGTGAAAGTTTATTTACCAAAACAGGCACAGGGCCAGAATGGACCCCGCGGCTGTAGCTTTGTCAATACCGGTTCCTGCCCGTTATCCTAAACCAGCCCTTCTCAACGCTTCAAAGCAGCCCTTTGCAACATAAATACAATATGAGACACCCTTGTAATTTTAAACTTTATGGTCACCATTTTTTTTTGAAAAAAAGGAAACATAAAATTAATTTTAATAATATTTTTTATTTAACACAAAATATCCATATTATTATAATTTCAACAGCTCACGTGATAATTACTGATGAGATATTTCACATTCTTTTTTGCACTGTCTTCTAAATCGGGTATACAACTTATCCTTCTAGCACATCTCAGCGCAGACTAGCCATGTTTCAAGTGCTCTGCAGCCCCTCGGGGTAGTGGCTCCCGGAGCTGGACCAGGCACTCTAAGTACTTAACGCGCACAGGCTGGAGGCTAAGGTGTGCGTTTCTAACAAGCCCATAGATGGCGCTGGTCTGTGGGCCACACCTGGGGTACAGGGCTGCCCACAGCCCCGCTCTGAAGGAAACCTACTATGGTGGGACTGGAGAGGGGCAGGCAACTTAGGGTGTTGCCAGGAAGGGGTTACATTCGAGTTGAAACCCAGAGGCCAGAAGACATTCGTGTTACAGCTATGCTGTGCAGGACACTGATGGGAATAAAGATGGAAGAGGAGCAGTAGAGCTCCCCAGAGTGGCAGAGTCAGATGCAGTAACACAGAAATGCCCGCCAGTGATCGAGGAGCGGAACTGCCCCGATCCAGGTGCCCGATGACACATTACACATCTCAGTAGTGCCGAGATATCGCTGGGCTCCTTGGGGCCAAAAGGATCCTCTGTAGGTTGAAAAGCTTGTCACCCATGGAGCCCCCAGGGGAGTATCATGTCAAGTGCCTGTGTTTGTGCACACATTTTTCTAGGAAAAGGAGTCATAGCTTTGATCAGATTCTCAAAGGTGCTGTCATGCCTAAAAATAAGAGCTCCTATTCTGAAAGAACTGGGATGTAATTTGGAATTTGTGAAAATTCTCTGCAGTGAGTTGCCTGTAGTTTTAAATGTGAACTTGTACACATACCAAGACACACATCGACACGATGTGTCCAGAAGGAGGGAGGCGGTTCTCCTGAAGACTTCCGTCGTGTCCTAGGGTGACCCCTCTGTGTTGCTCTCCTCCGTGGGCACTGCCAGTGATCAGCTGGGCCAGGGAGATGGGCGGCCTTGGGCTAAGGATTTCACTGCTCAGAGCCCCCATTTCCTGCCAAGTGGGGGTGATGACAGCGTCTGCTTCACGAGACTCTTGGGGAGAAGTGAATAGTTTCACTGTCACACACACAGCAGCTGTAACAGGCCCTCAGTGCACGTGAGCTTCCTTCATCTGGCGTCAGGCTCTCTATCGGATTCATTACAGGAGTCATTCTCAGAGAATTGTCTTCTTTTTCTTTTTTTCCTTCTTATTCCTGTGCTTTTGTTCCTGGACCAAGGTTGCCTCTCTTCCCAAGACAGTCTGTGTCCGTGGCCTCTCTGAAGCAGGCTTGTTCTCTGCCTTGCTCTTTGCCTCTGTTGTGACATCTTGGAAAAGCCCGCCTGTCCTTCGCTCCCACCTCTTAGTCACTGGTTTGAGCTGTTATTTGCTGTGGTCCCCTCATGCTTGTCATCGTTGGCGAGTGAGATTTTGGCCCATTATCTTCTCATGTTAGAGGTGGGGAGAGAACAGAGTATGACCGCTGCCCTCACTCTACAAAAAGGTAAATTCTGTTTAGTTGCCCACGGAAACAAGAAAGCAGGTATTTCCAGCAGTCATTCTGTTTTAAATAAAAGCTGCATATAAACTTGGAAATAGCCACCACGTCAGCTGTACTCTTCATTCAGAAGCACTGAGGCAGCCACGGCACGCCAGCCGTTCCTGGGATTCGCTGCACCGATGCTCACCGTCCTCTGGGGCAGAAGCAGCAGGTGGGGCCAAGGGCAGGAGCTGGGGAGGCAGAATAGCCTGGGTATGGCCTCCACCCCTGCCTGTGACAGCGCTGTGGCTCACGTGTGGCCTCATCGCACAGCTCTTCTGAGCCTCGGCCTCCGTACCCTGGGGAGTCAGAATATTTGTACTGTGTTCGTCTGCTAGGGCTGCCATCAGAGAGTGCCACATGCTCTGTGGCTTGAGCAGAGGAAATCTGTCGTCTTACAGGTCTGGAGGCTAGACATCTGGGATCAGACTATGAGCAGGTTTGCATCCTTCTGAGCGCAAATCTGTTCCAGGGCGCTCTCCTCGCTGGTAGCAGTCTGCGGGCAGTCCCTGGCACTCCTTGGCCTGTGGGCCATCGCCCTGACCTCTGCCTTCATCTTCATGTGGGCTTCTCCCTGTGTGTGTGGCTGTCTCCGGGTCCGTGTATCCCCTTTGTCAGAGGACATCAGTCCACTATCAGCGACCTTCTTTGAAACTGACTACCTCTGTAAAGACCCTGTTTCCAAACAAGGGTGCCTCCTGAGGGCCTGCAGGTTGGGACTCCAACGTATTTTAGGGGAGGATGCAATGCAGCCCGTAACACATACCCGCCACACAAGGTTGTCAGGGTGGTTAGGTGAGATAATCTACAGAAAGGGCTTAACACCATGCCTGGCACTTAGCAAACTCACTTAGCAAGGTAACTGGTTATTATCCTTGTGGGAATGGATCATGCCCTCATTCTAGCAGAAACTGATCTTTCTCACCTACTCGTCTCAGGGGTTTTCTGTGTCTGTTGCTGCTTCTGCTTCCTTTTTTTTCTTCTTATTTTTCATCAACCCAAAGGCAAATGGAAATGCGAAAGGCAAAGAAAGCACAGAGTGGTCAGAACATGGAAGGTTCTGCATTTGACCATCAGAACGTTTTATTCTTTAATATTTCCTCAGCCTGAGCTTATATAAGGTTAAAAAAAAAAAGATTTTTGTGACTAAAAATACACAGAAATCTATTATTTCAGTCCAGTCTGTGTTAATTATCGGAGAAGCTATCTAAAATAGCAGAATGATTTTGTTTGAGGGAAAACTTTGAAACCTAAGTAATTATCAGATGGCCATTAAAACAAAAACCCAAAAAAATGAACCCACTGTCTGAGAAGACATAATATAGGAATCAAATAAGCTAGTGGCATTAATCTGCAAATTCTGTGTATACTGCTCTGGTATCTGGAACATAATTATCAAGCTTAAGTTAATTAGACTAATGCTCAGAAAATCTGGCCTGGCAGCTTGCTGTAAGTAATTATATATACTGATTAAAAATGTAATGCACTGTGAGCAGAGGCACAGGAAGCTCCATTTGACACAGCCTGTGCACATATACAATGAAGAATCCATGGAAAAGAGTGTCCACGATGAGAAGGAACTTTGTAGAAACTGGCAGGCATCTTGCAGGGTGAGGTGACGCCCCACCCCCCACCCCCAGCCAGTGTAAGACGGGAGGGCATCAGTACGGGGCTGGCGCAGGAAAGGGACGTGACTGTAGGCACTCCCCGGTGGAGCACAGACAAAACGGGGGCCTGGCCACTCTGTTGTCTCCATTTTCTCTCAAGCTTTTCCTTCAAAGGAGGATCAGCTGTGGGACCACTGAGGCCAGCCTCTGTGGTGATTTTCCAGCCTCTGAAGAAATGAAATTGTCATTAATGACGGATCACAAGGAAGGGTGGGATGCTGACCTCCAAGTGGGCACAAGCGTATCTTTCATTTGCCTCCTGCTCACTGTGTTTTTCTCCCCAGCTGTCCTTGAAGGAGGGGAGATGCCACTGGGAAGTCATCGTCACAGACCAGGGATGCCCACAGTTCGGCTCTCTACTCAGAGCCTTCATAAGTTTATTGTCCCCTTGAAATACAGTTAGGTAAAACTAGTTAAGTTTCAGGTTGATGTGGGCTGCAAAGAAATCTTGGTTTGTCCTGTGTCCTCCTTCACAGCGTCTTGTCTCCGTTTCTGCATTAGCATTATAGCATTTGGCCTAGAGGACATAATCACAGCCTTCCTTGAGGACTGACGATGGTGGTAACTGTCTGAGTATCTGTTATGGTTGGTTTCTTGGGACAAGAAGTGTTCCGTGGACACCAGTTATGTTCCTAGCTCTAGTTTTGTAAGGTCGCTGCTAAGGTATTAGATTGAACCATGTGGCACTGACGTTTTGAAAGTTAAGGAAAGACTGAACATTGTTAATGAGCAGTGGCTCTCGGCTCACAGAACCTCTAGGTTAGTGGGGAAGACAGACATATGGGAAAGCGCTCACAACAGGATAACCGTCCTGAAATGGAACCTCATAAAAGGGCCCCCGGGGAGAGCCGTGGGGGCGCAGGGGAAGCAGTGTGTTCCATGTGCGAGGCTGGTGCTGACAGATGGGGCAGGTTGTCTAAAGAACCACTTCTACTTAAGTAGGATGGAAACATGCACGGGGCTGAGAGATGCGGGTAAGTGGTAAGTGAGGGCCAGTCACACCAAGAAAGCCGAGTCAGGGACCAGCGATTCTGGACCGGAGCACAGACAGCAAGGGTGGAAAGTCTGAGCTGAAGCCACGCTGGACCGTTACCCAGAATTTAATTTCTGCTTTTGAATAAGGGATCCTCCAGCACGCGCGTCCTCAGTTGTGACGTCCCAATGCAGGAACCACATGCAGGCTGCCCCTGTTGTTTTTAATAGAGGGTCCTTTTTTATAGAGAAACATGCTGAGTCTTTCAGCCCAAGACTGCAGGAGACTCAAGCAATTCACTTAATTTCTCTGAACCTTTGTTTCCTTCTCTGTAAAACGGGGACAACAGTGTTATGCCTCCTGCCCACCCTACCGATGATCCAAGGAGGTTCTGTAGGCAACAGGGCTTTGGTTTACATTCCTCAGACTAGTCCCCGGTGTGTAGCAGATGTTCAGTACTGTTTTCTGAGAGAGGGGATGCAGGTCCCACCACCCACGAGCTGCAAGATCGCATCTCCGAGCCTTAATTTCCTCACCTGCAAGTGGAGAAGCCGGCACCATGAGGCAGGTACTCTGAGGAGGATGGAATGAGATCACCTCCATACCTGGTACTCAGCAGGCACTCATCAGAGCTCCGCCAATAATAACAAAAGTCGCAGAACAACAGAATGATGCTGTCTGTAATCCTGGGCCCCCTATCCTTCTATGTCTCCACTTCCCTAGAGCAGAAGGGCCCCTAGTATTGGACTAAGAGCATCCCACCTCGGCCAGGCGTTCATTTTCCTTAAAGCAGTGTTTGCTTCTCGAGATTCAGCTGCCTTTTGGCTGAAAAAAAAAATTAAGTCTCGAATCTGACTTGTTTTATAAGTAGATGAGTCGCCCCTCCACCTGAGGCTCAAATAACCATTTGCAAAGTGAAAGGACAGTCAGTCAGCAGGTTGTTTTGCCTCTTGGATGGCAAAAAATTAGTTTGCTTGATTTTTAAACATTTTCCATTTTGGCTTCCAGTAGACACAGGCTGAGTAACAAATTAGGAACCAGTCGCAGATGTTGGACAGGTAACTTGGCTACTGTGCTTCAGTCTAATGTCAGTGAGCGGGAGTCAGATGTCACCAAAAGCAAACGTTAGCAAACGTTACAGTGGGAGAGGCACAGTGTCGCTTGGAAATTAATGACTTTTTTCAACATCGTGTCTGTGTTTCCAACCTAAAGAGCGATCAGCATCCTTTTCGTTGCCCCCACTGGTGGGCAGCAGAAATGGAGCTTAAACTGCAAAGCCCCTAAAGTGCAGGCTTGGTGTGGGAATCGGCATAAAGAAGAGGACTGTGGAATGTAGGAAGCGTGTGAAATCTGTATTTCTACCGCAGACATGTTTATTAAAATCCCAGCAAGTATTACTTTTGCTTCAGAAACAGGACATAAGAGCAAATTTACGGAGAGGAGAACGTTTGGAGGACTGTCTCACAGACATAAAGCTCTGAAGGCAGAGCAGGTTTAATTAAGAACAGCACCCTGTGTGAAGTGTTAGACCCAAAATAGATCCCGGGCTGGGGGATGCAGTGAAGGGATAAATCCATTCCAGACATCTGGAATCCAATTAATGACTTCAGTGCTTCTACACGGCAGACGCTATGTTGTAATTCTTACAGAGGCTCCCGGAATGGAAGCAGGCTTTCCGGAGTGAGGGGAGTGGCAGCCATCCTGTGTTGTAATCCCACCTGCTGCCCATGGACGGTCATTTCTGTTTGCTTTCATTCAGGGCCTGCTTTTAGACATTATGTAAGCAGTTACAGTTAATGGCCAGTGAGTATCTTCATACCCTATCACGCAGAACAAAAGCCACGATTTTGATGTCCTACATCTAACCATGTCATAGGCCCACACTCCATCCTCTCCCCTGCCTTCCCCTCACCGAGCTCTCCATCACCCTGAGTCCCTTGGTCCCCACTGCTTCACTTCTTTTTACAGCGTTTTAGGCATCTGTATGTGTTCCTAAAAAACAACTCAAAAACATATACTTTCAACTTTGTAAAAAAAAAAAGACAAAAGATCATGCTGCATATTATCTTTTGGGAATAATTTTTTTCCTTAATAGTATGTTATTAAGATTAGTCCATATGGCCTAATTGTCTATCAGATAATTATTATGGTCACTGTGCAATATTCCATGATGTGAATGTATCCCATTGTAGTCATCTACTTTCTGAAGACGAGTGGTCATGTCCTGGGTTTTGCTATTTTAATCAGAGCTGCTTTGAAAAGTCTCACGTATGTGAGCAAGAATGCCTCTCAGGTGCACCCCTGGGTGTGGTATTGCTGGGTTAGAGGGTGCTGTGAACGTCAACTTCAGGAGGTAATGCCAAACTGTTTTCCTAAGAGGTTGCTTCAATATACTCTCTCGCCAGCAGTGCCAGAGCACCCCTGAGGGTTTATATCCTCTCTAGCCCATGGGTTTGCCATATTTAAATGTAGCTCAAATTCACTAATACTCAAAAGTAGTATTTTTTTTTACATGTACTTGACCTTGTGCTCTGTGACTCTTAAGAGCTGAAGCTAGGACTCAGGGATAGAAGTTGGGGGAAGGGAGATGGCAGAACAGTCTCCTAGCACAGCTACGAGGGTCAGGTTGTCTGGGGGAGCAGTAACATGTTCACCCCTGGAGCCCTGCAGCCAGGGCATGAGCGCCCCTTGGAAGCACTATGGCAGAAGGGATATAGATGTCACCTTGCGGTTTGGACCGGAGATTTTTAAAGATCTGTCTTGAACCCTGATTCTAGGACGAGGCATTTTTCAAGTATTCCTTTTTGGACCTTTAAGTAGGTACTGAAATTATAAGAAGCTATTTTAAAGCATTCTGATCTTTTATCTTTTAAAACCAACCAAATTCGTTTAAACCCTTGAGCAGCACTGAGGTGAGATTAATTAAAAGATTAGGTCTCTTAAAAGATTTTTATGGGTTTTTCATTCATGAAGTTATAACTCCCAACAATATTTTCAGCTTTAATGGGAAGAGCAAAGATACTAATATTTTAAAATCAAGCCATATATATGTGAGCCAGGCCTGGGGTTTTTGCATGTGTGTGTGTGTTTATGGTGCCTCAGGAGCATCTCAGTAATAAATAATTGGGAGATGCACAGTAGGAAGCTGAAAAAGGTGAGGGTATCTCTTTTCTAGCCTGATGCTTCGAAATAGTCACGGGCCTGGCATTGCATTTTAATTTTCCACTCTGACAAAGCAGGGTATGTGCGTGTTTGAAGTCGCCTTACATCTCTATTGTCTGTGCTGATTTTTTGGATTATGGTCACTTACAGGGTATATAAAATGAACAATTGAGCCCATAACAAGGAAATCTGTTTCTTTCCTTTTAAGCCGTCAGGTATTTAAAAAGTTTTACAGGCACTGGAAATCGTCTGTGAGAAAAATCTGCTGTCATGCATGGTAAGCTGGTGTTTCAGCCTCATCCAAGGCCTTATATCTTCATTAAAGAAGGTTTTTAAATGAAATAGAGGCATTTGGGAAAGGCTGGCTCCTAATTTGTTTGTGCAGCTCACACGGGCCAGGTTCTTTGAAGGGCACTGGAACAGCTCCATTGGAAATGAATGGATTTGTAAGTGACAGAGGGGAGGTTACTGCCAGGGGGTGCGCTGCCCCTTCAGAAGGTGCGGTTTTGTAACCAGAGGCAGAACGATCGCCCCGTGGAAAGAAGGAAGCAGGACCAATCCAGCAGGGTGGTGAGTACCCTTGGAATACAGATTTTTCTGTTGGTCATTTCTCATCTGCCAACACGTGGATCCTGGTGCCAGGCCCCTGGCTGGCTGGCGCCAGGGGCGCTCCTTTAGCTCTGCCAACCAAATGGTGGACGTTCGGAGAGAAGTTGGTGAGGTCAGCCCGGGTCCTCACTGCTCCATGGTGCTCGCCACTTGTGCAAATAGCTTGAGCCTCCCCTGCTTTTCTGTGGAAAGTTTCCTGTTAGCAGGGCCTGATGTTAAGGTGAGGGAGGGACTCGGTAAGCAAAACTCAGGCCAGGCGGCAGCGCTGCCCAGGCTCAGAGGCAAAGCTGGGCCCAGCTGCTCTTCTCCGTGCCAAGTCTGGGCTTACTGCCTCTTCACCCAGCTACTGTTCTAAGCTGAGCAAAAAGTTGGTGCGGAACAAGGGTGATATGACCAGTGAATCACCCGTCTCTCATCTCTGGCAGCATTTGCGCCTCTGGGCCTGCAGGGAAGGGAGAGCCACCCGCTCCTCCCCCTCTCGCCTTCTCGTTGGTCGCTTCCTCACTGTCTCCAGTCACTGGCCTCCAGCAGGTTCACCGCTCGTGCAGGTACCCTGTCCTTCCCGGGGATCTGCACTGTGTGATCGTCCCTGACCATGCTGCCTAACAGGGTTCTCTTTATTACTCTCTCGTGGTAGTATCAGATTTCAGTCCTTGCTAAGCTGCTGCCTTCTCTCAAGTGTAAGCCTCCTGAGCCCACTCAGGCCCGTCCGGCTTGCTGGCCACTGCAGTGTGACGTACGGGGCCAGCTCGTGGTAGCCACGTTACTATTTGTTGAATCCTCGAATGAGTTCTGCAGAGAAACGAGCTTCCGATGCTTGAGGGAACCCATATTTACAACCCCCTAACCTAGTTCTGCCTCTCCAAACGGGTTTTATTTTGAGAGCCCAGGTGTTGCTGCTGGGAACATTGTGTTAAGTAGGATTCTGAGGCCATGTTGATGGCGGTATATTGTTGGTTGTTTGTGGGCTTAGCCTGTGTGTTGTATATTTGCTTAGCACCCTCCGCGGGGATGGCTATCTTGTCTGGATCGCATTTCTAAAGGTTCTGTAAGGTGTCTCTGAAAAAAGAGGAGAAAAAAAGCAGCAAATATGAAATAAAGTGTTCAGGAGATTCCAAGGAAGCCAGAAATGGGCCCTTTGCCTTTTCCCTTCCGTCACTGTGAGTACCACAGGGCGACCTCACTCTGGGAATAAAGGAGAACCCTCTTGCTCAAACACCAATATCCTCAGCACGGGAGACAGGCTTACGGAACACAACGGGCTGAGGAAATTGGTTTTTGAATAAATGTTTCCTTCTCCCAGTTTTGCTTCATCACAAACCTCCCTTTCAGAAGGCGTTTCATTGCCTTTCTCCGTGGGCGTGTTTTTAGAAAGAGGAAGCCCTGAGGATATCAAATTGGTTGAAACTGCTAGTGCCTGTGGTGTCACCAATGCCTGATGCACTGGAAAATCAGGAAAGAGCAGACAGAGTGGAGCCTGGGGCAAGGGGCGGCTGATCAGCAATTATTTACTGAAAACTGCCCTGGGAGACGATTCTCCCCAGGCCCAGCCGGACCCTGATCCCAGCTCAGAGGCTGATCTCTATTTGCATATTTGGTTCTCTTTTCTGGGCCATTTGATCACCCATGTTTAAAAAGATGTTAAACTGAAAGAAAATTTCCAAGAATTTCCTGAGGGGACCTAGGAGTGCACTGGGAGCCAGCGGACGGTGTGTCTAACCCAAACAAATGCTGTTCCCCGTGAGCCACGTGATGTTCCTAAGAGGCTCAGATGTTTCATCTGGAAAATGGGAAGGATGGGCCTGAACAGTCAGTACATGGGGAGGGAAGGCGTAATTTAGAGACCCATGTGACAAGTGCTTCTTGGAAGCCTACCCGGCAAGCGGTGAGGACACAAAGATGAGTGTTACTGTGACTTGGTGATTTTGTACCATGAACACGGGAGCTAGATGGAGGCTTTTTACAGTTGGAAGAGCAAAGAACGTCTGGGTGGCTGTGATTGGTTTCTCTACCAAACCACGATCACCACGCTCTGTCGTAGGGGATTTTCGTCTGAAGTGCTAAGGCCAGCTGCTAGGCAGGGCCGGGTTCATCCCTGACAAACAGGAGGCTCGGTCCAGTAAGCTGTGAGGAAAATGGTAGCAGGCGGTCCTGAAGGGTAAGCCGTTTGCCCTCCGCTCTGCCTGTGCCGATGACTCTTAAGTCAGTGACTCCTATATGAGACCCCGTGGTCCCGTTCCTCAACTGCCCTCATGTCACGTTGTAGGGATGTTCTGGGTGGTGGCCTGCCGTGAGGCTGCGCGGCAGATCCAGGTGAGCCACCTTTCTCAGATACACATTTCAGGTTAGCCTGACACTGGCTTCCTTGACACAAAGTGACCCTTTGATGTGCTAATAGAAATCAGCTCCGTGTAGGACAGGTTGCCACAGTTGCTTTGTGGTGAGCGGCTTCTCAGCTTCTGATGGAAAACTGCAAACTTTAATGTCCCAGCGATTAAAGCGATTTTCTGATGGTAGGTGAGCCCTCCAGCAAACCGGAATGGCCCACCTTGGTTTGTGCAGGTTTATAGGGCGCATGGGGCGCCCTGAAGACCATTCACGGCGCGATCAGTAGGGTAATACCGCGTCCAAACTGTGCTGCTGGCAGGCTCATTTGCTGCTTTGGCAAGCGGCTTGACAATGGGATACTTTAATGTATAATTGGATAAGCAGTTGGGTTCTGTTATAGTACAGTGGTTTGGCATAATTATTTTCCAGTGCTGTGATTTTCTAGTTAATAAATACTTCTGGGGGTTACAAATTCTTAAACATCAACACTCTATACTCCTTGAAAGTAGGATGCCATTAATTAATATAAAAGCTGATTTCAGCATTTTGGCCCCACTGACAGCGTTAAAAAAAAAAAAAAAAACTTCCGCTTTTACTCAAGCAAGTTAAGCTCAAGTCAAAGCTTTGGCAAGTAACCAAATGATGGCATGCCCTTTTACTGGAATTTCTCTCCATAAGGAGCGAAGAACCACACTTCAGAAACTTGACAGTGAACAGAGGGAACCAGAGGGCACCTGGTCGCAGTAATCTGGTGGTTAGTCCAGAGTTCCAGCTCACATAACTCAGGGTCTTCCCCATCGAGAGAAAAAAGGGAGGAAATTATGTTGCACAAAGAAATATTTGAAGAATCTCAGGGTTCTAAGGAAGCAGAAGTGGCAGCAAGAGGTGGATGACACAGGACTTTTTTATGTGTGTGTCATGTGAAAGCAAGAGGTAATTCACTAGGACACCAACAAGAGCCCAAAGTGGATGACACTTAAGAGAGAGGCCATTTGGTGTTTGGGGACAAAATGCGTGCTCCAAGGATGCTGGCTGTAGCGTGTGTGAGAGACGGAGGGAGTGAGACAGCATGCGCGTCATGCAGTAGAACTCGGTGCCCGTATAAACGGTCCAGGAAGGGGACTTTGGGGAGCGTATGACCGAAGAGAGAGGCGTGTGTCGGGCAGAGACAGAGTGGTTTTCACACTGGTTCAGAGCAGCCTTGGGCCAGGGAGCCAGGATCAGTGTGTGCTTTATACAGCACCTGGAAGGAAGCATCAGAGGCCAGGGTCCGTCTACAGGGACACACACGCGGCGCCACCTGCCCGCCACACTGACTTTGGCACCTGGGCCCCCCTCCCCACTTCCCGGTCCGAGGCACCCCAGTTCCACCGTTTCTTCTCTGACTACTGCGCCAGCTCGTCTCCCTGTAACTCATTCTCCAGCCAGGCTACTCGTCATGAAAAGTCATTTTCGCCCTCTTACTTCCCTGCTTTTCACCCTTGCATCTCTTCTCATGGCATCAAAAAGAAAATCGTAACCTCTTAGCCATCCCCACTGGCTGCAGATGCCCTGCTCTCTCCCGCACTCCTTGGGCCACTTAGTCACATGCCCAGCTGTCTTCTTCCTCAAGGCTCTGCCCTTGCCCTTGTCCTAGCTCTTCACTTGATGGACGGCTAATCATTGTCCACGTCTCAGCCGAAATGTCACCTCTCCAATGAGGCCTTCCTCCACATCCCTTCCCAGAGTTCAGCCACCATCCCTGCAAGTCACAGCTCTGATTTTCTTCAGAGCTCTTCTAATATGAAATCATTCTGGTTTCTAAGCATCTGTCATAAAAAAAAAAAATTCTGCAGCTGTCTGTGTTCAGCTCAGTAGAAGCAACCCACACCCGTCTGTCTGGGCCACGTGGCAGTGTCACGCTGGCAGTCACTGCCCACCTCTGGACCATCTCCCAAGGTGAATGCCATGTTTAACGCCATTTTCCCCACATTTTTACTTAATATGTTTTCTAAACTGACTCTTCTTTTTAACTTAAACTTACTTACTTTTGAAAGGCAACCTGAGATATCGTAAATGGGAGATGAGCCCCCGATACATGTGATCTATACAAAACAATCTTACATTTCAGCTGGAGTCTGGATGGCACCTCTGGTTCTGTCAGAGGACACGCTGGTACCGTGTTAAGGATAAGCTAGTACTGACGGGGACTTTCTTCTTGACTCATCGGAGGACTGAGAGATGACTGTGAAGGCAGTCTCTTTCTTGGTAGGATTCAGAACTATTTGCAGCTTTGAATTGTACAACTGGAGGCCATCTTTTGGGCTATTGGGGTGTGTCTCCCATCTTTAAACCACAGAATGTCAAGGCTTCTTAAAAGGGCAACTAAACTGCAGCTCTCCTGACAACTGTGACAAATGGGCAGTGTGGTCCGAACGCCAGGGCAGGAGTCGTCAGGAAAGAGTGGTCCAAGCAGTGGGTGGAGCTGGCGCCCACTTTGCCTGTTTGCCGAGGCTCTTCCCACGGCCCAGAACAGCCCTGTCCTTCATATCCCATCACCGTCTTTGAAGCCAGTGCGCATCCAGGGTTTTATAAAGTCAACCCCGGACCCTACCCCATAAGAGGTACTCTCGCCCGCAGTTATCCTGCAAGTGCTATGATAGAAATTCCAGTCTAGTACTTATCTCAGCCTGACTTAGACTAAGTGATGTTTGCATGAATTTCTCCATGCTGTGGGGTGGTGAGACCCCACAAGGCAAAGGTTTTTGTCTTACTCTGTTCTAACAGTGCCTGGAATGTGTCATGTGCTCAACAGATACTTCTTGGCTAAACTGAAAGCAGTAACAGAGGACCAGATTTAAAACAAAACTTAAGGATTTACTTCCCAATTCATTGCAATTATTTACCTTGCAATACTTTGTATAAATACCTGTCAGAACAGAACCATCAACCCATAATGGTTTCTTTAAGCTCTCTGCTCTTCACGTTGTTTAACAAAACGAATAATGAAATATACGGGTGAATTTTAGAACAACACCCAAGTTTATATTCAACCACTTGCTTCTTTAAGAAGCGGCTTTCACCCGTTTTTCTGCTCTTGGAAAACAATGTGGCATTTTACTCCAGGTTATTTCTGGTTCTGAAAAAACATTTAAATTACTGTCAATCGTTCCTCCTCCTGTACTGCATCACAGAGCTATAAAAAGTGCCAATAGCCAAGGCAGGTTGAGTGTTACATCAGGGAAGGCGTCACCACCCCACATGCCTCGTGAGAACACACTCAGGGCCCAGAAGGGGCACGATGTTAATATCGACACGTCTCAGTTCTTCGCTCAGAAATCCTGGTACCACTACCTTCCCCCCAAATCATTTCAGGCAGATAAAGCAAGATGACTAGAGATATTTTTTATATATATATATATATGTCTATATATTTTAATCTCTTCTCTAAGCCGTATAGAAATAGAATTCACTTTGACACTGTTTATTGTGGGGACTGTCCTTTCCCCATTTTGTGTCGCTGGCCCCTTCGTCATGAATTAACTGAAAGCATACACGTTGGTTTCCTCCTGGGCTCCCTATTCTGTTCCTCTGGTCTGCGCGCCTGTTTTTTGTGCCAGAAGCTCAGTGTTTTGGTTACCGTAGCTTTCTGACGTAGTTTGAAGTCAGGGAGCGAGATGCCTCAACTGTGTTCTCCTTTCTCAAGATCATTCAGGCTACTCTGGGTTCTTCCCTGGTCCGTAGGAATGGTAGGATCGTTTGCCTTTTGTTTCTGTGAAAAATGCCATTTGAATTTGGTAGAGATTGCAATTAACGTGTACACTGCTTTGGCTGGAAAATGTTGTTTTAATAATATTCTTCCAATGCATGAGCACGGAATATTTTTTTCTATTTATCTGTGTCTTCAATTTCTTTATCAGTGTTCTGCCGTTTTCCACATGCAGGCCTTTCATGTCCTTGGTTAAGGTTATTCCTAGGTACTGTGTTCTTTTTGTGTGTGTGTGTGTGTGTGTGTGTGTGCAATTGTTAAATGAGATTGATTTCTTAATTTTTCTTAGACTTCTTTATTAGTGTATGGAAAGTCAACTGATGTTTGTGTATTACTAAATTCATTGATTAGTTTTACCAGGTTTTTGGTGGTTTGATGTGGAAAACTGGAATTCAAAAATGCTGATGTTCCTATCACATCCAGATCATTCACAACACCCAAGACATAGTGAGTTATAATACTATCTTCTCATAGTGCCTCTTAGCAGTATATAGATTCCTACAAGGGCGCTTAGCTTAACCATTTTGGATGAACTGGATCTGGGGGGGAGCTGTTTTTCTATAGTGAAGTTTGATGTGTTCTCTGCTTTTCTGTCATGGTTTTGACATGGTTGATTTAAAAATATATATGTGTGTATGTGTGTGTGTGTGTGTGTGTATTTAATTTCCAGTAGTTTTACACACACAGAAAGTATGCAGTAGCAGTGAAGTCTACTCTTTCTCTGCAAGCTGAGCTTTTGCAGTCATTGTTGACGTAGCACATGCACCACTTAAGATGAAAATCTCTGGTGGGCTTTTCCCTCAAATTTTGACACTCTACCACCACATGATCCCCAGTGAGGAATTGTTCTGGTTTCTACTTCAGAATTCCATCCACAGACCCAGGGAAACTTTGACTACCTGCCCCCACTGTATGGCAATGTGTGTTTCTATTCTGACCCAGTTTTCCTTTCCTGGAACTGTTTTTGTTTTTGTTTGTTTGTTTTTTCCTCTCCTTATTTTCACAACCTGGACCGATTTTAAGTGCACAAGATGGGTATGACGTGGGTGGCCTTTTCTGCATGACTTCTTTCTCTCAGGATGTTTTCAGTGTTCATCCGCGTTGTGACAAGTGTCAGCACTTCATTCATGGGTTTCATTGTGATTAAATCTACACAGCATGACTTTTACCTTTTATACCACTTTAAGCACATAGCTCTACAACATGAAGTAGATTTACATTGTTGTAGAAATACCCTCAGCATTCATCCCTGGCACTCGTTCTATTTCTCCAAGTGAAGCTGCATCCATTAAACAGTAGCTCTCCTCAACCCCTGGCACGTACATCCTACTTTGTACTGTTGACTTTGACTTGTCTGGACACCTCGTACTAGTAGGATCATAGACTGTTTGTCCTTTTCCGGTCTGGTTCGTCTCACTGGGCATAGTGACTTTATGGGTCATCCACACTGACGTTAGTTTTGAAGGCTGAATCCTTTTGTATTGTGTATTTACCGCATTTTGTTTATGGAATCATCCATCCATGGACACTTGGGTTGCTTACTGTGAATAACACTGGTATGAATATGGGTGCAGATGTGTGTGTTTCAGTCCCTGCTTTCAAACCGCCTTGATTACTATAGTTTTATAATACAGTTTGAAACCAGGAAGGATGATGCCTCCAGCCTTGTTGTTCCTTCTCAATGTTGCTTCGGCTTTCTGGAGTCTTTTGCAGTTACATAAAAATTTTAGGATTCATCTATTTCTGTGAAAAATACCACTGACATTTTGATAGGGATTGCACTGAATCTTTGGGTAGTATGGACATTGTAAGAATATTAATTCTTCCCATTCATGTGCACAGAATATCTCCATTTTTTTGTGTGTTTTCTTCAGTCTCGTTCATCACTGTCTTGCAGTTTTCAGTGTACAGGTCTAGCACCTCCTTGGTTAAACTCATTCCTAGGTATCTTTTTCTTTTTGATGAAATTGTAAATGGGACTGTTTTCCATATTTCTCTTTCTGATATTTTGTTACTAGTGCACAGAAACACAACTGACTTTTGTATATTGATTTTTGTATCCTGGAACTTAACTGATTTTTTTTTACTGGTTCTAACAGTTTTCAGGTAGACATCAGTATTCATGTAGATTTGCTTACCTACAAGTCAGCATTTAAAAACAGTCACCTTTTTGCATCAGACTCTCTCTCATATCCTTTTCCTTCTGACTAAAGTACATCCTTCAATCAGTCTACAGGCGGCAAACTCTGTGTGTTCATTTGAAACTGTCTCTATTTTGCCTTCATTCTAAAAGTGTTTTTTCTCATTAGCGCCCAATCCAGAAGTGGGCAGGAGGCCTAAACAAGCAGTTCTCCAATGAAGACACAGAAATGGCCAGTAGGCACGTGAAAAACACTCAATATCACTAATTATCAAAGAAATGCAAATCAAAACCACAATGAGGTATCACCTCACACCAGTCAGAACGGCCATCATTCTAAAGTCCACAAATGATAAATGCTGGAGAGGCTGTGGAGAAAGGGGAACCCTCCTACACTGCTGGTGGGAATGCAGTTTGGTGCAGCCATTATGGAAAACAGTATGGAGATCCTAAATGTTGTATTTTTGGCAAATGTAAAGACAAAATCTTAAAAGCCATTGGGGAGCCTTTAAATGTAGAAGGAAGCGTACAGGGCGTGTCTGCAAGGGAGACTGGTTTTGGTGGAGCGGAGTGTTCGCGGACAGGTGCAGTGGGAAAGGTGTGCTGGGACCAGTCTGGAGCGTTTTTGAAAAGCAGGTAATGCGTTAACACGTAAACAGTTTCTTTTCTCATGGATGTATGATTATATGCCCAATTTAAGTAGGAGCAGATTTCTACCAGAGTAGTAAATATATAACCAAAAAGCATGATTTGAGTTTAGAAGAATGACTAGCGTCTGCTGGGTCTGATTTTTATCATTCCTCTACGTTACTCAGTGCAAGGAATTTGTCTCAGAGTGAGCGCCACAATTCCAAATTCATGGATTCCCCTGAGCCACATCTTACTTACACTAAAAAGTGATCTGTGTGAAGGACATCATTGAAATGAAGTGTTTTTTTTTAAAAACTTGAATTAACTTTATGAATAGTGATAAGGCTTATAGCCAAGGGGGAAGAGGTAACACAGTGCTTTATGGTCAGTCATTCATCTGCGTTCATGCGCTGACTTACAACCTCACAGCCTCACAAGTGGTGGTTCCAAGCTACGTGGCGTTATGGCAAGGCCAGAAGTGGCCAGAATTATGCACTCCCCAAAGTTTCTCCACCTCTGATCATAGTGGCCAAGTGAAAGGAGGAATGAGTTGCAACCCCTGATCTTAAGATTGAACCAGTGTCTACAGAGTCCAGAAAAGTCTGGTGGGGAAATCAGACTGCTAAGTGAATTCAGACTATTTGGGAAGTTTCGTAAGCGTAGGTAGTAACTTAAAAAGGTATGCAGGACTCTGCATTCATCTAAAAATGAAATTTGATTTTTTCTGAAGACCCGGGAGCCCTGAGTTGGGGGAATAAAGGTGAGTCTGGGGAAAGTAAGGTAGCTAGAGAGAGGCTATAGGTCAGGGGTAGAATGCAGGGCTAGCATGCAGGAGGGTGTAGGCTCGATGGAGGAGAGGAGGAGAGGACTCATGGCCCGGATGTGTGCTTATGGACCTCACTGAGGCTCGTACTCACCCCGAGGAGCAGCAGTGCTCAGCTAGGAGGTCCTGACTCTCCCGCCGTCTGTATCACATTGGGCTCTGAAATCGTGCGGACATTTCTCCATCTGCTGCAAGCTGCCAGGGTGCGGGTTTCTCAGTGAGAGTGATTTAGACCTGAAACAGCAAACGCCACTGTTTTAGTTCAGAGATTTTTTTCCTGAGTCGACCAGATTGCTGGTCAAAATCCGACTTTTGGGTGAAGGCACGGGGTGGGGTGGAACAGGATCTGTGGAACTATTCACTCGCTGGCTTCCTCCAGGGTAGACTAAAGGGCAAAACCTGTTGAGAACACCCCTCACTATTGCTTCCTTACTGGGTGGTCTCTGACAGGTGAATAATTTGCCTGTAACCTCCATTTCTCCCTGGTAAGATGGTGCAGAGTAGCACCTGCCTTGTGGATGGGCTATTGTGAGGATCCAGTGAAATGATGCAGGAAGGAATGGTGATACACAAAGAGGAAACTGCCCTTTGCATCACAAATACTGGCTCTCATTGGTGCTAGTAAATAGTTTGCCTTAAAACACGAAATACTTACATTGCGCCTCCTGTAAAGAATTTATACCTTTAGCATTTTACAGCGTCTAGAGCCACACACAGCAGTAACAAATTTAGTTACTAAGACTGAATTGCTGCAGGAGACTGGAGGGGGGAGAAAATTGAGCTCTTCTAATGAGGGGAGTTCTGAGAACATCCTATCCTCTCTCTGATATGAGTGAAATTTTATTCACTCTATATGTAAATCTGAGACATATACACATTGTTTTACATAAATATGGGTATCTGAAGAGGATTCTAAAGTGGGCCAATTGACTAAGACCCATCGTTAATTTTTTTTTTTTTTTTTTTTTTTTTACTGGTTGCCTGCTTGGAGCTTCTTTTAAAGCATATACTCTTATTTATTACTTGGTACTCAACAGCCCTTGTATTATTATCATAAATGACCTTGGGCTCACTGAGGAAAGGTGCTCAGAGCTCCTTTGAGAGAGGCTATGCCGCAGAGCGGAGCAGGTGAAGCTCAGGCAGCTTGGGGACTGACGGGTAGGTCAGCAGCGAACTCTGCCTTCAGGGTCTAGGAAGTGAAATGAATGGATGACATGGGCCAAGCCTAACAGTAGAGGGTGGCGGGGAGGCCCTGCAGTCTGTGAGCCCCAACCCCACCTTCAACAGGCACTTACGGGGGTGGGGGGCGGTGAACGGACCGCAGTGTAGCCTACAATCTGGTTATTGTATTACAAAAGCTGAAAATGTCGATTTTTACCCCAAACCTTCCCATTTTCAAATTTTAACAATGAATACAATGAACAGACACGTGTCCCCTGGCCTCTGATTTTCGAATTCTGTTCAGCTACCCCCACAACACTTGTGCCAGGAGAGCCCAAGGACCCTGTAATGAGCCTTTTTGGTTTTTTTTCCTCCAAAGCTCCAGAAACATGACAAAGAGGAGGAGGACTCCCCCACCTTGTGGAGATCGGAGGAGGAGATGGCCGCAGAAGCTGCAGCGCTGCGGGCCTACTTCCAGTGATGCAGGTAAGGATGTGTACTTCCTGCGGCATTGCTCAGAGCCTCCCAGGGCCTCACACAGGAAGGGTGCTCCCTGCCCAGCATGGGACACAGCAACGCAGCTGCACTCAGGAAGAAGACGTGGAAGCCAGAGGGGAGAGGACCTCGACCTTCGAGGCACTCACTGCACCCTCCGGGGCTCTTCTTCCCATCTGCATGCCCCCTACTCTCCTGTCTGCTGCCTTCCTTCCAGCCCACCCCAGGCCCCCTTCCCCTCGGTCCCTGCCCTCTACAGTCCAGTCTCCACCCAGCAGCTGGAGACAGTTAATAACAAAAACCTGATCAATTAAAAAATTAAAGCCCGTTGAGGGAGTCACGCTGCCCTTGGGCTCAAGTCTCGGATCCCTCTGTTGGGGGCAAGGCTCTGCGAACCAGCATGACCCCACAGGCAGACCCTGCTGCGCCTTGGGCGTCCTCTCCCTGCTGCTGTCTGGTACGCTGCCTCTGTGTTTCCCTTTCCCTTTGGCTGTGAGGAAGCCCAGGCCGCAGGGAAAGGTCAGACAGGAGAGAATTATCTCTTTGCATTAATGATGTTTAACTGTTGGGAGAGCACAGCTTTAAGACTCTGGTGGAAAGCTATAGCCAATCTCCGTTCCAAATTCTTACACAATGTCAAGGGGTACATCCATCTCCTGAAATTTACTAATAGGGTTTCCATGAAACATTGGGGCATATCTTGACTAGAATCCGTTGTTTATCTGAAATTCAAATGTCACTGGTGTCCTGTAGTTCATCGGGCAACCCTATTAATAAACCTCCTTCGGGATGATGGACCCCAGATAAAGAGCCTCTTCCTTAAATCATTTCTTTTGTCTGCTTCATTGGGCCTGTGTAAATGTGTTTATACTATAAGCAACCAAAGTAGATCATATGCAAATTAAAAAGGCAGTTAGTGAACAAATACTGCTAACAACTGAATTATATAAAATTATATCCACGACTTAGAGATCATGATATTTAGCTAGAAAACACATTCGTTGTCCTGTTCCGTTTTCAACTTTGGAATGTAAGTCTGTTTTGGTTAGTTTAACATAATTGTGCATTTCTTTCCCCATCCTCCTCCTCCAAGCATTCTAGTTACTTAAAGACCCAGTATCTGTCAGCTATGCTGTTGTGCTCAGGCCCTTGCTTCTGGAAAGCTGTTTCTTTTCCCTGTGATTGGGTTGTCAGCTCTGCACTCAGACGCCTAGAGGGACGTGGTAGCCTGGTGGTAGCTGTCTTTGATATTTTATTTTTAACCTTTTTCACTGCTGTCCTCCTCCTTCCCTTCCCCTCTTCCCAAAGGCAGCCTGTTCAAATGGGGTCACCATTCTTCAGACTCATAAGCTGAATTCAGACTCAGCTTCACAGACTGAATTTCTCCCTTTCTTTGGCTTTTTATGTGATGGGTACTTTCAGGGAGAGGCGAGGAAGCTCTAGGCTTCTCCCTGGGGCTTGCTGAATGGTAGGATTCTGTCTTACAGTGTGCTCTCAAGACAGTTTAAGAGAATTGGAACTTCTTACCCGAGTGTCCTGCAGGGTTTGCTTTGTCAGCTTTTGCTTCTCTCTTGCCTTGAGGCTGAACGTCTCCTGTCTTCCAGGTAAATGAACTTGCCTTCTCAGTCTTCCCAGAAAGACATCCACCTCATCTTGTTCTACAGACCATTGTCAGGGCGCCTGTGGGTTTTTAATGAACTAACATTAGAGTCCTTCTTTAAGGGTCTTTGGCTACAGACAGAACAAATCACCTACGGTTTTCCCAGCAGTCAGACGTGGGACGTGAGAACAGGAGGGAGAGAGCAGGAGGCCTAAGAGTTCACAGCTCGCAACCTGGAAGTGAGGGACCTAAACGCAGGGGAGGGTCCTAGGGCTGGCCTGGAGCACCCCCACCCCCTCGTAGTGTGAGGGAACTATTTACGGCTCTCCTTGGAGACAAACGGAAAGGGAAATGTTCCTTTTGGGAAACCTGGTCATTGGGTTGGTCCACCTGGTTCTTTGATACCCACTCTCCTCCCTCTTCAAAATGCATCTATGCCCCAAATGTTTCCACAGTGTCGACGGGTTCATGGAATTTTCTGAAATGTGTTAATAAATAGGGCTGTCATGCAAGCTAGGCACATACCTAGACTTAAAATATTATTCAGATGAACTTGGCCTCTCCATGCTTTCCTGACTACCCCTCAGCAGCAAGGCAGTCTTTTCGGACCCTGGTATTTCTCATTCTCCAGGACTGCACACAGGCGGATACCGTGGGGCTCAGCCCCGGAATTGCTAACTCTTGCCAACATTGCTGAGAATTTTTACAAGATGTAGGTTCTGTTATTGCCCCATGTTGCAGGTGATGAAAAAACGGAGACTCAGTGATATAAAGTGGTATTCCAAGATAAATAGTACGTGATGGAGTGCAGACTGGAACCTAGACAGCCCCCCGCCACCAAGCTCCATTCTCTTTCTCTCACCACCCACCTTGCTGCCAAGAGCTCCCGTCCCCAGCCGACACCCCTGCACTATCCCAGCTCCCCTTGCATCTTCTGAACGGTCTCTTTAGCCTCTTCCCCTGGTCTGCTGGCCTCCCCAGTTCCACTGTGAGGCCTTCTGTGCCCTGCAAGACTTCCATGCCAGCCCCGTCAGGGCCACCCCGTCCAGCACCTGCCTGCCTCCCTCGCCAGCCACATTGCAGCCAGGCCGCAGGAACCCAGATGGACTGAATCTTCACCACCTGATTGGTTCTGCCTGGGCTGCCTGCCTGCTTTTCTCCACTTGACCATCGGCCTAAGTCACATGACCCGGGGCAGGCGCAGTGTTTCCCAAGCATCATTTATTCCCATTTCATCCTGATTTTTCCCATCTTTGTGCACCACTTCTTACTTATCCAGTTCACTCTTACAACTTCAGTTCATCAGGCTTAAACTTTGTATCTTAGCCTCAATGACAAATTAAGCATAAAAAGAAGTAGAAACACAGTGCTGATCACTTCCAGCTCTGCATTGCTGCTTGGCCGTAGCCGTCAGGACTGAGGTTCATGCTCTTCTTTGTTAAAGAGAGAGGCTGCTCGTCTCTAGAGAGGTGTCTTACTCTGGCACCAAACCAAGACTCTCCATTTCCCTATTGAAAAGGATTAAAAGAGAACTACCTACAGAGGGAGTCCATGCAGATCAGCTAAAATGATCTTAAACAGGCCAGTGATGCCCGTCTCTGGAAAACAGCAGTGGAAGTCAGAATTCAAACCCTGACCAAGCAAACTCCAGACCTGCCCCAACCCTTACCCCAGGGCTCTCACCTGGCCCGTGGAGAACATAAGTCCATGGGGGAGCCCGGAGTAAGCTCCCCTGGGAGTGAGAGGCTGCTCTCTGGTGGATGGAGGGCTACAGGCGCGACACCACACTGCCTCCCATAGGCACGCTCAGTCTCCGGGCCGATCTCATCTGTTTGTTTGCCATTCATCCACCTGAAGTGCACAGCAGAAAGGGCAGCCTGCTGCCCAGAGCTGCCCTATCCAGGAAAAGGAACTGAAGTAGGCCGAGAGCTGCTCTCTGCTGCATGGTCTGTGTGCAGAGACCTAGCCGCCCCTCGGTAGGTAGTGAGGCCTGTTCTACAGCTTCCTTACGTATAAACCCAGTTAAATCCTCAGCACGGCAAGACTGCCATGGGGCCACAGAGATGCACGTTCCCAAACTGGACAGTGTTTCCTCCACCTTTTGAAGCCACCACGCACCAATATTTCACTTAGCTGTATAGAAGGATTCGCCTGATCTTTCCACATAACTCTGTTGGGTATTTTGGCCTCTCTCTGTATCTTTAGCTGAGCAGAAAATGACTCTGAATTGCGGTTGCTCCAACAACCGTAAAACTCAGACGACGCCTTCACCACGCACAGGAAACGGCACCAGCCCAAAGGCTGCTGAATGAAGCTGAGGCTCACTCTCAACATGAAAGGACCCTGAGGAGGTCAGCGATCCTTCGGTTCCAGGAATTCACCATCTGCCTTCCGTGGCTCTTTTAGTCTCTGTTCTAAACCACCTTAGACGACAGAGGAGCTGCATTTCTTATCTCACCTTGCACCCTTCTTGGAACCTAGTGGTCTTTAGATGTTTAACACTTGGGTATGTAGAGGCGGCCAACCCAAGTTCATCATCACCTCCCACTCCCACCCCACCCCATGTTTGTGTTGTTCACAAACTGGGCAAGCATCGCCCCTAACTTGGAGAGAAAGCCAGAGCGGAGCAGGTCTCCACGCCCTGCTGTGTCAGCAGGTCTGTCTGTAATTCATCACACGCTCCTCCATGCCTGCCATTATCTTCTAGATAACTGGTTGCCTCTCATTTACCCATAACAGAGCCGTGCAATTTGAAAGCCACTGAGTCAGCCCAAAACAGCATTATTAGTAGTTCCAGATATACTCTCAAGGCAAAATTTTGACACTGGCATTTTTGAAAAATCACCATAATTTCAGCCACTGGACCACACCTACCACTGTCACGGGTAGTCAAGGTGGACGAGAAAGGACGGGTTTACTTACTGAGCGCACATTTGGGGCACAGAATTGTACCTTTTGAAATCTGCCCCACCAGCCTGGAAAAAGCTCACCCTTCTCAGAGAAGGTCTACTCTCAGCACAGCAGCCTCTGCTGAGAAAGGCCCAAGTTGCAGATCGTAGGGCTCATGTTTTCTTGGGGGAGACAAGGGTTACCTTCAGCTCCTTGGCCAGCTCAGTCCTAAACCCACCAGGTCATCCCCATGTGAGGGTGTCATCCACACCGCTGAAAGGGTTTGCCAGCGCTCCCGCAACCCACCCCCACTCTGACACAATAAAAGGTTGTCTTCAGCACAGGAGGGGCCCCGCCCTTGTTTACGGCTAGAGATACTTCAGTATGTTCCAGAGCTCTTTGCCACATGAAGGGCCCATCATCTTAAAGCAAGAAAAGATATTTTAGTTTGCTTTTCCTTCCTCTCCAGTCCATGTTCCTACCGGATTATGCTGCGTCTCCCCTCATTCTGTGCAGACTATGTTTCTAGAACCATATTTCAGTAGGAAGGAATTAAAAGCTCAATGAGTGGCATTAGAGAAATATAAATCAGGTCCCCAGGGCCTACAGTGGGGACAGAGAACCACACACTCAAAGAGACTTTAGAAGTAATCAAATCTAGTGTCCCGTTAAATCATTCATCATAACCCCAAGATTAACCATTTAGCTAGGCTTTGAAAACCTCCCTTTATAAACATTGAGTAAGTCCACCCCATGACTCCAAATCCAAAGTGCCTTTTTCTTTTAGTGTCTTTCTTTTCTAAATGTTTCACCAAGGTCCAGCTTTCTCTCACATGCACCCAGTAGTTCAGGCAAAAGAGTCCACAGGCTGCTCGTGGCCAAACAAGCTCCGGGGCTGCTCCGCTGAGGTGTGGCTCACCTCAGAGGTCGCAGACGTGACCGGTGTCCCGGAGGTAACTTTAACCCTCCTGAACCTCAGGAATCTGTAACCTGTCAGCACAGAGTCTTTTGCAGAAGAGTGTAGTCCAAATGCCAGGAGTAGCTTTTTAAAGTTTTCAATTTTACCTGCATCCTGCAAAATCATGACGCCTAGCACGACCATCATCTTCATCCTCACCTCCACCCTTCTGTGGCAAAAACCTAGACATTTCTACCCACTCCGAAGACTCTTCCTCTTTCCCTCCTTGCTCCTCTCCACCCTGTGTGGTCCTTTTCTACTTTTCTCATTCTGTCTTTGTCTCTGCCAGAAAAGAAGGCGGGGAATAGTCTCCTAGAGGTCATGGGAGGTGAAGATGAAGAAGGGCTGTGAAAATTCACATTAACAATCTTTGACTCATCACTTAATAATAGCTAATATTTATGCAGTTCACTCCATCCTATGCCTAAAATGTCCCTCAGCCATGTCCTACATAGTAAGTACTCCATTATTTTGAGACTCCAGGGACATCCGTCATGGTGGGCACTCAACCAATCAATCCAGGCTACGCTAGCGACGGCAGCTCTCAGTTGTGCTCCTTCTGGTTCTGATGATCCAAAAGACACTGCAGGGTGTTCTACAGCCTCTAACTGGTGATGAATGGTGAGCAGTGGGGTCTGTGTCTTTTTAATTAAAGTCAAGTCCAGAAAAATGGAGGGACGAGAGGGTAGTGGGAGAGGACATTTAGACAATTACAATGTCCCACAGGGACTGCTTGTCTCAGGGGTGTTGGCAAAATGAGAGCCCAGCCCAGTTTGATGCCATGTGCCCTCTCTTCTTCCTCTTTTCCCCTCCTGTCTCCTCTCTTCTTCCTCTTTTCCCCTCCTGTCTCCTTCAAGTAATGCCGCACGTGTCCTCGGGTGAGGGCAGCAGCCGTACAAAGACAGGCACGGAGAGTGCTGGGGAAGCCCTCCTGGGGCCCTGCCTTTACCCCCCTGTACCTGCCACTCCCTCCGTGTCCCCCAGACCCCAGCGCACGGAGCTATTTCAGTTCACTATGGCCACTTTGCAACCCTATCACAGGGCAAGCCTTGCGCCCCTACTGCAGCCCCACGTAAATGACCTGGAGTCAGGAGAAAAAAGTCAGACGGTGGGTAACACTTCCTCTAACGCAAATGCTTGTCTTGAGCTCTACACTGAACTTTCCAAAACGTGCTTTGAAAAGAAAGGGCCTGTAAGTTAAACATGATAGTTCTGCAAATACTATGTCCCAGCCCTCCAACCACCCCCCAGAAAAAGTGAAATCTATTTTTCAGTCACTTGTCCTAAAAACCAGGCATATCCACCACCACAGGAAGGTATGAAAAGACATTCTGCAGTCTCCTAAGAATGGTGTCTCTATCGTCTACCCATCTTGCTACCCATCTTTAAATAATTTTAGGTGACTCCCCATCCACAATGCCATTAAACTTACTCTCTGAACTTGGACACATCCATCACTCTTTTGTACCTCACTTTCCCTATCTCTGAATTACTATGATGGAAAGCGTTTTTATTCTATCCCAGAGTTATTATAAAGATGACAAAACAACAGGTAGAAAATACACTAGCAAAAGCAGCTCTAGGTTGTGCTCCTTCTGGATTCAGTACTTCTCTGACAATCCAAAAGACATCTCAGAATGCTCTGCTACCTGCAGTCTACACTGAATGGTGAGCCATGGGGACTGTGCGTCCATTAGCTATGCCAATGTGTAGATTCATTATTTGCCCTCTGACTTCTATTGTATTTTAAAGATAATAAATTACGGTGATGTTCAAGTTATGAGGAATTAGTTCAAACAGTAATTAAAGAGTGAAACCTGGAAGGCAGGATGTTTTCAGACTGTTTGAAAAGGAAGCATGCCTTCTGCTTCTATTACTAACAGAGCAGATAATTTGAATCAACCTCCCCACTGTGTTCAACTAGAAAAATTATACAGAATATAAGAAAACATCTGTTAAAGGTAACAAAGTAGCGAAAGATGACGGGGTCAAGATTCCAGCAAAGGACAGAAAGGCAGAGAGACGAGCCCGGCATGAAGGATTGGTCACCTTTCCCAGGAGGGCACCTGCGAGTCTCAGAGAGGAGATGCAGTGACAGCAGTCAGAGCGGGGTTGCCGATGGCACAGCCCTTTCTAAACCTCCCAGTCCTGTGTAGGACTGTGAAGGTCTGGGAAAGGGAGACCAGCCCTGGTCAACTGCAGCCCAATGTCAGATCATCTGGGCAGTTGAGAAAGTCTCAGTCCCAGAAACTGAATTAAGGTGATTGTAAATTGCTAGTCCCTTTGGGTTCCTGGAAGCAGCAAATTAAAAAATAACCTCTGGAAGAAAATAAGACCATCCAAGACCTTAATTTATTTCTACAAGTAATTTTTTTTCCTAATAGACATGAGTGTGCATACGTACACCCCCCCCATACAGCATATGAGGAGACGAGTCAATATAAATAAGGTAGAATCACCACACACAGCCATTAAAATAACTTAGGCTTACTTTGTTTCTGGATAGAAAAGACTAGATTTTTTTTTTAAATTCAGCAGAGAAATGGAATCTATTAAAAATACAGAGATGATACAAAAAAGAAACAAATAGAAATTCCAGACCTGAAAAATACAATAACCCAATGAATGGATGAATTTAGCAGCATGTTTCTTATAAGCAAAAAGAGAATTAGTGAACTTCAAGATGAACCATGTGAAAATACTCAGAATGACCTATGAAGGGAGAGGGGGAAGACATGAGAAGTCAGAAGACACAGAGTATAGCGAGAAAGGCTAATAGAGGATTATGCACACATCCAAAACGGAGTCCGAGTGAAAGATACACCAAAAAGGATAATCCAAAAATTCAAGAACATGCCAAAGCCAGGGTGGAGGGGTGCAGAATGCGCACTTACGTACGTCATGCTAAAACTACAGAAAATTGAATCCAAGGAGTAATTTGTCAGATTTGATAACGTGGAGGCAAAAAAAAATTAAAAAATAACTTACTTTTATAGGAGTAATAATTAGACCAAAGGCGGCAACAACAGAAAAATCAGAAGACCACAGAATGGCATCTCTAAGGAGCTGACGGAAAATAGCTTCCATACTCAGTCACACGTTCTTATAGAATGAAGGTCAAATAAACAGTTTCTGACAAACACTGAGAGAATTCATCACCAGCAGACTCATACACAAGGAATTCTAAAGAAGAAATCAAGTGGAAATTGGAAACAATTTTGAACTGAATGAAGACAACAAAAACTTGTGCCTGCAACTAAAGGTGTGTTTAGAGGGTAATTTACCTTTCATTATGACTCATATGCATTTACTGGAAGAAAATAAAAGCTAAAAGTTAATATGCTAAACATCTTTCTGGATATTGTAGTCATTAAAAAGGAGAAGAGCATATAATGAATAATTTTAGACCAATAAATTTGAAAATTGGTATTAAATTCATATGGCTAGAAAAAAAATGCAGTTTACCCAAACTGACATAAAGTGAAAAATAAAATATGAGTGATTTGATAACTATTAAAGAACGCCAACCTGAATTAAAACCCTTCTCACAAAGCAAAGGTCAGGCCCAGATAGCGTCACCGATGAATTCTACCACACAATAAAGAAGGCAACAAGAGTCTGAGTAAGATTCTTAGTAAGAATCTTATGACTAGTGGAACAAATTCGGCCAAAGGGGGGAAAAATAACCTCTCCCACTTCTCAGTTTGTTGTGTGAGTTGAGTTGCCTTACACGTGAACCTGACAAGAACATAAAGGAAATCTACATACGAACTGTACCTGAAAGCAGAGATGCCGAGGTCCTAAAAGATACCCGAGAGGTAGACAAACAGATTGTGCGTGTGTGTGCACGTGCACACGCACTGTCTATGAAAAGGGTAACACGTTATGACCAATGCAACATCAGTTTCACATCAGACTCATCTTAGGTCTGTCACCAGACTAATCAAGGCTAAATGATAGGGCCGTCCCAGTAGATGCCGAAGAAAATGCTGATCAAATTCAGCATCCAACTTAATAAATATAACAGTTCTAGAAAACCTTGAGCTAGGAAGGGATATAGCCTGAAGGGCGAAATGTTGAACGCTATGCGTCTGAGATTGCAGATGAGACAGGAATACTGACCATCAGCCCTGCTACTTCACACTCTACGCAAGGTCCCAGTGAACGCAGCGAGGCAAGAATAAGAAATAAGGAGGATTAGCAAGGAAGGAATGAAACTGTCATTATTTGCAGACAATATGATGCATGCAGAAAATTCAAAAGAATCTACTGAGAAACAATGAGAATTAGTCAGTAAGCTCAGCAAGGCCTCTGAATATAAGATCAACACGTGTAAGTTTTGAATTTCTCAGCCACTGTCTGAGCTCAGGCTGCCAGAATAAACCACCACAGACTGGGAAGCTTGAAAACAGAAATTTCTTTCTCACACTTCTGGAGGCTGGACGTTTAAGATAAGGGTACCAACATGGTTGCCCTCTGGCAAAAGCACTTTTCCTGGCTTGTCACCAGCCACCTTCTCACTATGTGCTCGTGTGGAGAAGAGAGAGTGAACTTTAATCTCATTCTTCTCATAAGGACACTAATCCCACAATGGGGCCTCTACCCTCATGACCTCATCTAAACCTGGTTACCTCCTGAAGGCCACACCTCCTATTACTATCACATTAGGAGTGAGGGCTGCAACATGTGAATGATGGGGGGAGCAAACAGTCCCTAATAGCCACACAGTTAGAATATGAAAAAATTAAAAGTTAGCTTATGTTAACATCAGAAATCAAATGCCAAGGAATAATTAAAGCTATGCAAGCTTCTAGATAGAACACTATAAAATGTTACTACGAGGCATTAAAAAGGAATTAAATAAACGGAGGGATGAGTGATTCAATTTTATAGACTCAGTTCTTTTCAGATTTACCTACAAATTCAATAATATATCAAAATTCCCATAGTTTTTGTTCTTGGTGGGTTTTGGGGGTTTTTTTGGTAAAAACTGAAAAATTGATTCTAAACTGCGTATCGAAATGTAGCCAGAGACTATTAAAAGAACAAGACAGAAGCACAGGAGGGCTTACCCTAAAGACACTGACTTATTACAAGGCTACAAAATTTAAGAGTATGGCATTGGTAAAAGGACAAATAGACTGATGGAACAAAATAGAGAGCCCACAAACAGACCCAAGCACATATGAACACTTGATTTATGATAAAAACGACATCACAGAACTATGCGGAGAGAAAAGTCTTTTCAGTAAAAGGTTCCAGAAAAATTGGATATCTGTGTAGAAAACTAATGCAACAACACCCTACCTCACACCATACGCAGAAGTCAGTTCCAGGTGGATTATAATTCAAGAGCTGAAGTATTTAGAAGGGACTATAGGAGAATATCGTCATGGTCTTGCCAGAGGGAAAGACTTAAAATAAAAAGACATGAAAGCATTATTATAAAAAACAATTGGTACATTGGACTACATTCAAATGAAGAAATTGTTTATCCAAAACGCCATTAAGAGAAAGGAAGAGAAAGACAAGACACTGAGAGAGAGAAGGTATTTGCCACATACATAACCAATGAAGCATCAGTATCCAGAAGATAATTTTTTTTAAGAAAAGAAAAAGAATAAAAATTATAAGCCAATAAGAAAAAGTCAACCGGCCAGTAGAAAATACAAAAGGCACTTCATAAAAAAAATAGTTCTCTAAATGGCCAACAATCTTTAGTCATCATTTAGTCAAACACAATGAAACACCACTATGTATACCCACCACCATAGTCAAAATTTCAAGAGACAGACAACATCAACTGTTTGCAAGAATGTGGAACAAAAGGAACGCAGAAGAATACACACTGTGTGACTGCATTCACAAAGTTCAAAAACGGGCAAAACTAAATTACGGCTTTAGAGATAGAGTCATTTAGAGGATGCAATTATAAAAGACAGCAAGGAGCATCACCGTGAAATCAGCCCCGTGGTCACCTTCGTGGGGGAGGCAGGAAGCAGCCTGCGACTGGGGAGGGGCATGTGGGCTGGGGGGGGCCTGGCCATGTTCTATTCCTCGTCACGGGCGGTGGGAAGATATGTGTTGGCTTTGCATTAATTCTGTGAGTCAACCATAGACGCACTTTTCTGTATGTGTTATATATACTTCACTGGAAAAAGGACTAAAAGTAAATCACAGAAATGAAAAATTTTACATTAAGGGCATAAGGAAAGGAAGAGACTGAATTTAATGCATGGTCTAAGTGCTAGCTGGATGTGCAATTGTTCCTCAATAGGTTTAAACAAAACAGGGTAATTGCTGCATATCATCTTCACACTGTGCGACTGCATCGGGAAGTCCGTTCTCCTCCATCCTCCCTGGCTTTAAGGGGCCACACTGGCCAACGAGACCACTATTTCAGCAACTGAGTGGTGGAGGCCATCGCAGAGGATGCTTCATTAATGACTCTTAATGACACCACTCATGGCGATCTCATTATGGGCAAGTTACACCAAGCACTTAACAGGCTTTACTTCAGTTAAACCCCACAACAACCCTCTAGAATTGTCCCAATTTTCAGATGTGGAAACAGGCTTAAGGTCACTATGGGCTTTCCCAAGGACTCTCAGGTTTTTCGTGGGGAGTCAGGGCAACCCAGGCAGCCTAACTCTGGAGCCCACACTTACGTTTACACTAAAATCAGTGGATCTCTGTATAGAAACGTCCTCTCTTGCTTAAACTCTAGCTAACTGAAGACAAGAGTTGTACAATGAAGCTGGGGTACAAGTTAGAGATGACTCTTGCTTTCTCAGTAACTTCAGGAAAAGCACCAGCATTCGGTGATTCTGTGCCAGGGGCTTTGCAACAGGTCACTTTACCCACTCATCACAACCACCCTGCCAAAGAGACAGGGCTGGTCCTCCGTCCCCGTGCAACACGTAATGGACTGAACATTTGCCTGAAAGCTAAAACTGCGTTTGGTGAACAGGAGTGAATCACGGCTCATCACCCTTGGACCATAATGCGTAAGATGTTGCATTCCTGGGATCAGTGAGGACTCCCGAGGCCTCCAGTCAGGACCCTTCAGTTAGGGTTTCCTGTAGAGATATGGAGTTTTCACCAAGAGTCTGTACTTAGCCCTGGGGTTTCAAAACATTTGGAAATCTGTTAAGAGACTCAAACAGAACATAGGACGGGTGTAGCAGACATGGGAATTTGGAACTGCCAGTCTCATCCAAAGACCACAGTGGTAGGCACGTGACTCCAGCTTGGCCAGTTGGAGTGCTTCTCTTGCATGTGGTGTGTGGACGTAGAGAGCAAAGCCTTGGAAGGGATGACAGAGACTTGAGGCTGCCGGCAGTCATCCTGCTCGTCATTTGGAAAAGTCTGATGCAGGAGAAGCCCCCAGAGTAAAGAGAGACAACAGGTAAAGACAGGCGATGGATTCATACCTTCACCCCTTCCTTCACAGGGACAAGGTCAGTAAGTCCCTTTTCTCCAGAGGCCCATTTGAAGTGGGGTTTCCTAACCTGCCGCCAGGAGTCCTGGCTACAACCTGGGCACAGATTGCTCGCCTCCCACAGGACCTCTGTAACCTTCAGGTTCTAAAATCAGTCACCAGCTATTTGTTGAGATCCCACTTTGAACCCAACGCTGCCTGAGACACAGTGGGTAAAGCACCTCCCTGCCCCAGAGATGCCGACCGTGCACCTGAAGCCAGACGGCGGACTCAAGAACAAGCATGTAACTGTGTTCCGTGCGAGGCAGCGGCAGAGTGTCGACCATCCCTCTGACCAGACTGATTTCTCTACCTTATCCCACCAGGAAGGAGTTGATGCTGTGTCAGCTGTGTCTAACCCCTCCATGCCCACACACAATTGCATGCCCTCCAAGAGCCACCCCCACGGTCTCGGATTAGCCAATCCATTTTGATGCGTATTTAAGAGATTTTTCAAAGTGTGCAAGTCAGTGCGTAAGATGATAGATCGCGTAATACTTAAAGCGTTAAAACAGCCCAATTGAGGATTCTCTTTCCGCCAGCAGATATCTCTAGGTCAAGAAGAGCTATAAAAACCAGCAGATCATTTCCATTCCTTTAAGACAGGCAAAAAAAAAAATGGCTTTGAATGTAATTAGATGGTCTTAGCCCTTTTCCTCTGCTAAAGCCCCATATCTTGTTCCAAAGAGGCTCCAGAAAAGTTTAGAACTGTGGGCACTCCGAGCTGCACACTGATGGGGGGTATTGTTTTGAAGAAGTGAAGGCCCCAGATACTGCATGACTCACTTTTTAATTAGAAATGATAAGCCTGAGTCATACACAGCAACCAGAAGGGAGGCTTTCTAACAGGCAGAAGGCCTGCCTCGGCCCCGCCGAGCTCCACGCTGCTCTTAGAACTCTGCCCCCTCTCTTATCCCATCTGTCTGGCGTCTCCTGCAGGTCCTGGAGTTATCTATTTGGAACCAGGAGTCTCCCCAACGCAGTAAATCAGCATTTATCTGTGATACCCCTATTGAGAGTTTGCTTTATTACTTTCCTTTCAAGGCTCTGTTATCTACCGGGGCAGTTTTTTTCTTTTAAATTGGAAGACCTTGTTTGTGGATACTTTTAATTTCGGGGCAGTTTTTTTCTTTTAAATTGGAAGACCTTGTTTGTGGATACTTTTAATTTCTTTAGTCCTTCAAAAGAATGAGGCTCAGTGGAAACAAAAAAGTTTTTAAGACAATTGTTTCCAGTAAAACCTAAGAACTCTCAGCTTTCGGGATACTGCAGTTAAAAATACAGCTTCTTGATATAGAATATCTTATGCCAGCTGTTGACTGTGACTCTTAAAATACCCATCAATACCCTCAAACTCACCCAAGGTCACACACAAGAATGAACACATGAGAACAGGAAATATATTAAGATCATGATCCTTTGAAATGGGAAGTGAGATAGCTTCCCGGGCCGTCCCCCCGGGCCCGATCACACAGGGCCTCGCAGGCCACAGCGGAGGACGGAGGATGAAATCCGGCCTCCTCTCCCCTGACCCTCCCCGACACTCACTCATCCAGCTTTCCAGATTTCTTGCTGTTATAAGATTGTATCCAATAAGCTCCCACCCTGGGGCCCTGGCACTTTTTGTGCCCCCCTCTGCCTGGAATTCTCTCCTTTCCTCCGTCCATTCAGTATTTGACTCAAGCATCACCGGCTCAGAAAGGCCTTCCCCACGTCCCAGGCTAAAGCAAAGCCCAATTTCCTCCTGCCCCTTAAACTTGCCTTTTTGTCTTCATTATCCTCACCATCATCTGTCATATTATAGACTCATTTGTTTGTCTATACCTTCCACTAACAAGTAAGCGTCTGAGTGTCATCATCTCTGGCACTTAGAACAGTTCCTGGCATCACATGGGTGCTCAAAAATGCCAAGCGCATGACTGGGTGACAATAATAGACATTTCTTTAGAGTCCAGACCTCCCTCTGGGCCACGTGCTTTACTTGTATCATCTTTAGCCTTCATAACAACTCTGTACATGGTGGAACTGAGGCGCAGACAGGCAAAGTACGTGATAAGGTTACACAGCAAAACAAGTCACTGGCCTCACTTGGACCCAGAGCCATGCTCTTAAATACTAAGTTAACTCTTTAGAGACTCCCAGAGCGCCCCGCCCCAGACCAGCTTCCCCGTGCTCTCCCCCGACCCCGGGCCCCAGGGTGTGCTGGCTCAGAGCAGCGCTGTCCAATAGGAGCAGAGTGTCAACTGCACATGTCCTTTCACATTTTCCCAGAAGCCACATTGAGAACAGGTTACATTAATGTTAATCATATCTTACATTTACCCTGTTAAATACTATTTCTGTATCTGTTTAATATTAAAATGTATAATATAAAAATGCTACATAAATATAAAAAATAATGTGATATTTTATATTCTTTGTTTAGAGTAAGTCTTTGAAACCAGGAGATGTTTTACAGTTTCAGCACATCTCCATTTAGACTAGTCCCCTTTTTTAGGGCTCATCAGTGACATGTAGCTGGTGGCTACCATGCTGGACACTGCAGCTGTAAAAAAAAAAAACCCTGATCTCTAGAGTTAAGTGGATCTGATCCTGCACTTACTGTGTGACCTTTTCCCAGCCGTAAACTGAGGTTATGATATCTACCCCATAGGGCTGAAGTGAAAACTAAATGAGTTTTCCATACATAAGACTGCACACCCCTTAGCACGGGAGCTGGCCAATAGATGCTCTGGACAGATGGCTCTCCGTTCTAACCTAGAAAAGAGAACTGCTGAGCCTTCCAGGCCTCTCTTCTCACTCCAGTTGAGCCTTTCGAGCCATAGCCTCTGTTCCCACTGTCTGCCGTGAGTGGGGAGGTCTCCAGTGGGAGACCTTGACCCTCGGACCATCAGTCTGAGCTTTGGTGGCTCCGTGAGCCTTCTGGCCCACCTGCAGGGCATGTTTATATGGCTCTGCAGATGCTCAGGGGTCCCTTCCGGACAAAATACCGATCGGTCCCCACAGTGGGCTATCAGCTATCTCTCCTATCAGCGGCACAGTCAGCTTCCATCTCCCTCCTGGGCACCTTTGGGCTGGAAGGGAGTTTAAACAGTATATAATTCAACCTTTTGCTCTACAAAAGAGGAAACTGTGGGCTAGAGAGTGGACAGAACTTGTCCCGGCACACACAGTGACCGGAGAGGCTGAAAACCGGACCTTCCGTATTTACAGTCTGTATCCGAACACACGGAGAGATGGAGCCGTGGAGATCCCGCTGTGCGGACAGCTGATGCCTCTGTGCGGCTGGTCTTTTCACAGCCGGCACTTCATTCTCAGCACTGGAAACTCTGGAAGAGCAGGGTGCTGCGAGACAGCCTCTATTCCCCACAGCCTTCAGCTGTGTTTTCTTGCCAGTTTTCAATCTTTGATCTTTTGGTGCCACATAAAACTTGACCATAATTCAGGTTCCCCTATTTGTGAGTAATTGAAGTAAACTCCAACTTATTTGACCACCGATTTCACAGCATTAAAATATAGCACTAAAAGTGTAATCTCTTTGTTTTGGATGAGAGGCTCCGCTTCAAGTAGTAGACTTTACCCGTTAGCCTGAGGACATTTGATATCATAATCTCAGCTCGCGCACAAGGCAAAAGAAACAGCCTTCTGTCAACCTCAGTACCTTTTAAATGGCAGAAAGGGAAAAAAAATATAATAACCATCGAGTTTTTCCATCTGCTGAACCCCGACAAACTCTCAACATGACGATGCTTGAGTATTTGTCTGTAATCCCTCAGCAAATACACCTTTTATTCAACCACAGGGTTGCACACACTCCAGACACAAGTGCCCTTAATTAAATAACACACTCAGCAAACTCTCAGAGCCATTAATTATCAAAGGTAGCCTGCTCCATGCCTGGCTCTAAAATTCTATTATAACAGGCGCACACAACTAGAGGGAAGGAGTATGCTGGAGGAAGGTCACCCTCAGAAGCACGCTAAGCAGCAGCTGTCAGACTAAGTAAATGACAAAGCACGCGGGCCTCTTAGCCCTTCCCTTGCCCCTCGGAGGGTCCGAAGGCAGGGAAAGCGTTGCACACTGGAGGGGCTTTCTTTTCTCAAAATCAGTTTCTCTCATGAAAGACACAAGTAAATATAAAGTAATCCTTTTTCATTTCGACTAAGTCTCAGGGAAAAGTAATATCAGCTGAAGATTTAGAGACAAATAAAGCCTGTTCTTCATACACTCTATCAGAAAGAGAAAACATTGTAGGGAGAGTCTTGCAAGGCACAAATGCAGGGAAGTGGAGGTCCAGGGGACAGACAGGGAGGATGGAAGCCTTACTGACTTCACGTGGGACACAGGAACCTGCCCAAGGAGCAGCCTGAGGTCCCAGGGGTGGGTAGGCTCTGTTCTGACTCCTCACTCCCACCACCAAGCCTCAGAGCCCCTGCAGTTTCCTTTGCCCGGACAGGATGGGATCAAAGAAGCGATAAGCCCTGCGGGGCCGCGGTACATCACTCACGGCTACAAGCACTGGCATCATCTGTCTTGTGCGTTCGCTGCTCTTCGCGTTTGATTTATCCCTTCAAAGACAAACCTGCCGGTGCTGGGTCTGTGGCCAGTCCACAAAGGACAGTCACGTGGTGAGCCCCAACCTCGCCGCAGGGCAGAGGTCTGCGTCTCCCCTCCTGAGTGGGCTGGCCATGCGGTGCCCGGAGCTGCTTTCTGTGCCCCTCTCAAGGTGGCAAATGCAGACGACTGGGAAACAGACCCGATTTAACCGGAAGTTAAATAACATTCCCTCCTCAGAGGAGGTTGTGTTATTAATCATCACGCATGACAAGTGATCAGAGAATAGTTTTGACTGAGAAAACTGTGCTGCGAAGTTGCCCGGCTCTCCCGAGTCCATCCTCACATCACTGGTTTCTGACCACTGCGCTCGGGGTAACCCCTTCCTGCCTCTAAATGAAAGGCTAATTGCATCGCCTCCGTTACTAACCAGAGCGGCTCTCTGATCCTTGCCATTTCTCCCCCAGCTTCTTTTTTACCCACATACTGTAAGAGATTGCCAACAGCGGCTTTTGTTGTCCCATTTTGGAGACCAGTTTATTAAGAAAAAGCTGAAATGTAGGGGTCAGAGGTGCCTGCCCTTAGAAAATTGCTCAACTTGTTTTTGGTGTGAGCAGAATGACTTTCCAAGACTGTCTGCCTGGGTCTGGAGCCTGCTACAAACTAAGACTTACTTAAAAAAAAAAAAAAAAAACCACACACAACGAAAAACAGCTGTTACAGAGGAGTTTTATGTTAGTATCTCAAGACTGTTTTGTGGATGAGTGTGGTTATTTTGTTTTAAAACCATTTCTGTGTCAGCCCTGGGATGGATGCAAAGCAGGTTATTTCAGTCATCCTTGTGGGCAAGAGGCACTGCCTTTGATGGGCAGTGCTTGTCCTGTCACGTGGCTCTGCTAAAACGGCAGAAGACAGACAGCCTCAGCAGAAGTTGGGTGTTTGCAACTGAAACCTCCTGAGACCTGCCTCCGGCATCTGGATTGCTTTGGGGCATTTTATCAGGAGCACACTTTGGAGCAGGATCGCGAGGGAGACGGGCTTGGTGGTCGTCACCTTCATGCCCAGTCATTCTCTGCCAGTGGCCCAGGCCACACTCCAGGCTGGCCGGATCAGAATCTCTGGGGGTAGGGTGGAGGTGTGGCGTTGTTTAGATCTCCCCAGGGGATTCCCACGGAGCAACCAAGGTGAGAAGCACCACCTGAAAGAACCAGGAAGCTAAGAAAACAGACCATTATCTCTCTCTCTCTAGAATAATCTGGCTGGGAGCTGACCACAGGCAGTCTAACTGGGTCGAATGTAAAAGGAACATTTGAGACCACAGAAGTTGGGGGCAGGGGTCCCAAAAGTTCCTTTCTGTGGTCCCCAATGTTCCTTTTACACTCTACCCGGTTAGACTGCCTGTGGTCAGCTCCCAGCCAGGTTCACCTACAGAGACAGAAGAGGCTGTCCTCTGCTGGGCCTCTAGGACTGCAGGAGGAATGGAGTTAAGACAGAGGAGCCTCCTTCATCGACACAGTCAATAAAAAGAGGTTGCCCTGAATGCGGTGCTGAGGGCAGCTGGATCTGTTGAAGACACAGGACTCTGCCCCATTTTTTTTGACGGAGAAAGACTTCCTGGAGCCTGGCGATGCCTGCATGCTTAAGGAGAAGTCAGCATGGTTCAGTTCATACCCTCAGTTGGATGCCTGGGTCCCTGTGTTTTCATCCAGTACTCACTAAATCATGACAACAAATTGCTCATCGACTTCACAGCCTTTCCTGAGGGTTTCAGGGAGATGGAGGAGAGGATTACAGCCCACACAGCAAATCTTACTCAAAACTTATTTAAATTTTTTTTTCCATCAGACTATTCTATTTTCCTTCCGAATTCAAAGCTCCCCTCTCCAAAGATCTCTTCTACTGTCTAGAGCCATGGGGCCTCCTTTCTGCCTTCATTCCTTACTCTGCAAAACAAGCGCCTGCTCTGAGCTTCAGGACACTCTCTGTCCCTCCTCCAGCACGGCCTCGAGGGGAGAGGGCAGTCTCAGTTCATCTGCACTCTGTTTATTAGGAAACAGAAATATTTGAAAAGCACGAGGGCAGAGGGATCGGTCAAACTTCAGACATTCCAGGCCCCTGTACCCGGAACTCCTGAAGCCTCCCCTGGCACCTGATTACCTACTGCCTTGCCTCCCCCTGTACGAAGTGTTTCCCCAAGGACTGGATGCGCCTCGAGGATGCCATCCTTTACCTCTTGGCACCCTCCTTAGAGCCGTCATCATACTTCCAAACACACATTTATCAAAAGCCCCCATAGCATTAAGAACACACTGCCTACAGGTGACATCACAGGGACCTGGAGACATGAGGGCACATAGTGTATGAGGTCCAGCCAGACGACAGGAGGATGAGGACGTTGCCCAGACGCGCCCTCCGTGATAGTGAGGCAGATCCAGTCCCTGTGTAGCTAAGCACCGACTCACTGGCTGTGCCACTGGTGGGCCTCTGTCGTCTGCCAGCCCCTGACGGACAGTGCAATGCAGAGAAAGGACTGATCGTGACAGTCGCAGAGGGTCACACGAGTGAGTTCCAGGCACTGCCCTAAGCCCTTTCCGTGCATTAACCTGCTCAGTTCTCCCCATGCCCCAGCCGGGCACGCTCCCATCACCGGGAGACGCACAGCCCGTGAGTGATGAGGCTGGACTTCAGACCCAGTCTCCTCGAAGCCCAACATGCCCCCTCACTGAGCCCTGTGCTTCCCACAAGCCTCCCAGCTGGCGGGGGAGGAGGAGCTGCTGCAGACGGAGCCTGAAGCAGCCAGGCAGCCCGCCTGCACGCCACAGCTGGGTGCGGGTGCGCCGCAGGAGCATCGGAAGCAGACTGACAGAAAGCCTGCTCCGGGGTGGACGGAGGCAGCCAGGGAGATTCAGAAATGACGGGGCTGGTGTCGGGAAGGGCGGGTGAAGGAAATAACCCGGGGCCGTGATGTGCAAAAGACCAAAAATAAAACCGAGGGAAACTTCTCCTAGGACATAAATCTGCCCCAGACAGCTGAGGCAGAGAAGAGGAAGGGCACATCCATTCTCAGCCTGCACAGATGCTTCCGACTCAGACTCAGTAACTGTTCAAGGACAAGGGCGATGATGGATGAGCGGGAGACGGCGCGCGTGTCCACACAAGATGGGTGGTGTCCGGAACAACAGGGGCCGACCCCAGTGTCACACAGATAATGAGACAGACCCCCTTCTCCGGGCTGTACATGCCCCTGACTTTCCACCCCTCGCTTCCAGACACCCAGGGACCTGGGCGGGAGTGGATCCCAAGCTATAATGTGAAGGCAGAAGCAGAAGTGATTAAGGCTTCTGTGTTCTGGATTCCAGCAGGGAGATTTAATTCCAAAGGGATGCCCTGCCTGCCCTTTGCTCTCTGACCTTGTTATGAACTTACAGAAAAAGTGGAGTACTAGACTCACTAAAAACTCACCCCAGGTACCAGAGGCTGAAGTGCGTGCCGGTGGGTCCTCAGCCGGTGGGGCTGAATGGGCTGGCGCAGGAAGCTGGGTCTTTGCACCTCAGCCCCCGCGGCACCCGCCCCTCACGCCTCCTCAGAGACCTGTCAGTCTTCCCCAAACTGTACGAAATCTAGCCCGTAAAATTCTCTTTTGTCCGCTCCTGTTTAATGTTCTCTTTCCTGCAATGGTCTGTCCTTCCCAGTGTCCTCCGAGCAGGTCGCCCTGGCCAGCCCAGCCCCTGACCGCACTGGTACTGGTCCCAGTAACTAAGGCCCAGAAGCCCAGGCTCTGACAGGGTCTCCCTTGGGGTAAAGAGATGGTTTCAGGGCTATGAAACTGCATTTCTACAACCTAGGAATTATCTTTTTTTTTTTTTTCCAAATAAGATTAAAGGGCTTCCCTGCACTTTCCTATTTTGTGAGTAAAAATTATTTGTTGTAAGCCTGGCTGAAATCCTTCAGGTAACTTGGCCTTGAAGCAAAGCTGATTCTGCCTGCTACACACTGCTCAGTCATCCTCCCAGTCCAGGGCTGGGGCGCCTCCGACTCACGGGGTGAGCTTGTCAACAAGCACAGATTCCCGGCTTTCTCTCCAGGCCTGCCAGTTCAGAATGTGGGGGGCAGAATGCAAAAATCTGTGTTTTTAACAAGCTCACCAGGTACTTCTGCTAATGGCTGTGTTTGAGAACCTGTTCTTACGTAATTAAAGGTCTGACTTGGCTTCAGTGTGTATGTAAGATGTGTGTCCACAAAACGGAATCTTAAGAGACCACGCAGCTGACCTCGGGGGCCGGGGCTGAGGGCAGAAGCCATGGGCCATGCGGGATCCAGGGAGCACGGGCATCAGCAGGGCTGGCACCCACCTGCTTCACATCATCTGCCCAGGACAGGAGTCTCCGTGGCTCCTTGTAAAATGCTAATGGCGATCTAACGGATTAGCAGTAAGCAAACTGACATTTTGTTTACTGCCATGATTCAAAAAAGCTATTGGTTCTAACTAAATGTCTGGTTTTATGTTGTCATTTCCAGGCATGAAAGAACTGGAACAGATCCTAGAGCGTGAGGAAATGGGCCTCGTGCTCTCGGACCCCGCGGCACTGGAGATGAAGCTGAGCAGCCTTTATGAGCTCCTACAGTTCCACAACCTTCCGCAAAGCATTTTATTACACTTGTGGAAGCCACTGGGGTTATGTTTCAATCACAGTGACTGACAGGCCACCTTCAAAACAACGGCGCCGACAGCCCGTCCACACTTCCTTGGCTGTGTACTTAGAATAGAACCTTTTCTAAATTGTCCCTTGGCCTGGAAAGGAATAAAATGATAGTTAAAATATTTATCTTGCATGTCAGCTAACTTAAAAATTGATATTTGGGGACCTCTGAAAGGCACAACTGAGGAAGTTGATCTCTCAGATCTACCCGGGCTTCTTGTAAACCAAAGGTTGGTTAAGGCTGAGCTAAGATTTAGAGAGTTTCCATCGCGGTGGGGGAGGTAACAGGACGAGACATGGACAGTCTTCCCTGGGTTGTGTTCTCCTCCTGCCTTGGGTGCAGAGAGGCAGAGCCAGAAGAGCTTACGTCGGCAAAATTAGCTTCCGGAAACTAATAAGCATGCAAGGCAGAGACTGGACAGCTCGGACCAGGCTGTTGCAGGGGTAGGAACGTAAGGAAAAGAATGGAAAAGCTCTCGGCGTTGGTCTAGGAAGCAGGCGCCTTGCCCGTAACAGTGCGTTTCCTTAAGAAAGGATGACAGAAGGGGGCTCTTCCTTTCCTCTGGGAGATTAGTCAAACAGGGGATTAGGGTTTATAGAGAAAAGTGAAACACACCAATAGCACTGCTACACAGAACCAAAAGCAGGATTTTTCTTTTTCACAAAAAGCCTCCTGGAGAATCTCTTTGGGCTTACGGGCGACTCCCTGACCCCAGCACCATCACAGACATGCGGTGTGCAGTTCCCTGTGACTGCCACACCAAGTCCCCACAAACGCAGTGCCTTACAGCCACAGAGGTGTGTTCTCACACAGTGCCGGGGGCCAGACGTCCAAACTCTGGCCAGGCCGCGCTCCCTGCCGAGGCTCGGGGGGGACCCCTCCCAGCTGCTGGTGGCTGCTGGCACACCTGCAGCTCCTTGGCCTCATTCTGCGCTCTGCCTCTCTCTTCACACCCGTCCTTTCTCTCTGTGTGTCTCTCCTCGCTGCCTCTCTAAGAAGGACACTTGTTATTGGATTTAGGGACCATGCAGATAATCCAAAATGATACCCTTGAGATCTTAATATCCTTAACTTCATTACACCCACAAAGCCGCTTTTTCAAAGTAACATTTACAGGACCCAGGGATTTGACATGGACATGTATCTTTTGAGGGGGGCACCACTGAGCCCACTACTTAGGGCATTTGGCCTTTGACAGTTTCTGATACAACATAAGCCAAGAGACTGAGTATGACTGAACTGCATCTTGTTTCCAGTCTTCTTCTATGTCTGCCAAAGCCTGGTTTATTGCCAGTTGTTAGCAATGCCTTCTTGAGACTGAGAAGCCTCTGGTTCCCAAGCCTGGTCTGGGATGCTTCTTTCTTAGCTGAAGGGGAAAGCACCACAGTCTGAACAGGATGCGTTCAGAAGGTAAAATGCCAGGAAGGAAAAATGGCAACTACTGATGAGTTCCCCCAGCTCAAGGGGGGCCGATTTGTGGTCCAAAGAAGAGCCCTAAAGATACCAACTTCTCTTATTCCCAGCATGTCAAACATTGATTCCATCTCGGTTTCAATAGCAAATGTCACCAGAAGCCCTGCCCCCTGCCTTTAGGGCTAATTCCACATTTTACTCATTGGCTTTCAGTCAAAGAAGGGAATGAGCGCTGAGTCCCTGAGGAACCAGCTGAGTCAGAGGACAGGCCTACCTGCAATTTTGTTTTCCATTTTGCAGTTCACACCCACAGGAGCCTCATTTCCACCTGCCCTCCCATGGACTCCCTCACCTCCGTGTCTTCCTGTCACTCCGCCACGGCTTGGAGGCTGTGGGGGCAGAAGGGCAGCCCCAGGAGCCCAGGCTTGGCTGGAAGGCATGGTAACCCAACAGGGACTGTTTATTGTGCCTTTTAAGAGATGTTACAAAGCCGAGAACTAAAAAAGCCTACTGGTCCAAATAAAGTACAAACACTACTATTACTCCATTTGCTAAGGTGGGTCTGGTCTGCATGGAAATGATACAAAAAGCAATGGGAAACAGTGCTTAGGTCAGAACAGCGTCCCGAGCAGAAGCCGCCTTTTCCCTCTCTGATTTCTTCTTGGGCCCAAATACCACTAGGGTGTTGCTGTGTTGCTCAAGAGCTGGAGGGCTGCTAGTTTTACGCTAAACAGTGGACGACTGTACTTGGGGAGGGGGGCACTTCCAGCCCTGAGCTTGTCACACAGAACAGCTCAGCAGCTACTCTGTGCGTTGACAGCATTCCCCAGGAAGGGGTCTGCTGATGATCTTTGAGGACTCACTTTTCAGGCTCTGTTGTTCCACTTGCAATCAAAACCCAAACAGTGGAAGCGAATGATACTCTGTCTTTGGCAAGGAGCTTGAAAGGACCTTTCCCCCATGGTTGTCTTCACCACACTGAACCCAAATTACAGAATAACACTTCTTACACCCCATCAGTTCTTTCAGACGGTGAGAAGGAGCTGTGTATTTCCTGGAACAGAAACCTTTCCCATCGAATTCTTCTCTGTGTCCAAGCTTGAAACTAAGGTCTGGGCGAGGGCCTCCTTTCCCTGATGGTCTGTGTCTGTTGATACCTGCCCAACTTAATGGTGAAAGAAGGAAACTAACTTTTGGCGTATATTTATTGTAGACAGATACATTTGCAAATGTTACTTAATGCACACAAGGTCCCTATACAATACAGATGCAAATTTAGGCTCCGAAAGGCAACTTGCTCACAAGGTCACAAAGTTGTTAGTAAGGGGATTTGGGATCAAATCAGGTCCGATTCCCAAAAACTATACTCTTTGGAGAAGAATTACTAACCAAGGACTTTCAGCAAATATGATAAACACCATTTTCAGTTTCTCTCCTGAGCTGTCCGTTGAGTTGACCGGTTGGTCCGTTGCAGTGATGTTCACAGGGAGAGGGGGAGGCACAGGTAAGGAAAGGCAGGGAACCCCCACACCTTCTCAAGAGGAGAGCATCCCTTTAATCACATAAATGAAGGCAACTAACGGCATTTCTGCAACTTAATAACACACGGGAAAGGTGTTGCCAAAAATGCTTATTATGTCTGTGAGGCAAATGTGTTAACCAAAAGGTTAATGATTACCTAGTCTAGAGAAAAAAGAAGGTAAAACAATTAACCTGTAATTACTCAGTTAAAGGGATTGAAAATACATCAGTCCCACTGGAACAGCCACCACCACCAACCCTCAAGCATGGCCACACGCTTGCTGTTCATTTCAGTTCTCGAGTCACTGTGATCACCTACTGTGCATTAGACTTGGAGGCTATGGACTCAGCGCCAAAAGTGCTGTGGCCCCTGAGGATAGCTGGAAAGCGGAGTGCCTGTGGGTTGCAGAAGGCAAGGCAATGGGAGGAGCAGGGCTAGATTCTCAGTAAGAACATACGCCCAATTCTTGGCACCCAGAGGACTTTCCTAAGTCTGTTTTTCTTCCTCCTCCTCCTCCTGACAGACACCACTTACAGTACATCTTTGTACCAAGAGCCACGCAGGCATTTTCAAAGAATTATTTCATATAAGCCTCACAAAAATCAAACAATCTTCATTCTTTCCTCCCTCCCTTCCCTTTTCTTTTATTTAACACTTATTCAACACCTCTCGTGTGCCCAGTATTGTCTGTACAGGAGCCAGTGCTTCGATGCTGAGCAAAAAGGTCTGGAAGTAACTATTACCCTCCTTCTGCAGAGGAGGAGCCTGGAGTTTAGAAGTCTGACTTGCTTAAGGTCCCACATTGGTAAGAACGTGAATCCACGTACTGACGCTGGGGCTTTGCCTCCAAGCCAAGCTCTTTCTCAGGGGGGCAGGAGGAGAGGGCACAAGAGATGCCCTATGGCTAACTGCGGCTTTTCCCTGCAGACCAGGACCAGTCAACACCCCTGCTTTCTCCAGGTCAAAAGTAGCTGGGGAAACTCAATCTACGCTACTAAGGTTCAAACTTCATCAAGTCAAAGAGCATTTACTAAGTATGCTCCGTGTGTCCATCCTGGGCGAGCCCTCCATCCTGGGCGAGCCCTCTGTCCTGGACCCTCCATTCGCCCTGGAAATGCCCCACCGTCCTCCCACATGTCTGACAGTATGGCAGCATTCTGGTCACTCTGAGCAGTCTGTCCAGTCTCCCTGGCCTGGGGTGAACATCTCCCTGTCCCACACTGTTTCTAAGGAAGGCTCTGGAATATTACTCCCAGACCCTGGACGAGCCCCATGCTGCTGGGCCAAGATCACACACTCTAGTAAGCAGACTTCCCACCAGGTGGCTGAGGGTGTCTTTGCCCACCTTTCTGATTTTCTCTCCTGTCCTTCCCTTTTTTTTTTCCTCTTTTTCCCCCTTTCCTCTTTTTTCTTCTCTCTACCAGAAGGTAAGCCCACAAAAACAAGTCCATGATCTGAAGAGACAGTCTAAAGCACTGGTTCGCAAGCTTTAACCTCCGTCAGTGTCACCAGGAGGGCGTGCAGAACTGACTGCAAGGCCCCACCTGCAGAGTTTCGGATTCTGGAGGTCTGGAGTAGGGCAGGGCCCGACATCGTCCCAGGTGAGGCTGGCACTGGCGCGTCAGGGCCCACACTTTGAAAACCACTGGCCTAAAGGGATGATTTTTTTTTTCTATAAATAAGCAGAATTTGTTCTCAGTGCAGAATCCAGCTTGTCTTCTAGGCCCTGCATTTAACGGAGCTTAGTCTAGAGGTAATGAATTTCAAGTTAAATCCAATCAGGCCACTCAAGCATCTCCAGCAGGTTTTTAGAGTTATTTAACATCGCAGAAGACTTCTTGTCCTGGCTGATTACGTGATTAGTTTAGATCGATAGTAGATGAACAGAGGGAAGGTGGGGCAGCTGCAGCTCACCGCCAGCTTAATAAAATGGTGCTAACTTCAGTCAAGAGGAGTAACATGGGTTTAAAGCTGGGCTTAGCTACTGAAGACATCAATGTTTCTATCTTAAGGGGAAAGAAGCCCACTCCTGCTGTAGCTGGATGTGCTTACGCAAAAGGACTCTTACGAATGCGTGATTTGCTTGGCTTGCCCGGTCAGGGAACTCCAACAGAAGGCGAGGGTGCCATTTTGAATGAGTGACATTCACATCTGCCTCCCGCAAGAGTGAATATCCGGCATCCCAGGGTCTGGGAAGGCAGCCGCACTCAAAAACCCCACTGTGGTCACTCTACCGTTCAAAATTAAGGTACGACAGCCGTGTTATCTCTGTAGCTTTGGAAGTTTGTATCAGCCTGTGTGTCTCGCATTTTCCCGGAGAAGGGACTGGCAAGGGATTAGCATTCATTGTGTATCCACCACGGACAACTGACTTTTAGAGGCAGGTACTACCAGTCTGACTCACAAACAGGGAGAGATGACAATGGTGATGATCAGAGCACCCACCACTAAGCACTTAACCATGAAATTATGTTCTAGGCATGTTTTCTAGGTATGCTCTATTTTTCACTCAATCAATCTCCCCAACAACCCTATCGGTAACTTCTACTATTATCCCATTGTACAGATAAGAAAACTGCAGCACAAGGATGTGTAACTTGCCTGTGGTTACCCAATTAATAAGTGCCAGAGCTCGGATATGAACCCAGGTGGTGTGAATCCAGAATCTATGATGACACTTTTCCTGGCTGAGAAGCAAACCTGAGTTGACCAAACTCTGAAGTCCCATCTCCCCACTGCCCTGACCTGATATCCCAGGGAAAGAGCCTGGTGGGGCTATTTCATTCACAACTAATGCGAAAATATTCCCCAGCACCATCTCTTCATCCCACTGGAGAGCTGGGCTTTGCATATTTGTCAAGACTCACCAATGGATGCATGGAGCCAACTGGCTTCAAGAGACAGTGGCTCCACCTTGAAAATAAAGAGGGAAGGGACAATACTGCACCAAGTGCAGTCTCCCCTAACTTCAATCCTCTGCAGCCTCCCCAGCCTTCACCATGTTTGCCTTATCTACGTAATACCTAGGTATTACTTCCTTTTACTCACTTCTCATTGTTACATGTGTATAAGGAAACTTAAAATCACTGCAGCAAACGGACAACCAGTGCCCTCGCCATAAATAGAAGCTACCCAGAAGGATGAATATAAAGTTACGGAATTCCAACAACCAGCTGCTGAGAGCCCTGCCTCGGAGGCCTGGCTTCTCACTTCATCAGAAAGGGACGCTAGGACGTGTTAGTGAGGTGTTAAGACACACAGGCAGCCGGAGTCCTGCCCCTTGAGGACTGAAAGACAGTGGACAGAGAGGAACTTCTCACCTGGTGATCTGATGGGTTTGGGATGCTTTGTCCACTGGCCCCTGAGAATCCCCTGCCGCCCCTGGCACACGACAGCCCCAGCTGGGGGGCGCCCGGCGGAGCCCCGTCAGCCCAAATGAGGCTTCTCGGCGGCTTTCCCTGCAACAGGCGCATCTTGAAAAGGAGAAAAGTTATCTCGGGTTCAGGTGCCTCGGGGAAACAAGGCAAAATAATCAAGGCGAGAAAAATGATTACACTGTCAAAGGAGCCGACGAAACTTCCAACGGTAATAGTGATCATGGAGGAGTTTCTCCTTTGAACAGAAATGCCTTTGATAGCGCCTGCCTCCGTTCTCCTGTTATTTTGTTGCAAGAATGAATAAGCAGGAAGAAACAAATGGGCACTTCTGTGTTTTACCAGAATCTGCTGTGGAAGAAAAGTGATGGCCCAAATCCAAAGGGGGGAAAAATCTCTAAATTTTCATATCCATCTAAAGAAGGAGAAAGGAAGAGAGAAGGAAGGGGGAACAGGGAGCCAGAGAAATAAATCCAGCAAGAGGGTTGGGTAACACGCCCCTGTAACCCCGTGGGGCCTTCCCAGGACAGACCCTGCCCCATGTCCTCTGCTGGAGCTCCTCGCTGAAGTACCCAGAGAGAGGGGTGCCATGTGTATCTCCTGAGCTTTTCAGGTGCTAAAAACCACCCTGTTATGGGAGTTAATAAATGCACTTAAACAGCTACTAAGCAGGTGAGAGGAGAGAAAGGAATAAGTAATTAAAACAGATAAAGGAATAACCAGACCAATGTGTATGACACTACTGATAAATAAAATGACTCAACCCCACTTACCCTGAGGGCCAGGACCCCAGCCTGCATTCCCACCACCACTACCATTCTCTGGATCTAATTCTGTGGTTTAATTGTCCAGGGTTCTGCCCCCAGGGAGCCGTGAGTATCTGGTGATGACTGTGCTTCCTCTAGAATGCTCGTATCAGAAGGAAAGAAATGAAAACAGAAATGTGTCATGTCACCGTCTTGATGTTTCCAGGATCCGCAGCTGACTGACAGAAAAGTCCCCACAGAAGCCAATTCTGAAGTGTCTCACTGGTTTGAGTTTTCATGCCAGAGGCCATGGCGACAAAAGGAAGTGAGTCAATGGAACCAGATGCCCTGTAGCTTTTTACTGCAGATGAGAGCGGGGAATCCAGCAGGGCTCTCCTTACAAGTGTGAAACAGTGCTCCTTGTATCTCTCACCCTCTCTAAAAAGCTTTCTTACAATGTCTCACTTTCCTCCTTTGTGCTTTAATATTGGACCCTACGTTCCCTGGGATCTTAGAGGCCTGAATTCCCATTGTAGGCGTCTGACTTTTGTTGCTACATGCCACCGTGCTCTTTTGGAGACAGAACAGGATTGAAAGCTGGTCCATGGACCCAGAGCCTTCCCTGCCGTGTCTGACGCTGCATAACTGCTACAGACGGCAGGCCAGGCTTGACTCCTTCACCCGAGAGTCAGGAGCCACGTCAGAAGAGCTGACCTAAGGGTTCCTGAGGCCACAGCCCAGCGCTGTCCCCGGGCCAGGCTCTGGGTGCAATTCTTCCCATCCGTTCTCTCGTTTGATCTTTACAACTACCCTCTTAGGTTTCCTTCAGCCCACCGAACAGATGAGGAGAACCTAGCTCGCAGAGGTGGAGTGATTTCTCCAACATAACAGAGCAAGTAAGTGGCAGAGGCTGGGTGTGAGCCTGGCCCCAGGGGACTCCAAAGCCTGAGACTGTCATCAGAGGGCCTGGAGGAGTCAAAAGGAGTGAGCTTTTAGGGACAGGGTCAGCAAACTGCGGCTCACTGGCTGAATCTGGCTACCCACCTTTTTGTGAAAAAAAAAAAAAATTAACACAATATGACCAGACCTGTCATTTCTATACTGGCAATGCATTCCCTCCACAATGACAGAAGTGAGCTGTGACAAAGAACTTATGGCCCACAGAGCCAAACACAGGCACGACAGGCCCTTAAAAGAAAAGCTCTGCCAACCTGCATTTAGAACATCGACCCTGGGATTCAGTCTGGCTTAAGCATCACTTCCCCTGGCAGCTGTGTGCTCTCCAGCTGTTCTCATCTGAGACTTGAGGATCCCGGGAGCACTGGCCTGGGTGAGGCTTCAGTGAGGCAAGGGTGAGACACTGCATTCCAGCAGCGAGCACAGTGGTTGGTACTTAGCAGGCACCTAAGGAAACAGCCTCTTTCTTGCCCCACAAGACAATGGGACATCCCAGTGCAGCAGGAGCATGTGCCAGGGCCGGTTAGAGGACAAAGGGGCATGACTGCAGCCCTGGTTGGGGGCATAAAGGGTGAGGACTCACGCAAGCCATCAAACCAGCCTTTCTGGAAGGTGTGGGGCTCTGGTAGCTGCCCCATCAGAGCAACCCAACCCCTTCTTTGCCAGACCCTCCCAGGCACCCACTTCCTGGAGCTGGGCTCTAGGAATCAAGGTCAATCTGAGTTGTTCTTTACACAGGACACTGTCCCATCCCACCCCCCACCAGCCCAACATAAAAAAAATGGCTGTAAAAAAATTAAATGGCTCATCCAGGAGTCTGTTATCTCACTGATGTGTCAAGGACTCGCATGCATAACTCCTCCTGACGCCAATGAGAGCAGAGCAAATATAGATTGATTTTCTTTACTGCAAAGGTCAAAAGTAAGTTTGTTTATCCTCTGTATTTGAAAGTTATCAATGATGATTAAACTGAGGGAGGAGCTGAATGAGACATGCTGAATGCATTTTTATGCCAGCTTCCTTTTCTTCTTCTTACAGCCTGAAGACTGTCTTGAAAAGAAACCACAGGGCTCCAGTTGGCTTCAATGGTGTCCACCCAGGGGCCCTCTGTGATTATGCTGACAAGTAATAACAACAATCTGATACTTATCTCTTAGCACAGCCCAGGGTTTTCTCCCACTGAAAATTACCTCCCGTTAAAGTAAACGTAGTGCAGGCACCGTGCAGCATGAGAGACAGCCCAGAGTTACAAGGAAGAAACTCATTATGTGAATGTGTTCTCCTCAACACCATCAGTTTCCCACCCTAAGGTATTCTAGCCAGTGAGCTCAGTGATATATTGAAGGCTTAACTCAACTTCATTCATTAACTGGAGCTAAATGCTAACATGCACTGTACCAGCTTCCAGCACAAATTAGCATCCATAATAAAGCATATAATTAGCCACATACGCAAATGCTCTCCACGATGAATAACCCACCCCCCTCCCCACCCCCAAAGCCCCGGGGCTGCTCTTTGATTTCCCTGAGATGGGTCTGTGACAGTAGCCTGGTTCCCAAAAGTCTCTCGTCCATCAGCAAAATGAGCATCTGAATTGACAAGGTTCTGGACAAATTCACCCAAAGTCAATAACGGAAGGTCAAGGAGAGTTATCTGCTTTCCTGTGGTAGGAAAGGCCCAAAGGGAGTTAAGCTCAAAATCAGGGTAGAAGTGGAAATAAAATGCAAAGTTCTCCCAGTCACCTGCACTGGAGCCCTGGTCAGTGACCACTAAGAGCCCGTGGTAAAACCAGTACGGGCACGGACATTCCCAGAAATGTCTCGCCTCATCATGACCCCTGCATCTGGGTGGCTGGCTGCTTACAAAGGACTTGCAGACCTGCCACCCCCTGGCTGAGAGGTTAGAGGATTTGCCCTGAAAGGTAGCAGAAGGTGCCACCCCAAAATATGTCATGCTGGCACGTGGAGCTGAAGGCAATAAACACCCAGCAGACTCAGGAAAAGCTTTCCACCTCCCCCTTAACTGCCTAAAAGAATTTAGACCAGGGGACTATACCAGGAAGAGAGCTATTACCAGAGATCACTTTTTAACCTGAGAGACTTATCTGCTGGGCAGGGCGACCTTTGTTTTCCAAACATCTCTCCTCACCTTCCTCCCCCCTTTGAAGCCCCAGGCCCCTACCCCGTCCCTTGCTCAGGATGGCATATGAGCCTTGTGCGTCTGGCTGCCTTTGAGTCTCATGTCTTTGTGGGGGTCACGTGCACACACGTAATTCCATTTTTTCCTCATGTTAATCTGTTTTTTATTACAGAAAGGTCTCTACCCACAAACTGTAAGAAGAGAGGGAAAATTATTTTTCCTCCTCTACAGCCCAAAGGTACGTAAGAGGCAAAGACTGAATCTGAGCCTAAAACTCCAAATATGGTTCCCTTCAGATCAAACCCTGACTGAGCACCTCCTGTGCTACCCTCTGGGGACCCCTCCCACCCAAATCCATCACCTCCTTTCAGCTTCCCCCTCCGTCTTTCCAGCCGTCACTCCATTCTTACTCCTCCACCACCACCCTGGGCCAAACCACCATCACACCTCTGGAATGATTTTGGTGACAGCTTCCCATCCCCTTCTCCCAGCTTCTAATCTCCTTCTCATTTATTCTCCACACACGAGCCAGATTCTCACTAAAAGTCAGCCAGGAGCCCATCACTTCCTACCTGAAACCTGATCATGGTCCCTACTGTACACAGAATAGGAGCCGAACGCTGGTCCCTGGCCCACAAGCCTCTCTCGGGTCCCGCCCCACCTGTTTCTCTGACATTGCCCTTCCCATTCCTCCCCAAGCTGGCTTTCCCTTTTCACAATCTCGGATATACCAAGTTCTCTCCTGCCACAGTGCCTTGACATCTGCAGTTTTCCTCTGCCTGGAACGCCCTTCTCCTGACTCCTGTTGTAGGTGGTTCTCCCCTCGAGATTCAAATCCTCAGCTAAAACACCGCCTCCTCTGCCCACAGTCTGGGGTGGGGGGTGCTCCTCCGCAGAACGCGTCGCATCAGCCTCTTGTTCATTTCATCCCTCCCTCTTGTCATGCTCAGCAAGCATCCTGTTGATTTGTTTCCTCCATCTCCCTCACTAGAAGGCAAGCTTCGTGAGGACAATGGACTGACTCTTTTATCTGTGCTGCATCCACAGCACTTACCAAAGGGAAACACAGTAAACGGTGAATAAGAATCTGCTGACTGGATCAATGACGAAGTGAAGACCTCACAATCCCGTGGCAGTGCAGCACCCTCACTCCCCCACTGCTGCCGTCACACACAAAGCGGGACTCAGACTCTGAGCAAGTGACTCCTCCTGCAGGACACAGCAAGTGCCTGGCGGAACTGAAAAACAAGTATCCCCATGCCTTTTCCCCAGGACTGCACCCACACTCAGTAGGATATCCATTAAGCAGACAAGCCCCCGGGCAGTGGGAGATATCCGATCAACCATTCTTTACTTGCAAAGGAAACCTCAAGGGTCCCCAGTGCAATGGGCAGACCAAGGAAAGAGGCTGACAGAGGGAGAATGTGAAGGTATAAAAAGATGTGCTCTTTACGGTAAAGGTGGTTCTAGAATTCATTTTTGGGCTTCTCCAAAGGGCAAGCCTTGCGAATATCCAGATCTACTGAAGAGGTGTCCCCAGAGGTCCTATTCAGGGACTCTTTACTGAACCAACTACTTTGTAAGCTTGAAGGAACTTGCAAAAGAGGCTCCTCTTAATTTCCCTGCTCTGGAAGCATTGCTTTTTCTTTAGCTGAGAGCACAGGTTCTGAAAGCTTATCACTGCGGGCTCTGGGCCCAGGGATCTGAAAACCCTTCACTCCAGGACACAAGGCCAAATCGAGAGCTTCGCCTTCTGGACTGCTGCCCCTCGAGCCCTACCCGCCAATGGAGTGCATTCTGTCCAACTGAGAGGTCACGCCCCCACCCCTCCCCTACCCCTTTGCACCACTTGGGCCAGTTTTGTGGAAGCCAGCTTGAAAAAGATCCCCCAAGTCCTAAGTAGGATGTACTGTTCAGGTTTCCCTGTGGTCAAACCTCCCTAAGCTCTGGCAGGCCACCAATGGGCAGAGGTTTTGTTCAAGACTTTGTACAGGGGTTCTGGCTGGCTCCTCCATCTTTCTTCAACTTTTGTTCATTTTATTTACATGTTTTCAAAGTATATGTTTGGAGAGAACTTAGATACCTTAAATACAGTATTGTTTGTTTGTTTGTTTGTTTTTTCACAAAGGCAGTAAAACGCTGATAGACAGTGATACCAGGATCTCTAACCAGGATCTTTCCAACAAGTGCTGGTGGCTGCAGCGACTACAATGGAAAAACAAGGAACGGGCGTCTTCAACAGGACCTGGCCAGGAGCGGGGCTGATGTGCGGTCTGTGGCAGAGACGTGGGACAGCTCAGCTAGGAAAAGGAGGATTTTGGAAAACGTAGTTTATTGCTCCAGTGGCGAGAGCAGTGACTCTGACAGACACTTGAAACCTGACGTGGCAGTTTTGAGCTCTGAGATGTTCAGAAGAGTTTCCACGGGATGCAGTGACTGAATTGGGTGCGTATGTGTGATGTGCTGTGGTCTTTTTAGAACTGTTTATTTTAAGCCTGTTTCCCTTCACATGGCAAATAAATACATAAAACCAGCTTGCGAGCACCAGGAGGGCTCCACAGACAAGGAGGTGTCGATTTTTCTGTGTAGGGATGTTGCCTAGAACAAGGTCAGGAAACGAACCTCCGCTTACTTGGAGGTTTGATTACAGCCTTCTGGACAGCCCTGAAGGCAAGAAGGTAAGACTATTTTTTTTTCAAAAATTATTTGGCTACTGTGCATTAAGAACTGTTTTAAAGCTCCCATGCCTCCCCCTGCAGTGAGCTGCTTTTCCGTGGGTACTTGGTCTCCTGTGCATGATAAGTAAGTAGGTCTGAGGAAGGCGCTGCTGAATATATTCATTTAAAACAGTCTCTGCACTGATGGCTGAGAAATTTCCAAGGGACTGTTGCACTACAGTGCTCTGCATAATTGAACACTGTGTCTACAAATAAGACTAATAACCATAGTTGTCCAAATGATTACCATACCATAGATCATAATCGTCTACTGGAAATGCTTCTCACGGGGAGACTTTTTTTCAAGGTTAGTCAATCTTGCACGGACAGCCGCCCACACGTTGGAATGGCCATTCACTTCTCTCTTGGTCATTTTCCTACTTCCCTCTGTTCTTGACCAAATTACCCCACTTACAAAAAGTGGAAATGGGACCACAGGATCTCTGAGGTTGTTGAAAGGGCTAACATCCTTTTTGGATTTGGAGGAATAAAAACATTCTCTTTCACATACTCAGTAAAAATAGAAGCAACCTGCCATGGTTACCCAGCTTGGAGGAGGTGGAGCTGGTGTTCTGATCGTCTCTAAAGCCCTTAGTTCTAACCAGTGTGCTGCTCTGGGCAAATAAAAAGTCAATGACAGAGCCATTCTGTGTGATGCAGGAGACTCACCCAAAAGGCACAGAGAAATACATGCAGTGCCTACTGGGAGCTGGGCAAGACTGTCCCATTCTCAGTAGAGATAAATGTGGAGCTTAGGGAACCAGTGTCACAGGTTTGGCTCTTACATTAGTTGCTGGAATTCTCTGTACAGGCTGGTTGTACTATCTTCTGATTACTCACTTGGTAAATAAGGATGGGTCTGCTAGAGTCCCAGAGATCTGGCGAGAAAGAGCCAACAGCTTGGTGTAATTCGCTCACTAACACAACCAAACACATGTGTGCACATGCACCCAGCTGTTGGCGACAGCTCAATTCAGGACAACCAGGGAGACTTACTTTTTTAATGAACTTAGTTAACATATGTCCATGAAATGCGGTGCCCAATGGGCACAAGTGAAATATTTCAACTGCTTGCCGAGGCACCGAGGCAAGTATCCTGTCTGCAAAGCTATCAGAGCAACCTCACAGTCCCCACCGCTTCCTCGCTGCCACGGACCCTGGGGGCCGGGCTGTGAGCTCTGCAGGAGGAACACGCCAACCAGAAGGTGAGCGTGGGCAGCTCCCAGGCACAGCGGGCTCTCTGGTCTCCTCCAGACCATGGCCTCTGCAGATCTGCTCCTGCTGCCCCTTCTGCCCGGCAGGGGCAAAGCTGAGTGATGGTGACCTGGAGCTCGGGTGTCTGGGCCCACATCACGGCTTCTCCACTTCAGTGGTTTGGAGAAAGCACATGACCTGTCTGAGCCTCACTTTCCTGCTTTACAGAACGAGCATAGGTAAGGTGTCAGCCTCGGTCAAAGGGCAGTTGTGAAGATGAACTGAGATCAGGCAGCGCGTAAGGGTGTAATTCTGTCCTTGGCAAATGATATGCACGGTAGAAGTTCCCTAGTGATGCTGTCTGCAACCAGTGATCACAAGCTTGGTGTCTTAGACAACACGAATTTATTATCCTACAGTTCTGGGAGTCCAAAGTCCGATACCAGTTTCCCTGGGCTAACATCAGGGTGTCGATGGGCCAGCATTTCTTCTGGAGGTTCTAGGGGAGAATCTGTTTCCTTGTTTTTCTCCAGCTTCTAGAAGCTGCCTGTATTCCTGGCCTCGTGGCCCCTTCCTGCATCTTCACAGAACATCCCTCCAACCTCTACCGCTGTCCTCCCATCTCCTCCTGCTGCCTCTGACTCTTTCTCTTGTAAAACTCTCTGTGGTTACATCTGCCCACCTAGACAATCCAGGATTACCTGGGTCCACTTCAAACCCTCAGTTTAATCACCATCTGTCAAGTCTCTCTCACCAAGTGACGTCGTATGTGTACAGGGTCCGGGGCTAAGGAGGCAGACGTCCTTCAGGGGCCATTATTCAGTCTCCACATGCACACATGTGGGATTTTTACCAGTATGCTCTCCCTCTCTGCCCTTTTCCTTCTCATTAGGTAAAATGCACGTACAGTAAAGTGACAAATCGGAAATGTTCCGTTTATGAACGTTTACCCAGGTACCCACCCCTCAAGCCAAGAGGAGAAGCCTGACAGCCCCCTGCCCGCCCACTGCAGGCTCCCTCGTGCCCCTCCCGGTCAGGACCCGCCTCCATCCACCCTGAGGAAATCACTGGTCTGATGTGTATCCTCACAGATGACTTGTGCCTGTCCCTGAAGTTCAGATGGGCCGAATCACACGGTGTGACCGTTTCTGCATCAGGCTTCTTTTACTCCGTGTGACACCTGTGAGACTCCGCCACGCTGTGGAGTCCAGCACTCCCTTCTTCTGCACGGTCACAGGGTGGATATTATGCTGATTCCTCACCTGTCCTTTCTAAACACATCCAAGCCTCAGACCATAAGCACGCTTTTAGTTTTTCAAGGACCATGTCAAACATCACCTTGTTAAAGCACGCCCTGGTAGCCACATGTCCGCTCTGTCAGAAATACCGTCTGTAGCCACCTCCTCGTATAGAACCTTGAGGACCCATTTACCTTTCAACCCATATGACTCATGTCATGCACTGCTTCACCTGCTCCTTGTAGACAGGAACATCATGCTTGTCTTTGTATCAACGTCAAATCTAGCAGCCTGCCTACCTTAGAGCCACCCAAGCTCAACCATATCTACTGTTTTACCTCCATGATAATCTGTTTCCTCTGAGAAAAGACACATTGCTGCTTATTAATTGAAACCCACATGTGCAAAAAAGCATGTCTGTTTCCTGTACGTATCATAAGACCTGCTAACAGGAGGCAGCCTGGAGATTTCCACACTGTCTGGTTTTAATACTGATCAGAAACAAGTGCTGGGATGCAAGGCTTGTTTGGGGTAGGCAGGATTTTGAACCCTTGATTTCTATGAGCTTTCTCCTCAAAGTAGAGTAAGAAACTACGATCAAAACTCTAAGTCTGTTTCTGAGGTTGGACTGCTGATTCCTTATGATAAAGCCCCGTCCTTCCTTGTTATGACTTCCCCCACATCTGGGCAGGTCCAGGGAGAAGCTCGAGCTCTCCCTCCTTTGACCCTCACAGGGAAGGTCAAGCCACTGAAACCTCAGGCTTACGGGGGACCCTCGCCCCAGTCCCAACCTCCAAACACTGTAAGAACCTGAAGCCACCTGATCCCTCCTCCCTCGGCTGCTTGCCTTACTCTGAACAGAACCTGAGCCCTTCTCAGGGAATCCTTTGGCTGTCTGTACAAAATTAACAAAGTTTATTTCAAATCCACTGGTGCCTCTGTGTCACGTATCCCTGCATCTATACACTTTGGGGTGGACCCACCTGGCATTCAGCAGGGGATGCCTGGTGCCCAAATGAGACAGACGACATGCGTAAGAAGCTCCATGCTCCAGAGTGACAGTGAAACCTCACCTGAGAGTGCACACTGGTCATTTGTGTATACGTGTACCCACTGTACCTTTCTCTGGAAGGATCAGCTTGATTCTCCAATTCTCCTATTCTCCATCCATGCATTTGGGTTGAGGCTGATGCTGCCTTCAGCTGCTGGGCTCCAGGGTGGCCCTGACCTCAGCCTGGGCAAGCATTGCATTATGAATGGTCCAGGGCGGGGCCCATGACCTGACCTAATCCAGGAAAACTCAACCCTGGGGATCTCCTTGGGATTTGGAGAAGGAAGTACTCTCTTTGCACTGGGTTTGTTGGCTGTAAGGCTAATCTAAACCTGGAGTTGCTGGGACGCAGGGGACTGAGAAGTCCCTGCCTGGCATGAGGGTTCTCCCTGGAGTGAGGCCAATGTGGATGAAAGCAAAGAGCAGAGATGAGGGAGAGACTCCTAGTCCTCGGGGTATTGCGGAGTCCCTGGATCAAGCCACGCTCAGTGTCAGATCCGTCTCAAGATTTTGGAGTTGCATGAACTAATCAATTCCTATTTCAGCTTAAGGCACTTTTAGTTGGGTTTCTACCATTTATGCCTGAAAGATTCTTTTGAATGATACGGTTATCACGTTTTTTGGCTCTGAGCTTTTTGCTCCTCTGGACACACTGAGGCCAAATATGCCATGGAAACCACACAACCTTGGTTCCCCCATAAACACTGAAACATTCTTTTTTAAAGTTAAAACAAGCAGACTTCCTAGAAATAGCATGACAAATCTTGGGTTGAATTACCATTCTACCATGACCAGAAAACGCCTAAATAAGCAATACTAAGTCAACAGTTTGCTAGAAATACCAGCTGAATCCGAATGCTGAAGCCTCCACTCAGTGGAATGTCATGTATTCTGTGCACTAGGAATCCTATGTCAGCAGAAGCTTGTGCATGATTTTCCCAGTTTCTACTCAGTAACTTTTAAGTTTTTTGTTTGGTAATTTCCATTCCAGGACTGGAGTCAGTAAAGTAAGCTAAGCTGATGCCAAAGTTCTGTTCCATACAATAAACAGCAAGAATTCACTGAATGCTGTGACAGGCAAAGTAATGGTCCCCCAGAGATGCCCACATGCGAATCCAAAAGCCTGCGAAGATGTTATGCTGCACAGCAAGGAAGAATTCAGTCTGCAAATGGAATTGAAGTTGCTCATCAGCTGACCTTAAGATAGGGACTGACAGGCACCATGTAATCACAAAATTCCTTAAAAGCAGATGACACAGGCAAGAGAGAGATTAGAGAGACTCAGTGTGAGATGAACTTGACCCGCTGTTGCCGGCCACGAAGCTGGAGCAAGAGGGCCCCAAGCCAAGCAACGCAAGCCAGCTGGAGGAGCCGGAAAACGCGAAGAACCACATTGTCCACTGGAGAATTGGTTTGTATTAGTTTGCTAGAGCTGCCACAACCAAATTCCACCAACTTTAAACAACAGGTGTTTATTTGCTCACAGTTCTGGAGGTTGGAAGTCCAAGGTCAAGACATCAGCAGGTTTCGGTTCTCCTGAGGCCCCTCTGCTTGGCAGATGTTACCTTCCCGCTGCTTCCTCACCCAGTCCACAGTCATCCCTCTGTGCACACACATCCTTGGCGTCTCTGTGTGTCCACATTTCTTTCTCTAATAAGGACACCAGTCAGACTGGATCTGAAATTAGGATCTACCCTAACGGTCTTGTTTTAATTTCACCACTGCTTTTAAGACCTTATCTCCAAACACAGTTACATCCTGAGGTACCAGAAGAGTTGGACTTCAACAGATGAGTTTTGGAGAAAATAATTCAGCCCATAACAGGTTCCAGAAGGGAACACAGCCCTGCTGATGCCTGGATCCTAGCCCGGTGAGACCCGTGTCATACGTCTAACCTACAGAACTGTGGGATAATAAATGTGTGTTGTTTTAAGCCTCTGAGTTTGTGGTCATTTGTTATGGCAGCCCCAGGAAACTAATGCAAGCATTTACTACGTGCCTGGCTGTGCTAAGCACTTCGACTTCCCACCGGCCCATCAGCCTTACAGGAAGACATCGTCTTGATCTCCATTTCACAGATCAGGAAATGGAGGCAGGGCTGAGCGTCTGCCCACCACCACGTGCTTACTGCTAGAAGCGGTGAGGCTGGAACCTGAACTCAGATGCTACTGCTTCCAAAACCGGTGCCGCTCCCCCACCTCCACCCCCACCCACCGGAAGGCACTGAGGGCTTGGACTCTGCTCTCCTTCTTAAGCAGGATAGATAAAGTCACCAGGCGATCAGGCTTGCCTGGTCCTGGCCTCTCATTTTGAAAATGAAACGAGCAAAGTCTAGAGAGATGAAGTGGGTCCCTGACACCCAGGGTGAGGTCTCTGGGGCAGAAGTGGAGTCCGGGCCTCCTGACTCCCAGCCCAGCACACCAGCCACTGTTGCTCCTCTAACGATGGGAAGAGTTACCTCATGTTTCCATGGCATCTCGCTGAACTGCCTTACACAGGAGGAAGCAGAGACCCAAAGCCACAAAGTTAGAAAGTGGCAAAGCCTGGTCTCAGTCCCACGGCCAGTTCTAAGCCCTTCCACTTCATCAGACCTCTACAGAAATACCCCATTAGGAGAATGCACATTGAGTGTTTAAACCTATCTTACATTCCTGGGTAGGGGTCTAGGGCCAGGCATGTGCCCTCTCTTAAAATCAGACTTAAGGCAACTTCAGAAACGGGAAGAACCTTTGAAATGTGGAGGTTCGTTCAAAACTTTAGCCAGGATTCTGGACAAGCAAGAAGGCAAAGGGGCTTCATGCTTACTGACTTGTCCAGAAAAGTCAGCAGTAGCAGAGAGACCTGTAAGCAACAGACTGTGAAGCTGCCATAGGAATGTCGACCTAAGGCTTTCTAGGGCGCGTCACAAAGACTCCTACCGTGAAACCTCCCAGGGGTCAGCTTTTATCCCCTTCCCCAGACAGCCTTCATTTCCATTTGTGGGAAGCGTGGCCACACGGCTGATGACGCTGGAAATGGACAACTTCTTTACATGATGCGGCGTTCAAATGCCGTAAATACTCCTAGCTAGGAACAGAACTGGATTCATCTGATTGCCGACGATCATCACCATCCTATCCTGGTCAAGATGGAGAAAACCTGCTGTCCTTGCACATCTGAGACTGGAGGAAATAGCCATGTGCTTCAGCGGGCGAGCCTGAGAACCCAGGTTTTCTCATCACTGAATTTCAGCGCCACTGCCTTCCTTTCTGATCTGGGAAGTCTCTGGAGGGGAATTTGCAGGGGATGACAGTGGGCTAGCGGTGGATATTTTTGTATTATATGTTGTTTGCTCAAATATTGAGAGTGAATATCCCAGAAAGGTCAACTGTATTTATATGTGCACAGAAAAGTTCTCATGAGAGTTGTTTTCAGCAAAATTTAAAGGATAATATTCTGAGCGTTTAAACAGCAATGTAAAACGTGGTGAAAACTGCCACTTTTGATTTGCTTTAGGTTAACGTCCTGGGGTTTTCACTGCCCACTTAAAGCGACTGAACTAGCAAATGAGAACACGCATGGTGCTGCTTAAAACCAACCTTCATTTACATGAAATGAGACCAAACTCTCCGCAAATTATGGATTTACTTAAACTATTAGGTTGGATTTTATTTGCAATGAATTGAGGAACACCAAGGGGGAGGGGCCAAACTGAGGTGATTATTTGTGATGAAATAGGTAGTCAAAGATGAGGCAAACTAATGGTAAATTTTAAAAAAAGAGAGAATAGGTGTTACTGTATTTGGAGCATTAGTGTGCTAATGTATTGGGGTTTTTTTTTTTAAGAGCTTTTATATGTTTCCTGTTCTCTGGAATATTCTTCATTTTGTTACAGTATTTCCCCGCTGGGGCAAATGGAAGTGGGGGGATTAGGAAAGGAAGAGAACCAAAGGTAATTACACAGTCTGTTTAAAACGTTGCCATCACGAGATCTTACTGTAAGGAGTCCTGTTACCACATCCACATCCCATGGGCTCAGTTCCGCTGTCAATATGCTCACATCACTCACGTGAAGCTGCAGGAGACAGCTCACTATAATTTCTTGTGTGGTTTAACACTGTCAAGGGATTCTTTATCTGGTTCAAATCTCTTTAGTTAAACAGACACACACACACACACACACACATACACGCATCTCTTAAAACTTTTCCACATCGGCCTCGAAGCACTCATTTGTGAAAATTCCCTTTTGATTTAATAACACTTTTCATTAGTCCAGAGACTATAAAGGCATATATATGTCATTGCCTGTCATGGTTTTGGTCGATCAAATAATAGAATAATCAATCATTTCTTCTCTCAGAGAATGGCATGATCAAAGGTATTACAGAGGCAATTGAATTCCTTCTCAGGAGGCGGCTGAACAATTACAGTGATTGCCACCTGTTAACCGCTTCTGATAAGTATGTAATAACCCTAAGTATTTCCCTAACATCATGGAAATTAAAATCACCTCTCTTAGTTGAGCCCTCTCTCCTAAAAAGGATGGGACCTGTAGAAGACCAACTTGGCTTTCAATTGCTTTCTTCAGATAGATCAAAATAAAATTAAGTCCAAACCTGAAAAATACTGATTTAAACAAAGATATCCACTAGCTCATACATTATACATCAGCCACCCTGCTATAAGTATACATTGGATTTAAGTGTTAAAATTATAGCTGATTAGTTTCAAGGAAGAAAGCAAGACGGGCAATTCGTTATTCAAATTTTCACTCTGCTTCTACAGCTGGAATGCTTTCCCCCGGACTTTGTGAGAACTTGGTAATTCCCAGTGAATTAAAGACATTCCCACTGGATCCTCCTCTGGTTGGGAACTCAGCTGCTGCCTCGGAGGTCCACCGACAGAGAAAGGTGGTGTAGGATATGACCACTCCCATTTCACAGACCAGAAAACTGACGCTCCAGACAGAGGCAGTCCTTCTGGCTCTAAATACAAAATTTCTTCTCCTTATTCTACCCTGGCCTGTAGACCATGTTTCATAAGAACATTTTCACTCAGCAGACAACGAGGTTGAGGTTAGATAGAAAGAATTTAACAAGATTTAAGTCCTGCTGGGCTTGTGGGAGTGACTGTGGAATGTGTAGCAACTGAGACACTCCATATGAACCGAGCTCTGGAGAGACTCTTCAGAATGGGCAGTCGGGCCCATGGGACGTCTTTGCCTTCTTAAGGTGATGGCAGCACTGAGAGTGATTCCTCCTCTTGTCCTGGTTGACCTGCTCTGGAGGACACGTGCTGAAAGGTGCCAGAGTCCCAGAGGGAGGGCTGGCTGCTGTCCCTTCAGCAGACACGACTGCCTTTTCTGACCAGCCCCTCACTGCCTCTGTGGTATCAGTACATAGATTTCCTGTGGGAATTTCTCCACTTTCCACTGGGCCTGGGACCACACTGGGCCAATCAGCTCATCTCTGGGAAATCTCTCTCCTCTCTCTTCTCACGTGCAGCATGGGACAGGTGAACCCCAATGGTGACCCTTCTGCTAACTGAATCCTCTGTCTGCTCCAGGCTGTCCTTTCTGAGGCCTGACTGTCCATCCTTTTCCTTGATTCTGGCAGCAGCCCATCTCTCCTTCTGGTCAATGCTAACCTTTTGCATAGGTCAGCCAGACAGCCCTGTTGCTTATGACCAAACTCAAACACTTAACTGATATAGAAGAGATACGGAGAGAGCCATTTCCAATGAGTCTGATGGGCCTGTCTGGGGTCTGCATGTGCTCTAAGTCAGCTCCTGCTTCTGCTATGACCTGTACTGCCAGGAAAAGCCCTTGTCACCCCACATCGTGGTAGTCTGGGAACAAAGCACTGCTGTCAGAGGCTGACTCAGGCAATGGACAAGGGCAAAACCTTTCACATTGTCAGTTCCGTCTGAGGAGAGAGCACATTCTGACGGGCCAGCAAGAAATTCATGGGCCTTGGGCCTAGTTTGGGTTTGCTTTTCAGCAAAACTAAGATAATGGCAAGTGGTGACGTCCTTTTGTGTCAAGCATGCAGGCACTGACCTCTGAAAGGACTCCCTGAAGTCACGGGATCGTGGGAAAGACATGTTCATTTCTCGAAAACAGGGTGACAAGTGCCAGAACATGTCGGGTAGAGCCTGTCCTGAGGTGAAGGGAGTGTTTGCTCCTTGAGATTTGTGGGGGCGACTCTGCTCACTCCCCCACCCAAACTCTGCTAAACACCTTTCAAGGCCGAGAGAGGTCACAGTTGGGGGAAGAAAAGGAATCTGAACTTGAGCCTTATTCTTCAACAGCGGACACCGGCGTACTGGCTTTCCCTACCCACGGGGATCTGATGGGAAAGGAGGAATCAGATCCCTAACTAGGTAGCCTCATCCTCCTACAACTCACTCTTCCCTCCTGGCAAATCCCACCACAGGAAACAACGACCACGACAACTGCCATTAATCAGACACTTAATATAATCTGGAGACAGTGCCAAATGCTTTATGTTCGTGGCTTCATTTAATTTTCACACCAACCAGTGGAGTGAAAGATTTCTGCTGGGCTTCAGATCAACATGAAGAGATGCTCCGACACACACACACACACACACCCCGTCAGGTCAGGAGCAGGGGCAGCTGCACCCCTCAAGGGACAGGTGGCTGCGAATAACACTGTCCGAGGAAGATGGGGATGTGCTGGATCCCGGGAGCTCAGCTCTGCTGCACTGCAGCCCTTGTAAACCTGGTACTTCTGTCACCATTTTGGAAAGTACGTAACATTCTCTGCACTTCTATTTGCAGAAATGTGTGTAAACATCAGACTCTGCTGGTTCTTGAACTAAACTCCATCTCAGAGAAGCCTCACCTGCATGCTGAATGGCATCCCTAACTCAAAGTGCTGAAAAGCTCATATCCCCACCACTGTTGGGTGCTGTATTCACATCTCAGTGTGACAGAGCTAGGAAGCAGAGGCAGGATTTGAACCCATACTAGAAGACCTGCCAAGACACTGCCTAGAGCCCTAGGGGGACTGGCCTCATCAACTTGGCCCAAGTGTCCAGAGCCTGAGGGCCTGGCTGCCTTTGCTGCACTCAACAGGGGCTGCCCTCAATGACCCTCTAAGGTGCCACCTATGAGCCACTGGCTGAGGTCCTCCCTTGACATGCGACTCGATCTGTGATTGAACATGGGGCTCTTCAAGACAGGTGGAGGGAAGGCAGTCGGCATGGGCAGACGTATTCATTAGCCGCCCGAGAGCCACACAGTCAGGTTTAGGATTAGGTTCTTAAAGCCTCTCCCACACTCCCCCTTCCTCCAAGCTCCTAGCCCTCTGGGGTTAGGAAAAAAAGAAACAATCCCTCTTCACTTGCCCAGCCCTCTGGCCCCTGAGGCCAGAGGCTCCAGCCTCCCCTTCCCAGCTCTGCTCTGTAGGCAGCCCCGCCTCCCTCCACGGCTCTCCTGCGTCAGGGTTTTCAAAGCCAGCCCCATCCAGGTCAGGTCACTCTCCCATCCTCAGTGCCGATCTGGGCTGTGGCTTGGATGCTCCAAAAATATCTGTGTTACAATCTGCCCCCAGGCTGTTCCAGTAACTAACATTCCTATGAGACAGTCTGCCAGGTGGTTTTAGCGATGTAACCTAATTTGATTCTCACTCTCATCCTCTAAAATGGCCATTCCCATTGCCTTTACTTTCTGGGCAGGGAAAACACAGCAGGTATCACCTGGTTCAGCGTTTTGGTTTTTTTTCATTCTGGGGCCCAGTGCTACTGAGATGTTATGTTCTAAAGCAGGAGAAAAATTGTACGTGGGCAAAATACCCTTAACAATCCTTAACAATCTTATGGTCACCGGGGGTTGGGGGGAGGGAGTGGGGAGGGATAAATTAGGAGCTCCGTATTTGTAGATACTAACTACTATATATAAAATAGATAAACAACAAAGTCCTACTGTATAGCACAAGGAAGAATATTCAACAGCTTGTAACAGCCTACAGTGAAAAAGAATATGAAAAGGTATATATATACACATATCTATCTATCTATCTATCTATCTATCTATCTATCTATCTATCTGAATCACTATGCTGTACACCAGAAATTAACACAACATTGTAAATAAACTATACTTTAATTTTTTAAAATCCCTTAAATAGCCATGAAGTATAAAATGCATATTTTATATTACCAACAACACACAGCAAATCTTATGTAAACTACAGTTTGAGGGCCACCAGGCTAGAGTAAAGAAACAAACAAAATCAAAGTCTATATGCAGATGTGGGAGTTTTCAGACAACTTCACCTTTAAGATAACTATCAGTTCTTCAGAGGTAGATGAGGGATGAACCAAAAATTCTGGTGTTCCTGCTTACTGCCATTTGTAGAATCTTATTTTAACAGGATTCCTATTTAATCATATATATATATGTATATACATATAAAATACTTAATTCTATTGCATATAAATCCTCCTGATAACAATGCATGCTGTAGATCTGTGTGTTTTGAGGTTTGATTCATATAGTGGATCCTTATCTAATAAGGAGGGGTCTGGGTACATGGTGTTTCAATTCAGCCTAAAAATTAAGCTCCTAGATAACACATCTTTAATGCACAATTGAGAAATCCGGGCTCCAAAGGGAAGGGACCCCCGAAGGCCATACAGTGGTCATATATACGGAACCTTTACCCCCAACCCCTAGACTGTGCCTCTTGCTGTAACATGTCCATGGGTCACTGGGAATCCCTAAGCCGACGCGGCTGAAGCCGTTACCGAATTGATCGGCCCAGAAGTGACTGGGGACATCACTGAATCACATCCACCCCACAGGGATTATTATTTTCCCCGTGAGTTCACTCCTGGAGACTATTTTAATGACATCAGGAGGCAGAGAAATATTCCCACATTTATCTCATGTTTTTCTTTCCTGTTTCTCTTCTGTGACATCCAAGCAACCATTAATTTAAGGTATGGGAGGGGATTCTTAAATCAGATGTCAATCACGGACAACCATGGTTATGAGGACTGGGCCCTGGCAACATGCCAGGTACTCTACCAAATGCGTTCTGTGCGTGACCATGTTTAATCCTTGCTAATGAAATCAGAATTTTTTTTATCCTATTTTAGAGCTGGAGAAACTGAGGCTCAGAAAGGTCAACTCACTTGCTCAAGGGCACACAGCTAGAAACTAGCAGTGCCTGAATCCAGGCCTGTCTTGCTCCCGCTCCAAACTGCTGTTGGAGGCTGAGGACGTGGAATACTCATCGTCAGCGGCCTTGGTGCAAAGAGGCTGCCCAGGTGCGAGCTGGACAGGACGGCGTGGCGCCTTCCAGGCCCTGAGCACAGTCACGGTCAGGGCCCTGGCCGCCAAGCGTCCTCAGTGCTCTCTGGCTGGGACCGCACAGCGGCCTCATGCTGCTGTCTGCACTGACGCAGGCGGTGAGCACAGCTCGTGAACCTGGCCATGGGTGCGGCCCCACCCCCCGCACCTGTCAGGCCCTCCCTCCTTTGTCTCAGGCCCACGATACTCGGCCACAGTCCACCTGGGGCTGCACACTGATCTCTAACACCCCAATGTGTCAGATGGAATCCAGAGAGGTGATAACGTGCCGCCACACGCTGAAGTGAGAATATTTCGAATTATTTATGGTCTAACAGTTAACCAATCACTCAACTTGAGGATTTTGGCACCATAGGGCTGTTTTATTACCCTTAGCATAAAGATGCCTTGTACATAAACAACATTTACTGTGACAGTCTGCTCGCTGGTTTGTTATAACCATGTTGTGTCGGGACAGGATTGTTGTAACCGAAGCAGAGAGCACCTTGTCACTGCTGTCCCCCTCTGCAGGAACAAGTTTAGCTCACAGGAAGGACTCACATTCTCTGGATAATACGTTCATCCAACAATTATTAAGTGCCTACTAGGTGCCAGGCTCTTCTCTAGGCACTGGGGACACAAAGGAGAAAAGAGAGCCCCTGTTACTGAGAGGTTTACTTCCTAACTGGGGGACGAAACAGAGATGTCAGGGCTTTAAAGAAAAATAAAGCAGGGCAAGGAGGACTGAGCCAGATGAGCAGAGGTGCTTCGGTCTAGGACAGCTCCTCTCTGGGTGACATGTGAGCAGACACGTGAATGAAGTGAGTGAAGGGGAGAACATTCTAGGAAGAACCAATAGTCAAAGCAAAGGCCCTGAGGCAGGAGCATGTGCAATTTGTTTGAAGACCATTGAGGAGGCCAGTGTGGCTGAAGCAGGTGAGTCAGAAGAGGGAAAGGGAGGAAGTAAGAGGGTTGACAGGGAGACCAGGGGTGTGTGACAGTCTGACTGTATCAGGCCCTGGACACACGGTGAAGCCTTTCGATATTTATTGAATTGATGAACGAATAAATGAACAGGTGCATTACTGAAGGGAAGTGCTGGTTCTGAGTCACGTGTTAGGATGAGAGACACCAACTCCTATCTATGGCTCCAGGACCAATCAAGCAGCCACCGTTTACTGAAAACCTAGAATACGCCATGCTGTCTGCTGGCATTTGGCAGACATGATCTACTTTAACCCTCCTGACTGTGCCGGTGCGGGGCATGTGACCCTCTTTTATAGACGAGGAAATGGAGGCACAGAGGGATTAAGCAATCCACACGAGGTTGCACAGTGGTAAGTTGCAGAGTCGGGGCATAACCCTGTGCCTCTCAGTGAGACCCACACCCTAAACCACTCCAGCTCCAGGGACCCTCAGCAGGAAGATCTGACTCCACAGAGGAAAGAGTTTTCAAGACAGCAAAGTTCTTGAATTTGGAATGGGTCAGTCAGAAAAGGGAGGCACTCCCAGGAAGGAACGCATCCCAGCACATCCTGGACGTGGGAGCGGAACCGTGAGCGTCAAGTCTACCTAGCTCCACATCACCCCCATCTGTAGGGTGGGGTGAGCTCTGAGCCCTCATCTAAGTCAGAAAGTCTCCCAGGGCCTCCGTTTCTTCATTCAGGCTGTTGTCCCTGGTAGCCAGGGAAAAATACCAGGGAAAATGTCCTATTTGCCATTTTTATGTTCTTTTAAAGAAACGCTAAGTAATCACAGGCAAATACTGGCCATTAAAAGTGTCTGCAGCTTGTTAAATGGTAATTGTGCAATGTATTAAGTCAGAGTTATTATTTACATACCTATTCTGGGGAGCAATTGTTTTTCCTTAAATTGCAAAAGTAATACATGCTCACCCAATGAATTTAAAGAGGACAGAAGAGTATGTAGAAAAATGGACACTCCTTCTCTTCCTCCGCCCCTGCAGCTGGGGACGTTTTCCCCCACCCTTCCCTCCAGGCAGGTCGCAGCAGGTGTGGGCGCGGACACACAGCCTGGCCTGCGGGCAGGACGGGGCCTCGTACTCCACGTGACCAGCACTAAGGGTGGAATGCACTGTAACTGCTGCACTTTCTAACACACCAGCGGGGAAGCCCAGGGCTCTCCCTCAGAGGAAGATACCCACACAAACATTTCTTTTTCTTCTTTTCTTCTATTTTTAAAAATATTACTCTGAAACTTGCTTTTTTTTCTTAAAACCTAACAATATAACGGGGGCACCTTTCCATATCAGCAACTATGTTTCTAACATATCCTTTTTTAATAGTTGCTTAATATTCCAAAGCATAGATGTATGTAGGTATCAGTTTACTTCACTGTTCATCCATGGATGGACGTTCAGATAGTTTCTTGCTGTTGTATTATATCAACAACGCTACGATAAAAAATAAAAAATTCCTGCAAAGTATACTTATATCCTTATGCTTGGAATAGATTTCTAAGAACAGAATTCCTGGATGAAAGGCATGCACATTTAAATCTGTATAGATCGCATGAGATTATTTTCCAAGCACGTTTTTGGCCTGTCACACCTCCATCAGCAAGGCTGGATGGGCAGTAAATTGCCTCTCTTTCTCTCTTTTGTTTTTCCTTGACAACTAACTGAACATCTTTTGAAGTGCTTATTGTCATTTACATTTCACCTTCTCTGAACTGCTTATTTGTATCATTTTTCCAATTTTTTTTCTCTGGCCTTGTTTTTTTCTTATAGATTTAGAGGAACTTTTTTAATGAACAGTCATATCACACCTCTTTTTCTGTCTCCTGGCACTTTTCTTCTGGAGCACTGTCTTTTTACATTGGTTATGGTATTTTTTGCTATGCAAATGCATTTAATTCACATGTGTAAATTGGTTTCTTTTCTGCTTGATGGCTTTGAAATCTCTGCCTTACTTAAGAAGGCACCCCCATCCCAAGATTATACAAAACTCACTCTATTTTTCCTCCTATCTTTAAATGTTCAAATTGAGATGGAAGTCTTACAACACAGATTAGCCATTGTACATTTTTAAATGTACAAGTGAGTGGCATGTGGGACATTCACAAAAGTGCACAACCATCACTTCTCTCTGGTTCCCAAATGCCTTTATCAGCACAAAGGAGACCCCATACTCGTGAGCAGCCACTCCTTGGTCTCTCCCATCCCAGCCCTTGGAAGCCGCTCACCTGCTTCCTGCTCCTATGAATTTGCCTGCTTTGTATATTTCATGTAAATGGAAGCATATAATACGTGTGACCTTTGGGGTCCAGCTTCCCTCACTTAGCATAATGTTTCCAGGGTTCCTCTCTCTAAGGGGTAGCATGGATCAGTACTCCATTCCTTTCCATGGCTGAATATTGCATTGTATCAATAACATCCTTACATTTTCACTTCGCTTTGTTTTGCAACTGGAACCTATTTTTGCATATGATGTGAGGTAAGGGGTCTAACTTTATAAAATCATAGATATGAAAGGGTTAATTTAAAAAAAATCATAGAGGCCAATACCCAGAGGGAAATGAAAATGAATGAAAATTCTCCAAATACAGAATTATACTGCATCACCCACATCACCCAGAGATGTAAGTTCTTTCAACACATCCGCTAGTGACACAGCCAAGGATGAACCAAGATCAGCCAAGTACCAGCCCCTCCCCTTAGTGGTTTAAGCAGTCGTACTGATTCCTGGGCCTCCTGATGGCTCCCCTTTGTCTTGGGCACTAGCAGGCTGGTAGAGTGACAATTATTCAATCAATGTCTGAGCATTCCACAACTCTTCTTAAAAGACACTTAGCAGAGATAACGTTCTGTTCCAAACCCGTGTGAGCTGGGAGTTCAGAAATAGCACTGGTATTCTGGTTAATTTATTTTCTAAATGTTCATTCCGGAGTGGAGGAAACTTTTGACCTTGATGCTGATTATGATTAGCATAGCAATCACTCTTCTATAATTAAAAGGCAGATGAGAATTTTCTTTGGCTTGTTTATTAATTCCCTTATGAATCCTTTTTTCTTTTTTTCTCCCCCAGCAGTGAGGGCTGAGTGTTTTGTGTCAGTCACGAGGGAATGTGCCTGTATTTACTCCAAAGATAGAGGTCGTGATCCTCCTTAAAGAATAACCACTGCCTTGTGGGTGACCCTGAAAGCAGTCCTCTCTCCGCATTCTCCACTGTTCTCCCTCCCCTTGGCCTGGTGGTAAGTTGTGCCCACACAGCCCTCATGATTCGCCATAGGAGTTACAGTCATTGTAGCTACTGGTGATTTGAAAGCCCAGGATTGGGGGCAGGGGGGGCGGCCAAGACCCTCTTGCTGGAAAGGCAGTGGCTGGTGGCCCCTGCAGCACAGGACAGCTGTCTCTTAGCCTCGCCTAGTGTGAGCCTGACCCTGCTCCACGCATCTGCCCCTCCTCTGCGAGCCCACGCTGCAGCTGGGAGCGATGTTTTGGGTTTCAGTTTTGATAAGGACTAGTTATTTACAGATCACATGATACACATAGGCACCGTGCTAAGTGCTATCCTGCATCCTGTCATTTAACCCTCTCAGCAGTGTGAGGCCAGTATAATCATTCCCACTGCTCCCATCAGGAAACTGGCCTCAGTGATCAATAACCTGTTCGAGGTCATCCTGGAAGGAGGACGTGTGAGAAGCAGGATCTGGGCACCACCCTGCCTGACCCCTAGGCCCTGACCCCTAGACCCTGACTCCAAACCAACACACTGTCCTGTCTCCCCAAGGCTTCACCTCGCCACTTGGCTCTTCTAGAACTAACGCTTCCTCTGAAGACTTGCCCCTTAAATAATGATGTCATGGTGATGGTGACAGAAAACCCAGGTGTGGGGTTCTCTTCTACACACTTCTCATATGTAGCTGGCCAGTAATCCCATGAGATCGCTTCTACTGTGATTCCCATTTTACGTGTGAGCCCCTGTGGCCCAGGGGGGTCTCCCAGCAGGGCAGCAGGAGGACCAAGCCTGGACCTGGGACTGTCTGCTCTTCCCTGCTGCAGGTGAGATACAGGAGGGCAGCTCGGAACCCTTGATGCTGCTGGGCAGCCCTGCAGGGGCTCAGCGGTCCAGTCACTGAACTGGGTCTGTTGTTCACTCCCGGGAGGGGTGTGGGAATTCCTCTTTCCTGACATCCTTCCAGGCTGCTTCTCTGCAATTCCTCACTGGCCACTTCTGTCAAGATCCTCAATGCTCCCTGCTCCAGGATAGTTTTTCCTTATAATACTCTCAAGACTGGGGGCTCATTTCTGTGTCCCCTTTGTGCTCTACCGGCCTGTCAGTCCTGCTGGGCTCCTACGGTGTCCTGCCCTGCTGCCTGATGTGGCACTAGCTCTAACCCGAACAGGCTCCCTGTGGGTTATTGTCCAAATCTCTCCCCAGAGCATAAGGGAGCTCCCTCGGCTAGGGGTGCTGGGGGTGGAGAGAGAGAGGATGAAATGGGGTCTCACACTGGAGAGAACAGAACAACTGAGGCACGGACTGGGGAGCTCCTTCGTGCTAGAAATGGTCCACTATAATTAACCTGGCTGCCTTAGACTGGGGCAAATTCATGGACTTCTAAGAACAGATGTGAGAAACCATTTGTCAAGTTTGGGATGCTGAATTCTGTGATCATCCTTTCGATGTAGTCCCAAGATGACCTCAAACAGTAACTAAATAGTAAATAAAACAGTAATTAAATGGTAAATAAAATAACTAAATAGTTAATAAAATTTGCGTGTTGTCTTGCTTTAAAATCACTATGTACCTAATAAAATAACAATGATAATGGTAAAATTACCAAACAATATTTATTGAGAATTTTTTATGTAACAGGGACTATTTAAGAGCGTTGAATGTACTAACTCTTCAATTCTTAAGAAGGAAGGGCTATTTTTTTCCCTATTTACAGAGGGGGAAGCAGGGATTAGGTTCAGAGCCCAGCTGTGAGAGGCGGAGCCAGGATTCAGTTCCCACCCACTGGCGGCACAAGCCACACCCCTACGCCGTAGGAGGACTTGCTGAGACAGAGCTCCTCACCAGGAGGATGAAGCTGTGTTTTAGGCCATAATTGCTAATATCTATTTCTTTGAGTCCTGTCAGTGCCAGGGCCTTTTACACACATCATCTCATTGAGTTCTTACAACCGTGCTCCGTGGAAAGTAGTACCATCACCCCACTTCAGAGAAGTGCAAACTGAAGCTGAGAGCAGTTAAGGTATTTTTTAAGGTCCACTGGCTGGTGAGCAGCAGGGTCAGCCCTTGACCTCAAGCCCTCCTTGACTCCAAATCTAGTTTTTTTAAGGATGTATTACTCTATGCTCTTTCACAACAGTACAGTGTAGAAAGAAGAGATGATTAATTTTTAAGAAAGTAAGTATCTTGCTAAGAATAAAGATTAATGACTTTTTCCCATTATTTCTTGAACTTGAATGTAACTTCATACCAAAGTAAATGAATAACTGTAGCACTGACCTTGAAGGCCTGTTCAGTTTTTCATTCCTGTTGAATAACTTTATTATTCAGAAACCTGGAAATATTATAGCTATTCAGTTGTGCCATTCATGGGGAAATCTTCTATCTTTCCCATCTTGCCTTCCAACATACATTTTTTTGTCCTTGGACCCCTTTTCTTTCTGTATCTCAGCATTTAATCCAGCCTAGCTTCAATTCTTCTACCCAAGTAGGTTATTCCTGACCTGTAGATCCAGCCCAGATACCTCTCCCAAGCTCCAGACCTCATTTCTACCTGCCCCTGGGACATTCATCATTGCTGAAACCTGACAAAACATTTCCTGATATGACACACACAGCCCTGCCCCTCAGGCCTCAAACTCCAGGATCATCTTTGGTATTTCTTTCTTCCACAAAACCAATCTATTCTTCTTCTTATTCAGTGATTTATTCACCGTTCATGAAAGGGATAGAGCACAAGTAACATCCATCATTCACTCAAGTTCCATGCCTCTGCTACTGCACGGCGGATGCAGGGCCAGACCAGGCAAAAGCCGGCAGTCGGAGGGCTTCTCCTATTAGCCTGTGACAGAAGCGAGACAATGAGACACGCACCAAGCAAGGTCTGCGTGGGTGTTCAGAAGACGGGGAGATGCTCTGAGTGGAAGAGCAGCTGGAGACCACACATCAGATCACATCGCCTCCCCTCCTCCATGACCGCAGCCATCACAGATCCCAAGCATGGAGACGTGAACCCAAGCTCAATGTTACACTCTGAAATCAAGACTATGACTCAGTGGCTACAGACCCCTCCCCCGTCTACTCCAAGCTCAGTCCAGCTTTACATTTTGATCTGTGTTTAACAGGAAGCTTCAGAGAGTTGTAATCAGAGAAGAGCATCATTATCTACTTTAGGACTTTCAAACATTTGCTCTGGATACTGTGCAGGGAATGGATTGTAAGGGAGTAAGAGTGGAAGCCGAAAGGCTAGCTGGGCACCACAAAGTAGTCCAGGTAAGAGACTGGAATTCTGAAGCCTTCATGGTACTTTTGTAACTGGCTCCAACTTTCAGTGACATAAGAATTTGCTTAATGTCTGTATTTCCCACTGTAGAAAGTGCAATGTGGGTGGGGACGTATTCTCCACTGTATACCTAATGGCTAGCACTGTCCATGAAAAGATAGGGTGCTCAATAAATGCTCTGTTCTGAGATTGGATAATTAATGAAATGACATGATTGGGAGATGTTTAATGGATTCTGCATTAAAAAATGAGTATTAAAACATAAAAAAATTTCCCACTGATGAAATAGGCATAGCAAATGGAGGACCACTCCCTACAAACTGATAGGAAACAGATGCCAACACAAAGAAAAAGTAAGCAAAATATTTGAATAAGTAAGTGCCCACAAAAGAGGATATCTAAATAGCCAATAAACACATGAAAAATGGTTTCAACGTCATTACTCATCATGAAAATGCAAATGAAAACCGCAATGCAAATGGCAAATTAAAAGCATGCACATCTACTAGAATGGCTGGAATTAGAGGCAGGAAACACAGAACATCAGCAAGCATGGGAACGTAGACTGGCACACCCGCTTTGGAAATCTGTTTCATGTTGTCTGCTAAAGCCAAACGTATGCACTCCCTGCGACCAAAAAGAATTACACGTATGTGCTCACCCAAAGACGAGTAATAGAATATTAACAGCAGCACTTTAGGGAATAGCCCAGGCAGGAAACCACTCAGACACCAATGAATAGAATAGACAGCTGTGATAGACATGTACCTCACACACACACGTGCACGCATACACACACACACACACACACACACGGGAATACTATGCAATAATAAAAAATGCACCTTCTGTCACTACACAACAAAATTGATAAATCTTGCAAATGCAGTGTTGACAGAAAGACACTAGACACAAAATGAGCTCACTTAGATGGACTAAAAAAATCAGATGGAACATAGTTGTGCTATTAGAAATCAGATTGAGGTCATCCTTGAGGTGGGGCAGTAACTGGAAAGGGGCCACAGGGGGCACTTCTGGAGATTTGATGTTCCTTCTTGATCTGGGTGCTGGATATACACGTGTATTCTGTTGTGAAAATTCGTCAAAAGTGTACTTAGGATACATGTACTTTTTGTATATTATAAGAGAAAATTAAACATAAAATTGAATTGTTTGATCACTTTTTAGAGTCACTAGTGTGCTTTTTGGGCATAAGAAAGGTGAAAGACATTTTCTGGAACATGTATCATTAGAAAAAGGCTATCTTTAAAAAATCTATAAGGTGGCTGTTCATCATAGAGCAGGAGAGACCTTCATTGATCTGCTCAATCTTATTAGAACTAGATGAGCACTTTGCACTGGAGGCCATTAGTGGTTTTCAGAACACATTAAGGACAGTATCTTTGAGAATGGAGTCAAATAAAAATAAAATATCAATGATAATATTTTATAAGATTTAAAAAAAAAATACCTGTTCTACTTCCACCTCTACATGAGAGCCTCACTACAGGCTTAAGTGGCCAGGAGAGTTTATGCCCATAGCACAGGTCAGGAAACTGAGGTCCAAGGAAAATTAAGTCATTAGGAAACAAATGGCAGAGATGGCCTCCTAACCCTCATTCAGCTGGTCTCCCATTATTTCAGTATTCTAGGACTTCCCAAGTAATATGAACTTGAAGACTCTCTTTCAGGGATGAAAAATTTTTAGAAGCCCTGAACAGTACAATACATGAATGTTTTATGCAAACTAAGAATATGTGTAATGACCAAAACCCACTGTGAATTTAGTGATGTTTTAAAGCTATGCATATGTGCTTAAAAAGCAGTTATGCAAACAAGTCATGATATATGTATGCATTCTGAGGATACTGCTGAATGCATACATGGATTCAAAGGTATCAAATAATCGTGTAGTCAAAGAGCCCAGGGGTCAGGGACCAGAGAGCACAGTCTGGGAACCTGTGCTGAGCCTGTGGTTCCTAGTCTTCCTTCAGATTTCCTGCAGAGGCTCTCAGAGGCTACGTGTCATGCACGCTCCAGCCTTCCATGGCGAGTGCCAGCTCGCTACTTACGAAATCTCCAGCTTGGTCCAGTAGAGAGCGGGAGCTTCTGTCTGCTTGCTGTTCACGCGCCTTCTACAAATAGCACCGTGTTTCACTTTGAGGAATGCCCTGCCCCTCTTCTCAGTTCTCACCCCACCCAGGGCTGCCCATTTCAACGGTCCATTCCCTGGGCCCAGAGACATGTACAAGGCTGGACAAAAAGAACCAGATTGAGCCAAATAATAGTCGTGGGAATGTGGGTAAAAGAGCTGGGAAATCTTTCTGCTGGGAGACGTCTTTCTGCTGGGGTTGCTGAGCTGGTAGCACACAGCCTGGGGTTGTCGTGGCCACTCCACGTGGCATGGAAACAATCTCCTGGGAGCGAAGCTGACGCAGAGACAACAGAGCCCAGACACGGAGGCAAGTCTGGCAATACCACTTGGGCACCTAGATTCACCTGCGCCTGAAACTAGATCCACACCCGGACTTACAGTTATAGCAGTTAATAGATTCCCTTTTTTACTTAAGCAAGATGTAACTGGGCTTCTGGATTGGCAACCAGAGTCCTGACTCATACACGTGGGCAGATAACTTAGCTTCCCTCTGCTTTAGTTTCCTCACCTGGAAAATGGCAGTGATTATAATACCAGACTCAGAGGTGATTATGAAGAGCAGACGAGGCGATGGGTACAAAAGTGCATGGTAAATTATGAACCGGTAGAGAAACGCTCGTCAACGCGTGCTGCAGCCCTTAATGACGGACCCACGGAAGAGGACACTACAGAGCCACAAGAGAAGGGCCTTGCCTCTTCTTTCTTCTGGCATAAAGAGATTCTGGCAAAGTCTAAGAAGGGCTGAACACATGCCTGTTCATATAATTCCTTTTCTAATTCAGACCTGAAATCCGAAAAGTTCAATGGACCATGTGGAGGGAAGATTATATTAAGCTCCAGGCTACAAAGTGAATCCATGATATAAAGAGCAGCGGCTGGCTCTCTAAGGAGATCTCCTCATCCTACCTGCATGCTGAAGATACTGAAATCAAGATTTTGGCCGCTGGGAAGGAATTACAGCAGGACAAGGGTTTATTCAGACTACAAGCAGCAGCAAGGCACTGATCAGACAATAAACGCATGTACTAAAAATCGTCGCCAGCGACTGTAACATAAAGCCTTCTTTTAAACGCAGAGGATCAGCCTAGCACAAGTTGGGGGATAAAAACATTTGTGCCTGGTTCCTGGGTCCAGTTTCTCTGGAGTCTGCGGAGGGTATCTCCCTCCCCAGGCAGAGCACAGAGAGGGGAACTGTTCCCTGGTTTCCTGGGAAAAAGCCTGATCACCCCTCAAGGCAGCCATTACTCAGGGAATTCTAAAGACCAGTCTGCCCTGCGGGCTCTAGGCCAACAAGAAGTTTTGATAAAGGTGGCGTCTGGAATATCTGCTCAGGGAGACCTCGAGCCAAATTTGGCCAAGGTGAGCACCTGCTTTTCCTTTTTAAAGTGGAAATCGCCTTTCCCCTCCCGGATTTTAAAAGTAATGTGTGCTTGTCACCAGAAACTGACACTACATTGTAAATTGGCCATACTTCAATTAAAAAAAAAAAAGCTTAAGAAAAGACACTTCAAAAAGTATAGAGAAGAAGGAAAGGGTACTCATATATCTACTTATATCTACATCGTAGGTATGGATAGTAAGAGTGAATTCTATTTTTTCTTAATGTAAGATCTTTTTTTTAATTGACGTATAATCAGTTTACAATGTTGTGTCAATTTCTGGTGTACAGCATACTGCTTCAGTCATACATGAACATACATATATTTATTTTCATATGAGTTCTATTTTTTTAAATTGAATAGTATCACACTCAACATATTGTTTTGTAATCTGCTTTTGTCACCTAACGGTGTAGCATAGACTTTTTTCAATGTCAGTAAATATAAACCAACATTTTCCTTTTTGATATCCCATAATTTATCATAATCCAAACTAATAGGAACTTAGGAGTTTTCTCTTCAATCTTGTATTTTTTTAACAAGGGGGCCAAGTTTGCATCTATGATTAAATCTTTAAGATAAAGATTTATTTAAGAGACATTCCTATGACACAACATTGTAAAATGACTGTAACTCAATAAAAAAATGTTGAAAACTTAAAATTAAAAAAAAAAGAAAGAAACATTCCTAGAAATGGCATTACTTTGTCATTGGTACTCAAAATTGAGGCATCTGAACATGGCTAATTTATACCCACCAGAGTTGTTCCCAGTGCATACAGAAGTTATGTTTACACGATACTAAGTCAATTAAGTGTGCATTATGTCTAAAAAACAATATATATACTTTAATTTAAAATACTTTATTGCTACACAATGCTAACCATCATCTAAGTCTTCACTGAGCCACAATCTTCTTTCTTGGGGGAGGATGTTGCCTCCAGGCTGAAGGCTGGGGTGGCTGTGGCAAGTTCTTAAAACAATGCAACAGTGAAGTTTGCCACAGCAAATGACCCTTCCTTTCATGAATGATTTCTCTATAACATGAGATGCTTTTGGGTAACACTCTACCCACAGAACTTCTTTCAGAATTGGCGTCAATCTTCTTAAACACTGTTGCTGCTTTATCAAGTAATTTTATGTAATATTTTAAGTCCTTTTTTTGTCATTTCCAACAGTCTTCACAGTACCTTCCCCAGAAGCACCATTACCAGGATTCATCATCTCAAGAGTCATTTTTTGGCTCATCCATAAGGAACCCCTCTTCTAAAGTTTAAATTTATAGCAAATATATTAATAATAATAAAATTTAAAGTATGAAAATTGCCAAAATGTGACGCAGAGACATAAAGTAATAAATGCTATTGGAAAAATGGCACCAACAGACTTGCTAGAGACAGGGTTGCCACAGACCTTTAATTTGTAAAAAATGTAACGTCTGTGAAGCTCAATAAAAAGGAGGTATGCCTCCATTTGGGAGCACATGTTTTCCTGTATCCTTAACCATACCTGACACCATCAGTCTTTTGATTTTTTTTTTTTTTTTTGCACCCTCTTGACCTTGAGCGTTATCAGAGGGGTGACCACATAGGCTGAAAAGGAAACCACAGAGAGAACAGTTGGGCAAGGAAGAACGTGAAGAGAGAAGAAAGAGCAGGGCACAGAGGAGACGATGTGCTGGTCACATCTCAGTGTCACTGGTCAGCGCTGGAATTCTGTGATGTGACTGAACCTTCTGATAAACGTACACAGATTACCAACTAAGAAGTAAGTCAAAATCATTGAGAGGATCACAATGAAAAATGCTCGTATTCTGACTAATACTGAGAGGTCCTTACAGACCCCTCTAAGATGTGAAAATTATATGATCTCTTGTGAATGAACGGACAGGAGACATTTTGGAAAGGGTCCAGTTCCTGTGGGAAGCTTCCCGACCATCACTATTGGTCACTGTAAACCTCCCTGGGTACACGTGCTCTCTGGAAGGATGGAAGATCAAAAAGGACAAGGACTTCAGGAATGGAGCGTGATGTATGTTGTCATGGGGGATCTTGAACCAACTCTCTAAACCAACAATGGACGCATCCAACAGCGTGATTTGGTACAGCCTGCCCTTGGGCAGTTGCTGGGATTCTGGGGGACCCAAGGTTTTAGAAGGCCTGTTTACTCAGGGGCACCCCAGTGCTGGGCTAGACTTTGCCCTTGCTTTCTCCTCTGCATGGGATGTCCTTGCAGCCTCCCCTCTCTCTTTCTCCAGTTCCTACATTTCCCCCGAGTCCTGACATAAATGCAGGCCCTCCTCAGTCCCCTCTTCTCAACAGTGCTGCAAGTTCTTTGAGCTCCTTCAGGACCTAACTCCTTCCATAAACTCAACCACTGTGCTCAGCCCCCTGTGTTGATGCCATGAGCGTGCATACTTGTCTTCCCACAGGACTCAGAGTGAGGGCAATGTGTGTGCCCTTCTTACGTCTAGTATCCCTTGACCTGCTTCCTGCCTGCCGGAGATGAAGTGCAGTGTAAGGGTGTGTGCAGAAAGACAGGAGCCACTCATAAATGCTGAGTGTTGACCAGGTATCTGTTTACCTGTATTTCATTTCTTTCCATGGAGCATTCAAAACACAACAAAAGAATAAGTAAGCGCCAAACAAGCCCACAAGGTCTTATCATTGCCCCTATTTTATGATGGAGGAGAAACAATGGATGACAACACGGGTTCTCACTGAGATTGTGCAGCTCCTCCAAGGTCACAGAAGTAGGGAACAAATACTTGAACCTGGGCCTGCCTGACTCCAAAACCTGTGCCCTTAATCGTGACCTGTCCCTGCCTCCAGCTCTCGGACCACATTGGGAGACTAAAGACTGAAGATCTGGAGTCTGTTGTGAAAGGCACTCCAAACCGAGTGGGGTAGAAAAGCTCACGGCAAACTCATCCATTTCTTTTTTTCGCACATACCCCACTGTAAATGGGTTCTCTTTGATGTCTTACAGAGAGAAAAAAAAGAAAGAAAGAAAGAAAAAAGGAACCTATCAGAGAAACTCTAAATGAGATGAACCATCCCAATCTGCCATGTTTCTCTTTGCTCCGAGTGGGTCCAGCTGGAGACGAGTGGGAATAATAGTTTTAAACGGATGATAAATATGCCCTGCTCTGAATGGAAACAAAGCATCAACAAATCCTTTGATCATCAAATCAGCACACATGAAATTAAAATAAATTAGACTTGGAAACGATAAAGTTATGATTATGCAAATGCTAATTAAATTGATATTGACAGTGTTCTAGGCTGAAGTCTAAGAGAAGCTGGCCCCTGGCTCCCTGGCAGAAGGTAAGGCCACCTTGAGTGGAGTGACATCTGGGATGGGGACGGGACCTGTGGGTGACACGTGCCAGGACTGCCACGTAGGCACAGGCTGCCCTGGCCCCCTCACTGTCAGTGAAGGGCAGCCACACCGGTCCTCCGGCAGAAGCTTGGCATCCTCACAGCCCCAGCACCTTCCGCAGGGACTTTCTGTCTCACCCCCGCAATGTTACTACCCACTGCCAGACCTGAAGTGACATCTTCCTTCTTTCTTACACTGCCTGTCCTTCCTGTCCCAGCTCTCAGAGGCTCATCTGTTCCTTTGGACAGGAGTTTCATTATTCATCCATTAATTTATGGAGCACCATGATGGGCCAATCTCTGTTCAAGGTACTGGGGATACTGTGTTTTGCTGAGAGTCTTGGGCCTAATGTGATATACCTTCTAGTCAAAGAGAAGGATTAAAGAAACAGATACAGAATATAATGCCAGGTAGTGATGAATGATGTGAATTAAAATAAAGCAGATTAGGGGATAGAAAAGGAAGCAATGTACCAGTTGATATAGGGAAGTCAGGACAGACTTCTGTGATGAGATGACACGCAAGCAGACACCAGAATGAAGTCAGGAAATGAGCCGGGAAAATCTCTGGGGAAAGTGTGTCCTGGCTAGAGGGCAGGAAAGAGGCCCGAGGCAGGAAGAGAGCTATGCGTGTTCAAGAAGCAGAAAGGAGGCCAGTGGTCTGGAGCTGAGCAGTCAGGGCTGAGGGAAAGAGGTGGGCTCAGAGAATTAGCTAGTGGGCAGATCACGTCAACACTGCGGTGAAAGGGAGCGAGAGAAGGAACAGGAGATCCAGGTGAGAACTGATGTTGCCTTTGACCAGCTGGTGGGGTGGAGGGGTAGAGATACTGCGTGATCAGATTTGAGATATATTTTTCAATAGAACCCACAGGATTTTCTGATATGTCGAATGTAGAGAAAAAAAGAAAGAGGGGCGTCTAAGAGGATCCTGAGACCAGTCTGAGATGAGCAGAGACTCTGACAGGCCGAGAGTTCCATCCAGACTGTCCAGCCTCCAGGGGTCTCTGGGAAACCTCCAGTGGTACATGTGGTCTAAGGAAGGCGCAAGGAAGAGTGGCTCATTCATTCCTGCGCCTGTTTACTGATGCTACTGTTCCCTTCTTCTTTCATAGAACGGCCTACGGCAGGGGCTAGAGAGATGAATAACGTAGGTTTTTAGTAACCAGCGTTGCAGCGACTATCAACATAAAATTGTTGATAAAGAAAAGAAGCATCTCGGGAAAAAGACACTGAAACTGGTGAAGTTTCGGACAGGTACTTTAGAGACCAGGAACATTAGTCCCATCCCATGACCTGCTGACGTCCCTGGGCAGAGGTTCCCGACCTTGGCCATACTGACATTACGGGTCCAGTAACTCTCTGCTGTGGGAGAGTCCTCTGCACTGTAAGATGGTTAGCGGCATCCCTGGCCTTGACCCACCAGAAGCCCGTGGAGACACCTGTCCTCACCTGCAGGTGTGGCAACCAAAAGATGTCTTCAGATCTTGCCAAATGTCTCCTGAGGAGGAAGCTGTCCTTGCTGAGAACTGCTGCCCTCGGCGGGGGACTGTGGGCTGCTCAGGGTGCCAAAACCCATGCACGAGGGATGCACACCCAAGTGTCTCTTGTGGCAGCTTTACACACGGGCCAAGCTCCTCTCTCTCAGTGCAGTCAAGGCGCTTTTCAGTGCCCCTTCTGCAGGGCAGTCTCACTGTTCCACCCAGCGGGGAGACAACGCTCCCTCTTCTGAATCCAGAGTATTCATCTCGCTCTACCCTGGGTCGCTTTCAGTACACCTCTGTCTCCCCACCTGCACTTACTCTGGGCCCACAAACCACTAGGTGCTCTGCTTAGCGTCTTCTTTGGTTAGTGTCCATTTCACCAGTTGAATCCCAGCTCAACTCCACCCCATGACTGGGGTAAGTGCCCCCTTGAAGCTCCAATCTTATCTTGCCCAGCCCCCCCTTCCTATAATGGCTTTTCATTCACCATTTTATTTACCTTTGAGAACTCATGTGATTGTCAGGTTCCCTCACAGGAATGTGACCTCCATGAAGGTGGGACTCTGGCTATTTTTGCATACTTGTAAACCCTAGTCACTAGCATGGTACTCAGGCTATGATAAGCTCAAAGCTTGTTGAATGAACACGTGATTAGATTAATTAAGAGAATGTTTGTGAGGTACATTGTGACATTGCAAAACATTGTCACAGCAAACACTCAATAAATGGTGGTTGTGATATTACTTCTACTATTATGGTGATTTATAGTGAGGACAAGGGGACACACTCAGGGGTTGCCAAATCATGCCCGCTGATCAATCTCCTTCCTTGCCTCTTAGTCCTCCTTTTTTCCTCTTTCTGCTTTTTCTTCTTGTTCTACAATAGTCTCAAGTTATGAGAGCAAGCTTCTCTGTATTCAAGATTTTATGAAAGTAAGTCTAAAACTTTCACAGATACCTGGCAGATGATTAAATACAACTAGACATTATTGTAAGCTTCACTGGGTGCAACTGAGACAGCTCCAGCTCCACCTGGGTTAAGCTCCAGGGACAGCTGCTACACAGGACAGTCTGAGCCACAAACCAGCCTTCTTCTCCCAGCTTCTCAAAAGGCTTTTTCCCATGGGGCTGCTATTTGGGGTGAGTGATTAAGGCCGAGATGGATGTCCCAGAGCTGAGTAGGGCAGAGAGCACACCCCACCAGAGCTGAGGTCTCCTTCCCAGAGACAGTCGCATGTCATCGGCAATTGGATTGGCTGCTCAGAACTGGGAGTGCAATTGAATTGTCTGTGACAACAGAGCCCAACTGAGTTGTCCTCTTGTCTCTGAGGGAAGCTTTGTTATTCCAGGAGGAGTGTCCCAGCACCCCTATTTTATCTTTGGACTTCCTGGAGCAACTTGTCTGCTCTAGGACTCTTGCCATCTAACGACAAGCAAATATGTGTTGAGTTCCACTTCCCAGCCCGTGGGATAGTTAACACTGATTAAGTTTTACTGGGTGGCGTGGGTAGCACATCTCACATGTGCAGTAGTCAACAAGCAGTTGTCAGTCCCTCCCCGAGTCAGAGTCTGGACTGACTCTGGCGTGACTCCTTCCTGCTCATAACCAGGCCCACTGGATGAACATCAGATGGGGGGGCCACCTGCCACATACACCCAAGCCCCTAAATTGCCTTTGGATGTGTAAAACTCTGGGGTATCCAGACACTCTTCCCTTCCTCTCCATCTGGAAACATCTAGAAACACCTGGAAACGTAAGAATGATCACCATGACCAGAAAGTAAGATGGTAACAATCTCTGGGTGTGCACCTACATTCAGTGTAAGTGATGAGGACACACAACCTTTCCCAAACACAAATAATTTGCACGCAGAAGGTTCTCACTGAACAGACAACTTGATCTGAAGTGCAGACTAACTACCTTCAATCTACTGTGTTGAGCCTCGGGACCCCTCCCCCCACCACTTCACCCCCGAGCTCCCTGCTGTGCTGGATGTAAAGTCTGAGCTGCCCCGATTCAAAAGACATGTACTTGACCTCCTCCCTCGTTCCTTGAATCAGCCCCTGAGGCTACTTTGTGGAATGTGAAGTGGTCTTCAGAGGCCAGTTTGAACTCCATCGCACTACTCAAGATTCTACATGTCTACACCACAAAAGAACCCACTTGAGAACCCAGTTTTGTTTTCAGTGGAGAACGCGGGCCCTCAGGTCCCACCTTTGTTCAGTTCTGTTGGGCCTTTGATGAATCAAGACCTGGGCTCATGGCTGGTGGTTTCCAGACAAGAGGACCTGCGAAAAAGGGGCAGGAGCTGTAGGCCCACCCTCTCCTCTGTTCCTCCAGCCACAGTTCCTGGCACAGTGCAGCCTGCGTCAAGGGACAGGGACACATCTCCCCACTTTGCACAAAGGCACACAGCAATAGCTCTAGCTCATCTGTTAGGGTCTCCCCCCAAATCCACATTCTGGAAGCTACCTCCTTGATTAAGAATGAGAAAGCTCACACACAGCAAAAAGAAGTGAGGGCACGAGCAACAGACAGGAATAGCATTACATGGAGGGCGGAAGTCAGATGTGGATCAGGGATCAAGTTCAAAGCTTAGAAACCTATCAACGGATACACGAATTGTGCCTACTGTTGATTTTTAAACACATGTTTGCTGGGCTTGTTTTGTTCACATACTTGATAAAGGAACCAGGTTTTATCTAAGTGGATGGAGAAATGAATTGATCGGAGTAAAAGGACAGGTTTGTTTGGAGAGACTGGCCTGGTGGGGATGCAGTTTCTTTCTCTGAGACTTGTCACCTCCCCGCCCAGCACCAGGGCCTGCAGGGCCTGCAGGGAGGGGCTCCGCCTGCCCAGCTGACCCGGCCACCTCCCCTGCGACGTGCTCCAGAGCAGTGCTGTTCACCCACCAGGCGGGGCAGGTCCCCCTCCTCTGCTTCTGGGAATTAACAGGCAGAGGTGAAAAAAATGATCCAACAGTGTTTTAATTATTGTCTAATTAGGCTCCATGTCATTACCTCAGCAAGGACTCTTACAGGGCCTGTCTGGCTATCAGGGGGAAAGCTCGAGGGGAAATGAAAGAATTTCTCCCCGCTCTGTCTGCAGCCACATTCCTGGCTTGCAAGGTTTTCTCATCAGTCCAGTTAGGCATGAAAAGACACGAGAATGCCCTTCCCTCAAAAGCCCACTGGAGTGGAGGCAGCAAGATAAAGGCGACTTTGAAAGTGATAATTAAAAGAAAAAGTCTACCCGGGCCTTTCAAGTTCTCTTGGGCTCAAGAGTCCTTTCGCTTTCCTCCAGTGTCTGCAGCTGCTCCCAGGGGTTGGAAGAGGACGCTTCGTGGGGGGCTGCTTTGATGCTGTGCAGCAGCCCAGGCTGGTGGCTTAGTCAGGAAGGTAAGCCACTTTCTCAGGGACTCTCTACATACCCCAGGGCATGAAGGGGAAGTCCCCCATGTCAGCACGCCAAGACAACACAGGTGGCATCTTCTGAGGATTAACTCTAAATTTGAGGGATTTGAAAACGGAAGGGGGTTAGAATTCATCTAGCCAATCAACCACGATTCTGTCACGCCTTTGAAATATCTCATCCAGCCTCTGTGTAGGAGTGGGGAAAGGGCTCACAACCCGACAACACAGCCCATCATGCAGCTGAATTCCTTTAGCAGGCTGTGTGCATTTCCTTTCAGCAGTCCATTGATTAAATAATCACTTCAGAAGTAGAGTTGAATCCTAGCTCTGTCACTTGCTAGCTGTATGATCATAAGTACCTAGGTTAGTTTCTCTGAACCTCAGTTTCCTCATCTGTAAAATGGGGGTTAAGAATAGTACTTAGTTCTTATAAACTTCAAGATCTTGATATAGGGCTTCATAACATATTAAACATGTTCTATTATACAACACAAATGCTAACAAAGGGCAAACTGAAACTCAGGAAGAGCTGAAGCAACCTGACCAAAGCCAGGTGGATTTTAAGAGGCAGAGCCAGACCTAAACCCAGGTCACTCAGATGCCAACATCTATGGTCTTCACCACCTTCGTGCTGTGTATGAATGTAAGCTCTGAAGAATGCAGGCTGGACAAAGAGAACAGTACCCGTAACACAGATCGTGAGCTCCGCAAAGGCAGGACTTGTCTGCTGTGATCACTGTCGTGTCTCTAGGGCACCTGGGAAGGCCCCTAATGCACTGAGGATGCTCACTAAGAGTGTGGGGGGGGGGGGAGGGAGAGAGAAGGGGAGAGAAGGGTAGGGAAGAGAAAGAAAGAGGGAGAGGAAGAAAGAGAAGAAAGGAGGAATGGATGGAGGGAGGGATGGAGGGAAGAAATGGTCCTTGGGAAGATGGAAGTTAGTGTATTCTGGTTATGAAAACAGAAGGTCAGAAGAAGCAGACTCACTAGTGGAGGTTAGGAGCTGGACTAAATGCAGGGGCCATCAATGCGTGGAAAGGGACTGGGGGCCAGTTTTAACCACTAACAGGTCAGTTCACACTGGGCACAGGCTTGTTCTGTTCCAGAGAAGGCAAGCTGCCAGGAACGCCCCTCAGAGGAAGGAGGGGAAGGTGATGTCAAGAACAGTACGCTCTCACCCACAGGAGATCTTCAGAAACACCAATAATGCCTATTTTGAAGACTCTTTAACACTATTAAGACACCAGTACATAAAGTACACCAATATATGTATGTTTACCTTCTAGTATCTAGAATCAAAAGTTTGGGAGGATCATTGCAAAATAATCTTGATCTAAGTAAGAACCAAAACAAATATATAAAGGTTAAAGATTTATATATGGCAAAACAAATCATAAAGTTAAAAAAAACATGCTGGAAAATTTATGCAAGACATTTGAAAGACAAAGGACAGCATTAAAACCAAGAATAGGACAGCGCTCCTGTGAATCAGTAAGAAATAGACAAATAACTCCTTAGAAACATGTGAAGAGACTATCAACAGGCATTTCACAGAAAAAAATGCAAAAGTCCGATAAATGTTTGAAGAGACTCCAAGCTCTACAGAAGCTGGGGAATTGTAAAAAAAAAAAAAAAAAAAGAAGAAGAAGAAGATTAGCAAATTTTTCTAAAAAGATTGGTAATAGTGTGTTGGTTCGTATGCGGAGAAATAGGCCTTTTAATAAACTGTGGGTCAGAGTATAAATAGGTGAAGCTTTTGGAGAAGGGAATTTAACAGTGTTCATCAAAATTAAAAATGGACCGATCTTTTGACTCAGCAATCCCACTTCTTGGACTTTATCTCTCCATTTACACATGGGCATAAAAATGGCATCACTAGGGTAGTCATAGCAATGTTATAATAGGAAAAATCCAGAAGCAACCTAACTACTTGTCATTTAGGAGAATGTTTAAATAAATTATGGTACATTAATTCTATGGAATCAGTTGAAAAGAATGAAGTAGACCTACATATACTGACAAAAAGATCTCTAAGACATATCATTGGTGAAAAAACCAATTACAGAATAACATATGATGTCATCTGTATTAAAAACAAGGACATATGTACGTCTAAATAAATGGTCAAGTGCAGAGAGAGGGGACTGGAAAAATGTACCCAAAACCAAGGACAGTGCTTCCCAGGACCTCTGGGAAGCAGAGCTGGAGTAGGAAAAGTTGAAGGAAGACCTTCATTGTTTGTCATATACGTTTATACACGGCTTGAATCAGAATTATTCACATATTACTTATTCATATATCATGAACATAAATTTTTTAAAGAACAAAAAAAGAATTTTAATTTTTTTCTGAGCCACTCCTAAAACTGCATCACCATACTGAGTTGTTAGCCTTTTGTTTAACTGTTCTTTACTCATATCAAGAGCTAATACTTCACATATTTTGCTACACACACATTCAGATGCCCACATCCACTAACACCATTCACTTGGAACCACAGACTCATAAAACACTGCAAATGCCAGAGACGGAGGTGTCTCATCCAATCCTCTTGATTTATTGCTAAGGCACCTGTGAGGGTTAGTTCTGTGTGTCTATTTGACCAGGCGAAAGCTGCCCAGGTATCTGATTAAACATTATTTCTGGGTGTGTCGTCTGCGAGGGGGTTTCTGGAAGGCACTAGCACTTGAGCTGGTGAACTGGGTAAAGCAGATGGTCCCCCCTAGTGTGGGAGGGCACCAGCCAATCCTCCGCGGGCCTGAATAGAACAGAAAGGCAGGGGACAGTTCAGTTCACTTTCCGCCTGATTGCTGAGCTGAAACATGGCTCTTCTGCCCTCAGTGCTCCTGGTTCTTAGGCCTTCAGACTCAGAATGGAGTCCACATTATTGGCTCTCTGGCTCTCAGGCCTTCAAACTACACCACTGCTTTCCCTGGGTCTCCAGCTTGCAGCTTGCAGACTGCAGACTCTGGGACTTCTCAACTTCTTTAATCACACGAACCAGCACCTTATAATAAATCTCTCTGTCTCTCCACATGTATATATGGACAAGCCTGACGAGCACAGCACCTAAAGTAGAAAAATTCAATGGCTTGCTTATGGTCTCCCAGTAAGGGTGGCAGGACTAGAGCTTGGCCCTAGCTCTTGGCTCAAAGTCCGAGGTCTTCCCATGACACTGGGGGGATGTCCATTGCATTAGGAGAGCCTAGAGGTCGCCAGGGGTCTCAAGGACCACGCGTCTCCGTCCACTACATGAACACTGCCCATTACCCACCCACCGAGCAGATGGCGTCTGAGGCCACCGGGCGTGGAGACTTTTCCCAATGCTGGGCAATTTACACAGTACCTGCCCTGAATAACCCTGACCGCTCCACTGTGAAAATCCCCTAAGTGCTCAACAGCCCTTGAAGTTTCTCATTTCTGACTTGAAGTGGGTGAAGTGCTGCTGAGAGGCTGCCCGTTACAGGACCAAAGAAGATGTGGTACCAGACCCCCTCACACACGTGCTGCAAAGATTTCGAGATCTCCGCCTACTCACCTAGGCCTTTGTTCTTATAAACGCTATTTCATGGTCAGCAAGGTGTTGACTGGGAGTGCTCTGTCGTGGCTGCACCTTGTTTAAGATACTTTATTTAACTTTCCTTTAGAAGTGATTTATCAGTCATTCACACTAAAGGTGAGCTTTTAGCTCCATTTTGTAATTGTTCCACTTTAGATTAACCTCTTTCTATGAAATAAAGTCATTCCTAAAAGGTCATAATATAAATCTCATCTGACTTGAATTTTATTTTAAATGCTCTAAAACAGCACTTGATTTAGAGGGATCTTAAGATGACTTATTTTTTAAATGCCATCATTTGCTATGTCTGCACTGAGTCACTGGGTACCCACCACCCACATGTTGCCTTTTTTTTTTTTTAACATTTTTTATTGATTTATAATCATTTTACAATGTTGTGTCAAATTCCAGTGTTCAGCACAATTTTTCAGTTATTCATGGACATATACACACTCACTGTCACATTTTTTTCTCTGTGAGTTATCATAACATTTTGTGTATATTTCCCTGTGATATACAGTGTAGTCTATTCTACAATTTTGAAATCCCAGTCTATCCCTTCCCACCCTCCACCCCCCTGGTAACCACAAGTCTGTATTCTCTGTCTGTGAGTCTATTTCTGTCCTTTATTTACGCTTTGTTTTTGTTTGTTTGTTTGTTTGTTTTTGTTTTTGTTTTTTAGATTCCACATATGAGCGATCTCATATGGTATTTTTCTTTCTCTTTCTGGCTTACTTCACTTAGAATGACATTCTCCAGGAGCATCCATGTTGCTGCAAATGGCATTATGTTGTCAGTTTTTATGGCTGAGTAGTATTCCATTATATAAATATACCACATCTTCTTTATCCAGTCACCTGTTGATGGACATTTAGGCTGTTTCCATGTTTTGGCTATTGTAAATAGTGCTGCTATGAACATTGGGGTGCAGGTGTCATCCTGAAGTAGATTTCCTTCTGGATACAAGCCCAGGAGTGGGATTCCTGGGTCATATGGTAAGTCTATTCCTAGTCTTTTGAGGAATCTCCACACTGTTTTCCATAGTGGCTGCACCAAACTGTATTCCCACCAGCAGTGTAGGCGGGTTCCCCTTTCTCCACAGCCTCTCCAGCATTTGTCATTTGTGGATTTTTGAATGACGGCCATTCTGACTGGTGTGAGGTGATACCTCGTTGTAGTTTTGATTTGCATTTCTCTGATAATTAGTGATATTGAGCATTTTTTCATGTGCTTTTTGATCATTTGTATGTCTTCCTTGGAGAATTGCTTGTTTAGGTCTTCTGCCCATTTTTGGATTGGGTTGTTTATTTTTTTCTTATTGAGTCGTGTGAGCTGCTTGTATATTCTGGAGATCAAGCCTTTGTCAGTTTCACTTGCAAAAATGTTCTCCCATTCCGTAGGTTTTCTTCTTGTTTTATTTCTGGTTTCCTTTGCTGTGCAGAAGCTTGTAAGTTTCATTAGGTCCCATTTGTTTATTCTTGCTTTTATTTCTTCTAGGAGAAAAATTTTTAAATGTATGTCAGATAATGTTTTGCCTATGTTTTCCTCTAGGAGGTTTATTGTATCTTGTCTTATGTTTAAGTCTTTAATCCATTTTGAGTTGATTTTTGTATATGGTGTAAGGGAGTGTTCTAGCCTCATTGTTTTACATGCTGCTGTCCAGTTTTCCCAACACCATTTGCTGAAGAGACTGTCTTTATTCCAATGTATATTCTTGCCTCCTTTGTCAAAGATGAGTTGACCAAAAGTTTGTGGGTTCATTTCTGGGCTCTCTATTCTGTTCCATTGGTCTATATGTCTGTTTTGGTACCAATACCATGCTGTCTTGATGACTGTAGCTCTATAGTATTGTCTGAAGTCTGGGAGAGTTATTCCTCCAGCCTCTTTCTTTCTCTTCAGTAATGCTTTGGCAATTCTAGGTCTTTGATGGTTCCATATGAATTTTATTATGATTTTTTCTAGTTCTGTGAAATATGTCCTGGGTAATTGGATAGGGATTGCATTAAATCTGTAGATTGCCTTGGGCAGTGTGACCATTTTAACAATATTGATTCTTCCAATCCAAGAGCATGGAATATCTTTCCATTTTTTGAAGTCTTCTTTAATTTCCTTCATCAATGGTTTATAGTTTTCTGTGTATAATTCTTTCACTTCCTTGGTTAGATTTATTCCCAGATATTTTATTACTTTGGGTGCTATTTTAAAGGGGATTGTTTCTTTCACATGTTGCCTTTTGAGCACATGACATGCAGTTTGTCCAGATAGAGATGCATTTTAAGAATAAAATACACACCGGGAAGTATATAAAATATCTCATTAATAATTTTATATCAATTACATGTTGAATAATGATATTTTGGATACACTAAGTTAAATAAAATATATTATTAAAATCAATATTCCCAGTTTTTTGGTTTGTTTGGTTTTTTTTAAAACCTTTTCTACTACTAAAATATCTAAAATTCAATATGTGGCTTGCATCATATTTAGACAGCATTGTCTAATAAATTAGTCTAAGTAATTAGTTTGATAACCTTGAATTTTTTTCAAGCCAGTTTTCTTACGGAGAAATCCATCTATTCTCAGAGCATAGCCATAACTTGCAATTGTGGGTAAAAGCTGGGCTTTTAAAGGGAATGTTTAATTTAACAGTTAGTCAATTAAGTGTTTATTTAATATATTCAGGATGCAATGCCCTATGGATTGACTCTTGACCCCAAGGAGCTCACAGTCAAGAAGACAGATGAGGCCACCAATGCATATGATTAATTAGAAATCCAGCCTTCTCCACTGTCCCCAAACCTCAAAAGTAACAGAACAGTTCAAATGTCTAAAAACCTTTTCTAAGTAGAAAGATTCCAAAACTTCAGGTTGAGACCACAAGTATCTATGTGAGATCTAGAAGATAATTAGGAGTGCTGTGAAATTTATAGTCTCCCAAATCAAAAACTATAATGAAATAGTAAAAACATTTTTAAAATTATATTTTGTGCCTTTTTTTAAGAGAGGAAGAAGTCCTCATTTATTTTTTATTGCCATGGTGACTTGCACGGGAACAAAGGGCAGGTTGGCCCAAGGATCTCTCACTTCTCCACCTCCAAACCAAAGAATGTGTGTGATTAAACTGAATTCAACCATGCATTCATGGAGGCCTATGGACATTAATCTGATCTTCTAAAGGTTGGCAAGTTTTGAAAAGTGGAGCGCCCAATTTCTGAATCCTTCTAGCTAAACACTGAGGTACAGTAATATTTTACACACACACACACACACACACACACACACACACACACACCCCTGGCCTGGGTCCCTGGATGCTGGTTATGCTACGTTACCACTTGCCTGGACCTGAGTTGATTGGCCTGAGCTGGGCCAACCAGATGATCTCTTGTACCATATTTGGCATTGGATCAACAGATCACAACCTCAGCCTGATCTCTGACTGTAGGGGACAAGCCAGTTCAAGATTGAGGTAACAACAAAGGAAGCCAGTGGGTCCAGACTGAGAGCAGACAGGGAATGAACAGAGACAAGAGTGCGTATGATCTAAAAGACAAAGGGAGGGTCAGCCTGGGGTCCAGAGGCCTTCCCAAACCTCACATCTAATGCCTCTCAGCTCTTAGGTTCCCAGAAATACACTGTTTTCTTAAGCTAAACGTCCTTTTTGCCTACATTATTCTCAAGAGGTTTCAACCTAGAGTCTTAACCAAGGTAGGCAGGGTGTAGAGTAGACCCTGGATCTGTCCCTGCGTGGGGGGCACACGAGGGACCTATTCAAGACGTTCAGCCCCAGACTCTCCGAATGAGAGATGGCAGGAGGATGCTCCCGTCTAATCGCCCAGCAGACGGTGCCTCTCCTAAGCAGAGGGGCTCAGATGAAGGGGCACGAGCCTGGTACCACCCACACTGGGTGACGAGCACTTGGCATTGCCAAGTCACACTGTCCTTGTTTCATGCCATTCTCCCTTGTCAGGAAATGCAACTCTCGGGGGCAGTTGAGAGGGTGTCCTCACCAAGGACGCCCCAGGGCACACGAGCTGGATGAATGTGACTCCCCCTTGTATTCCCACTGCCTTTCCTTTGTGCTGATGCTCCAAACCTCACCTGGAGGCTATTTACAAAGTGGCTACAGAGTCTGGAAACCTTCTCTTCCACAGATTAAAGAGGATCTTGATGCTATGATTGATTCTTACCTATTTTCCCTGGTTTTTATGGAGCCCTGTACATATGTGTCTTTCTCCCTTTCCAGGTGGTGTGTTCCATAAGGAAAGACAGCACATTTTACTCATTCTTCTGTCTTTCCCGACACATTTCAAAGCTGCTCTGGCAATACCTGGTAGTTATTCAATAAATGTCCACTGCTTGATGCCCTGAAAAAAATTTTCCCTGAAGACAGACTATTCTTTGCTCATCCTTCTAGGAACCAGCCTTCCTCCACTCTTGCTGGTGTCTGCCTTTCAGCTTTCTAGAGCTCAACTCTTTTGGGCCAACTTTTTCTGTAAAGGGCCAGATTGCACATATTTTATGTTTCCTTAGTCTGTCACAACTGCTCAACTGTACCATCAGACTGTGAAAGCGGCCATGGACGATGCTTACATGAATGGGCAGGGCTGTGTTCGCATACAAGTTTATTTACAGAAACAAATGGGAGACCATATTCGGTCCATGGGCTGTAATTTCCCAACTCATGTTCATGAAGAAAACAGAATATTACACTTTCAAACAGTCAAAATACCCCATGGAAAAAGTTTATCATTCTTCTCTCTCAGAATCAGTTAAAGGTAACCATTGCAAACACCTTCCTATGCATTGTTCCAGAAAATTTCCACATATATATGCACATGTGTACATGTGTATGTGTTTGTACACATATTTTTTTAATTGGAAAAAAAAGTCAGTTTACAATGTTGTGTCAATTTCTGGTGTACAGCACAATGTTGCAGTCATACACGAATATACATATATTCATTTTCATATTCTTTTCCACTGTAAGCTACTACAAGATATCGAATCTAGTTCCCTGTGCTCCACAGTATAAACTTGGCTATCTGTTTTATATATACCAGTCAGTATTTGCAAATCTCGAACTCCCAATTTATCCCTTCCCACTCCCTTCCCCGTCGGTCACCATAAGTTTGTTTTCTATGTCTGTGAGTCTGTTTTTGTTTTATAAATAAGTTCATTTGTCTTTTTTTCCACATAAAAGTGATATCATGGGGTATTTTTCTTTCTCTTTCTAGCTTACTTCGCTTAAAATGACATTCTCCAGGGCCATCCGTGTTGCTGCAAATGTATGCACATATTTATAAGCCCATTTTAAATACTATGGTGAACTCTGTACAATACTCTATACCTTGAATTCTTCACTTAATAATATGCCTTGGAGGTCTTTCCGTATAAACAGCTGCCTCATTCTTTCAAGCACGAGCTCCCATGGTACAGATGTATTACACTTTATTTAACCAGCCACCTATTAATGGATATTTAAGTTCTTTACAGATTTACTTTTCAATATAAACAATGCTGCAATGAACACCCTTGAGTACATGAACAAATGCTCATGTTAGATAAATTTCTGGAATGGGAACTTTGGGTTAAATTCACGTGTTTTAAATTTTGACGTAGACCGCCAAATTGCCCACCTGAGAGGGCTTACAATTTATATTCTCATCAACAATGCACGGAAGAAGAAAAGCATTTTATCTGAGGTGCGTGTATCTGTGTCAGATAAAGAGGTCATTTATATAGAGTATAAATAACGTATAGAAAAATCAATACCAGGTGACATTAAATAAAAAGCAGCTGAATTTAGTGTAACTGTTTCACTTCTCTCTTAAATTCTGTAACAAGGAATTTAAAACTATACAATAAAAAAAAACCTTTTTATTTAAGGTAAGATATAAAGGTGCTAAAAAGATAGAAGGAAGAAAATGCTAAATTCAGGGAAAGCACCTGCAATGAAAGAGGGACAGAGAAAAAGGAAAGAGACACAGAAAGGCGTCACACAGTGAGACTAACACTGGATGAAAGAGAATGCCAGGGGCCAGTAAGATGGAGACCGGGCTCTCCTACCAGGCATACACTGATCGCATGCCTTTTCTGATTATTATTATGCATGTGTGATATTTTGTATCTTTGGGCGGGTGGGTTGCATTGTTGGCCCTCATTCTGCAGCCTTCCCTTCATCCATACCTGTGTCAAAGCCTCATCATGGGCAGAGTGTACTCTCCCATCCCTTGACTTTGGATGTGGCCACAGGTCTTGCATGAACCAATGGCATGTGTGCCAAAGTTCTGGTGGGCCAGCTCTGAGCCTGCCTTTAAGAGGCCTCATATGTTTCTACTGGTTCTCTTGTGCCTCTGCCATTGCATTGAGAAAAACGTGCCCCAGGTAGCCTGCTCGTCCAAGGAGGGTAGGAGACTTGAGCAGCAGACCTGGACCCTCAGTCCTACAGGGTCACGTACAACCACGTCAGCTGGGCCCAGCCTAAATCCGCCAACCCCAGCTGACCTGTGGGGTCAGCAGAGCGGCCCCAGCCAAGCCCAGCCTAGATTAGCCAACTCTCACTCAGCGTGCACACTGCACAAACAATGATAAATGGTTGTTACCTAAGCCACTGAGTTTTCAGGTAGTTTGCTGCATATGAATTACTCAGTAATGAACTCATCATGCACTCAAAGAGGATGGATTTGGCCTATATCCTCACGTCCTCCCTTCATTCAACATTTAATGCCAGCATAAAATGGGGTTCTGAGTACCCAGCGAAGAACAAGAGAGATGGGGGCCCTGCTCTTACAGACCTTTGTCTAATAATGGAAGATGAGGTAATGAAGTAAACAATGAAAAAACCAACAAATACTAACATATTATGATAGGATTTGTCAAGATGACTGGCTGGCTGCTTTAGAGCACTTGGACAGTGAAGTTCTCTGTGAGGTGACATTTCAGTCCAGGTTTGGCTGACAAGGAGGAATATGTTTTAATTTTCATGAGGAGAATGTTCCAGGCAGAGGGAACAGCTGAGTGGAAGGGACCCCAAACCCCCAAGAAACAGCAAGGAGGCTCGTGCGGCCAAAGATGTCCTGTTCCTTTTAGAAACTTAGTGCCTCTTGGTAACTGGAAAAACGGGCTGGCTAAGCTGGCGAGAGGTTCTGTGTCGACTGTATTTTCATAATTCCAAAGACCTTTAATAAACTTGGCTTGGACTTCAAATAAAAATGAAAACCTACCCTCGCTCTGTTCTCGTTTAGAACAGACATCCGCTGCTGACTCTAATCTTCACTAATAAATGAGCACAAATGAAGTAACATGACTACCAGAGAGCTCATGGGCCAGAGGGAACGCAGGCACGGTTCCCATCACCAGGTTCAATGCCCAGAGAAGTGACATGGGGACAACAGATTTTCAGATGTGGCAGCTCTGTAGTTCTGCTCTTTCAAATTGACTCTTACTTTGGTAGACGATGTCTGTGTCTGAATAAAGGACGCACAGACAGATTTAGGTGGTTTCCAGAAGGAGTGAAATTTCAGGCTGAGCTGGAGCTTGAGGGTGTAGTGAATAAGGTACAATTATTTTTTTTTCCCCTCAGAAATTAACTTCCCACTTAGGTATTAGAAAAAAAGACACAGTTCAGCCGACGGCACCCCACTAATTATCCTGTTACCTTGTTTGGATGATTTAACCTCTGTGAGCTTCAGATTTATTTATGAAATGATGGTAATAACTAACCAGCTACAGGTTGCTGTGAGGGTTAAATAAGATAATATGGTTTTTGGTCCTGTATAAACCATGAAAGGCCACGAAATTGTCAGGCATCCTAATTATTAAAGATGTCAACCCACCTGAGAGACTAGATTGCCCTCTATCCCCACCGGTCAAGAAACCTGCAGTACAATATTTTGACACACAGATAAGACATTTTTTGTAATAAACATGGCATGTGCTATATTGTCTAAGTGATAATCAACACCATTTTATGATTCTTAATTCATAAATTCTCCCAAGACTCCTAGGGGGTAAATTACCACCTTGTCTTTCTCATAATTTTGCTGTGGGGTCTCAGGTGGAAACAGAGCAAAGAGGGATCCTTCCCTAAATATTCCTGCGTGGAAATTCTGATTACATTCCATTATACATCAGTGATGAGAAACCTAAAACCTGCAATGTTAGAGACAAACAGGCATTTATCTTGGGACAACGTTTACATATTGTTTATGTGATAATCTGACATGTGAACCCCCCAAATATTTCAGAAATCTCCTCAAAGCCTCAAAATCCCTTAATTGATCCTTTTCCCAGCTAGTCACTTTCTTCCACATTAAACTTTTAAAATCTGAGTTATAATTAGCTGTGCGCGCGCACGTGCGCACACACACTCTGCTTTCCTTACAAACAGAGGCAACTAACTTTCACAAACCCACACGTGGTCCTGGCTGCTGCTGGTGTCAGATGTTGTGCAGGGAGTTCATCCCGGCTGTTGCTGGTACCACTGGGACCAAATTACATCCCCTCCCCTGCTTTTGGCTTCCAGACTTACAAAACCACAATGAACCATATTAACTTCCTTCACTGGCTTGCTCTGAGAAACCAGTACCCATGTTGCCAACCAAATTAAAAAAGGCTTGACACAAATGTCACAACCCCATTCTAAATGATGTTTACCTTGCAGAAATATGTTTTTCCTCTTCTTGGCATGGCACATCTAACCATCTGGCTAAACGTGTGCCTTGGTACTCCTTACGTAAGAAGATACAATGGGATCTGATATTTAGATTTATCAATAAATGAATGTGAGACTAATGACGGTTCACATTATGTAAGATTTGCTACTTCATCAGAGGATCTGTCAGCTTTCCTGGACCATGTGAAATGTGATCCAACTTATGCAAAATCAATTGACAGGTTACTTTTCAAGAATGTATTTAATGCATAAGGCATTGGACCTTCTGGATTTTTCAAACAAGTTCTGTCTGTCTGCAGTGTGTCAGGGCAGGACTTTGAGGAGGTTATACTGTACACTCAGTAGGTATTTGATAAATATGAGGTGAATGAATGAAAAAACAAGTGGATGGTTGTGTGCAGAGGTGGGTAGCTCCCACTGATTCTTCTGTTCAAGGTGACCTCTGCATTCCTTCCCTTTCTAGGGAAACTCCATTCATTCTCTGAGATCTGACATTACTAGCTGCTTATCCCCAAGCTTTCTAGGGATCCTCTTCCCATCCTCCAGGCCCTCTCCTCTACTCGATTCCCACCTCTGTGTAGCAGGAGTGGAATGACAGAAGCAATCACCACTATTACAGGAGGGATGGGAGCAGTAAAAGGCATAATAAAAGAGGGAGGAAGAGAAGAAGATAGATTTATCGAGCATTTACTATTACTGGACACTGGGCTAATTCCTTTCCACTCATTATTTTACTGAATCCTTACAAGGGCAATCATTACCATCACTCTGCAGATGGTGAGCCTGAGGCTTCAAGGAGGCATTTAAATTACCTGGAATAACCCAGCTAGTAAGTGGTGGAAGGTGAGATTTGAAACCCAGGCCTAACACAGTCTGGAGCTAAAACGCAAAACCACCACGCCCTGCTACCACAGCACATCTCATCACACTTGTCAGTGTCTCCACCTCCCCCACCGCCATCTTGAAGACAGGAAAGGACCCCTGTGGTTCTAATGTCCTGAGTGTTCAGTGCCTGCTTGTCAACTGAGGAAAAGAAGGTGGCATGCCTCCTAGAGTAAGAATGGGCTCGTGGTGATCTCAGCTGGGCCTCTGGGAACAGTTTTGGAGGTGGCCAGGGGGAACCAGGGTGGGCTCTGACCCAACTAGACCTGTCAGTTCCAACACAGGGATGGGAATTAGGCAGGAGTCATTGCAGTATAAAACAGAGTAGTTCCAGGGTCAAGAACCCCTTCCTCCCTGGGCACTTCACAGTTTCTCGGCCGCACTTCCAGCTGCCTGGTGTATTTAGCTGGATGTTTACACAGCAGGGTCTATGCGAGCAGAGGAAGAGTGAGTGTGTCCTTCCTCGGGCAAGCTTATTGAGACTGACACCAGTCAGATTTGAACACCGTGGCTATTTCATCTCCTGGAGGCGCCCTGAAAAGCTTTCTTTACTCTAGATGAACCCTGGCTTTCAACCGCTGTCAGAGCACATCCCTCAGTTCACTCTCAGTGAGCACTGGGGACGGCTTGGTCCACACTCACACTCCTGCCATTTTTCTCCACTTGTCACAGCTCAGGACTGCCCTCACTGTCCATTCCCTGCATTTATGGGTCCCTATCCACCCTCAGATCTCCCTCTCTCCTAACAGTTCAGAACTGTACACACATTGCTCAGGTCACACGGGGTAGAAGGATGACTCTGTGCGTTGTACAGCATCTTGTGACTTATCAAAGGTCTTTGGCTTCTGTTAATTACACTTTCACGTGAGTTTACTGCATTCTCTCTCAGAGAAAAACTCTGAAGTCCACTTAAACCTTTCAGATTTGGAAGATGGGAAGCCTACAGGATGTCCTTAAAATCTTTTCAATTTTATCAGAATGTTCTTAGCATCTACTAAATGCCAGTTAGTAGGCTACGCCCAGGACCACAGAGATGACTGAGACAGTATCCTTGCTTCCAGGGCCTGCTGCTTTATAGGAGAGTCACAAAAGCAAGTGACTGCCAACAGTGAGGAAAGTGCTGTTTAAAGAGGCAGGTACTTGAGGACTGGGCACTTGGACGCCTCATGGCTAGGGTTGACCAGGAGTTGGTGAATAGTGAAGGGGTTTTCCGGATGAGCACACCAGGAAGGGGAACTATTCTGAGGTCAGCAAAGGCGTCTTGACTGTCTACCACATTCTAGGCAAAGGGGATACAACAGTGGATAAGGTGCTGTCCCTTCCTGCAGGGAGCTTACAGTCTAGTGGAGAGAGCCGGGCAAACAGGTCATTACGCTCAACCCTACAGGGGCTGCAAAAAGCTGTGATCCTTTGAGATTTGTGCCACCAAATGATAACACCCTCCTACTCCAGCTCCCACCATGTCACGGTCATACACAGAACATTCCTCCCCATCCATCAGAGCTTTGAAGAGCTGGCTCATGGACTTCCACTCCACCCAACCCCTGCTTTTTATGTGGCCACCCATCCACACCCCACCTCTCAGGTTCTAACAGCCTCATCTCCAATGAGCCTCTCTTCTATTTGCCATTTGTCAACTACTCACAGGCCACACCGTGGACACTGTGAGCAGAAGAGGGTATGTATTTTGCCTTCTCAATCACTTCAGGGTAGATGGCCTTGCCACCATTTCCTGTAGATGCACAGCAGAAATCCATCCATTCTCAGTAGGCATTTACTGAGCACCTACTAAGTGCCAGGCACAGTGATGGACCAGGTGGCCAGGGACACAAGCTCAGACCTTATAGCCTATGGGTGACCAAACATTCAGAAGTCCACCATCCAGACGTCATCTCTAAAAATGCTCATTAATAAGAAACCATTCTTGTTGCTGACAGTTAAATCCACTTGCCTTCCACCCAATTCTCTCCAGGCTCCAGAGAGAGAGAGAGAAATCCTGACCCATCCTATTGTGATTCTGCATTGTTGACTGTATGTGCCCTGTGGTCAGGGTATTCCAGCACAGAGTGATCTGTTAAAAGATTTCAGTGCCATGCTGCGTCCATATTCAGAATCCACAATAGCTCTCCTACCTTCAGGTTTAAGTCCCAGCTCTCAAATAGGACCTGCTAGGCTCTAGATGACATCTCCCTTTCCTGCCTCTTTCTCAGCCACAAAGGTAGCCTCCTGGTCTCTCTCATAGAACCGAAGTCATTTTTATCTTCAAGGCCTTTGAACTTGCTCTTCCCCTGCCTGGGACGTGCTTTTCCCAGATCCTCCTATTCCTGGCTCCTGCCTGCCATATAGGTCTCACTACCCAACGCGGTTGCTCCTAACCTCACCAGTTCCCCCACTGTGTCATCCGGTTTCTTCAAACGCTTAGCAGGTACCACATTTGTATCTTTTGGCTTGTTTATTTCGGTTAGTTTATTTATTATTTCCACCCTCACTTACAGTGTGAGCCACTTGGGAGCAGAGAGCGGGCTGATCTTGTTCATCACGGAGTAATCAGAGCCTAGAACAGTCCCTGGGACTTAGCTAACATTCAGTACATATTTCTGGAATAAGCGAGCTTGGAAAAGTTGAGTAATTTCTCCATCAAAATGCCGTCCCAGGCCACAGCATTCAATCCACACATAAATGCTTATTATGCAGCACCAATGGCAGGCCAATATGCAACACCCACAACACTGATGAACGAGTCTCCCTCGGCACCGTCCAGACACACTTTTGGCTCAGGTGATTCAGAGGTGCAATTAGTCGGTGACATAGTGACACCACCACCAGCTACCCTGCACCCTCTACTCAAAAAAGCACAGCGCTGGTGGGGTTCCCGGCAGGTCAGGTGCTGGAGGCGCCCCCTGTCCCCCGGGCCATGCCCTTTAGAAGACGGGGTCAGTTAGGCTGTTCTCTCCAGGAAACAGAGGTGGTGGTGAAGGACCAACGGAGAATAATCCTGGTGAAAAGAGGCTGAAGAATTGTTGATGTTGGTAGGAAGAGAACAATACTGTTTCACAGCGGTCCAGTTTGAAATACCCAGTCTTTTCCCAAATGTCTGGGCAGATCACGATGAAATGGGCTTAGCTGAGCAACTTTGGAGGGAAAGGTGCATTGTAAAGACATACGGGCTGAATTTTTATTTGTGTGCTCCACGTGGCCCCGAACACCAAAGCCTGCCTCTCAAAATCACTCTGCACATTTTACCTTTTTTTTCCAGTAGCTACTGTAAACATACCTTAAGGGATCATAAACGCTTGGATTAACATCAGCCAAGCTATCCTGAGCACATATAAATTTATATGGCTCTGTTGATTACATTTCCACTCAGCGAGAGTCAGGAACCTGACACATTAAACGAGACCAGGATTCAGAAAAGCAAGATTTTTTTTTCTGTCCCTAGGATTTGGTTATGAGTATGTGAATCAAAAATAATAATCATAATAATAATCACTAGCATTTATGGAGGACTTTTTCTGTGCTTTTTATACGTGAACTTCATTTTTCTTCACAATGACCCCAGGAAGCGTTTTATCAATCAGAGCACAGTCAAGGCAAAGATTTGGAGCAAGACCACACAGCTCGTGAGGCTGGAGCTGATTCCAGCCCAGGCTGTCTGACCAAAGAGCCGCCTTCTGAGCTGCTCCACCCCACGGCCTCCTTGAATCCCAGACCGCCCTTCCGTCACCTGCAGGCTCACAAGCACCTGTGTATCCTACTGCATCTGAGAGCATCACTCATGTCTGGTTCCTAATGCCAAGCGACTCCACTGTTAACACTTTGCAAAAAATCAGAGTGGCCTCAAGCTTCGCCCAGTGACAACATAGTTGGAAGGTGGGAGGCCAGCTGAAGGGATCTGTGCATTTTTCTATTCATTCATTCATTCACTCACTCATGTGGTCACTCCACAGGTGCCCAACACATGCAATGCACTAAATGCTGAGGAGGTAACAGGGAAGAAGCAAGTCTACATTCTCACATCTACTGTGTGCTAACCCAGCGGTACGATACTAACACTGTGATAAATGGGGTAACAGGAAACGCATGGAAGGAGGGGGTTCCTGATCTTGTCCAGAGGGTTCATGGAAAACCTCCCTGAAGTTGACATGGGAGCTGAGAGATGAAGGCAGGAGTGAAGCTGAGAGTCGGCGGACAGGTGTTGTGAGCAGAGGGGACAGCCTGAGGGAAGGTCTGAAGGCAGGAGAAATCCCAGCCTGTTCCAAGACTACAGGGAGGCAGGAGTGGCCAGAGAGTAAGGAGAGGGGTCAAGAGGGTGCCAGACAAGGCTGGGAGGAAGGCAGGCGTCTACCAGTCTGCAGGATACCATTCTCGGCCCTTCCCTGCATTATCTCAGCCAACGCTTCCTATCCCCATTTCACAGATGAGAAGAATGTCACCCAGAGTAAGGGGTAAGTTTTGCCCATGGTTATACAGCTAGTAAATGGAGGATTCAAACCTAAGAACCCTGGCTCTGAGCCTTCACGATTAACTACTTGGCTACATTGTCATGATAGGAGATCAAGGAACAGAGACGTTAAGCAACTTGTCCAAAGTCACACTGCAAGGGAGTAGTGGGGCCAACCAAACCCAGCCAGTCTGTCTCTGGAGCCTGAGCCACTACCCACAGTCCTGCACTGCTCATGGCTAATTCCGGATGCCAGCTAGAGGGACCTGTGCTCTTCACGGGGCAGGGGACAGACCAACTTTATTAAATAGGTACGGCCTTCACCAGGGCTCGGCAGACATGCTGTTGCCCCAACACCTGGAGAAAGAATGATTTGGAGGGCATTCCATGCTCCGTCCATCCTCCGGCCCCGACAGACAGTGATGCCTGAGCAGAGCGACCTTTCCTTGCCCTGGCTCTCGGCATGCTTTCCTTTCTGTGGGAAGCAGGTCTTATTATCCCTGTTTTTTTCTGGTAAGAAGAACATTATCTCAATTGTCTTCCAATTGGAAATGCACAATAGAAATATTCTTCCAGAGACAATAAAAACAATATAGCTCAACTTGAGGGTTTGTTTTTTTTCTCCTAAAATGTACACGTCTTATTTTCCTCTGTGGCCTGCCAGTACTTTGCTTGTGTAACAAGGAAACTGGCTCCCTCCTTACAGCCTGATGCTTGACACGACAGCAGTTTCCGCCAACCACCTTTGCCAGTGTTATTCTATGAGTCCCGGCTGTTTGTGGGCTAGGGGAGAGCTCCGTTCATAGGCATCTGGCAAGATCGAGGGGTAAAAAAATATATAGCCTGCTGCTCCTGCTGCTGCCTGGCGCTCAGAGCCTACCATACGCAGGCAGAAAGACCAGCATCCCATAAGCCAGGGAGTCACTGGGAGCCAACAGCCATCTCATCCATCTCTCTCCCTCTTTTTTCTTCTCTTTGTTAGCGGTGGGCCACCAAATGGGCTCTCATGTCGGTGCTTAAGTTTCTTCCACTGTTTCTGCAGACACCAAATACAATTTTCTACAGCAAGCTGCCTCCACCTACAGACACCTCAAAGCACCATCCCAGAGTCCCATGCTAAGGGGAGCCTCCTTTTTAGCACTTAGTGGATAAATTCTTGATTTTGCTTCCAGGGCCTTGGATGTCTAGCACCCCCTCTGTATGATGCTCTGATGCTCCATGGTGAGAGGGCTTGTCTTCCTCTTTGCACCACCAAACCCCTGCCTGGCTGCAAAGGTGCCAAGTCAGAGGATTTTTCTCTGCCACGTGTGAAAGCAGGTGCTCTGCCCCTCTCTCTAACAAGGGCTGTCATCGTCACCGGGGACCCCGAAGACTGAGCCTCATGCTGAGCTGATTGCACCCGACGGTGCTTTGGGTCTCTGCTCCATCAGTGAGACTGTTGCACCTGAAGATTGAGGTGAATTAAAAAAAAATTTTCTTCTTACCTGTTTTTCTCTTTCTTTCTCTTTAGATACAGGGAGTTAAGAGTGGGGTTGAGGGAGACGCAGGCACAGAGCCTCCCCACGTCCTTCTCCCTCCCTTCCAGCCTGTGCGCCTCTGCAGTTCGCTCTCAGAAACTTCCCAGGGGATCCTGAGCCCCTTGCCTCTCATCTGAGTGAAAAAGGGTAAATTCTCCTTTGAGCTGACTCGTAGATTATAACCGCCATAGGAGAGGCGCCCCTGGGATTCTGAAACACGTATTCCACTGAACGTCAGCTCTGTCCAAATATCGTCCATCTTTTGGGTCAGACTATTTCCCCCTGCTGCCCAATTATTTGAATTTCAATCTTGTTAGAATCCATTCACTTAGGTCATTTCACTCCCTCCCTTTGCTGCTGAAGCAAGAGTGTTTAGCAGAGTTTGGAAGACATTTTATAGGTCTCCAGTGCTGTTTGAAGCAGAGCCTAACCAGAAGTTTAGGCTAATACTTTGTATAACAAAGCAATTCAAATACGTCTTGCTCTCTGGAAGCTAGCCAGGTGCAGAATAGGGTTCTATAAAGGTATACACTTCCTGAGTGGAGAATTTTCCTGTCCTTCAATCCTAAGGGGCAGACGTTACATTGAAGGGTGCTGATAAACAGTTATGAGGCTGATTTGGCTTCTTAAACTGTAGAATCAATTCATAATTTTAAGTCGCCCTCATCTACGTAGGTGTTTATAACTTCAATAAAAAATAAAGCCAAGCAAAGTGAAAAGACAACCCAAAGAATGGGAGAAAATACTTGCAAGTCACATGTTTGATAAGGGCTTAATATCTATAATATATAAAGAACTTCTATAACTCAACAACAAAAAAACCCTCAATTTTAAAAATGAGCAAAAAAGACTTAACTAGACATTTCTTCAAAGATAAACAAATGTAAAATAAACACATGAAAAGATGCTCAACATCATTAGTCATTAGTGAAATGCAAATGAAAATGGCAATGGGTTCTACTTTGCAGTCCCTAGGACGGCTGAAATTAAGAAGATAGACAATAGAAGTGCTGGAAAGGATGCAGAGAAATTGGAACCCCACCCCCACCCCCACCCCTGCAACGTTGCTGGATTGCTGGTGAGAAAGTGAAATGGTGCAGCTGCTGTGGGGAACAGTTTGGCAGTTCCTCAGAAAGCTAAACAAAGAATTACCATGTGATCCAGGAATTCCACTCCTAGGTATATATTCAAAATAACTGAAAGCAGAGACTCAGATACATGTAAACCACTGTTCACTGCAGCATTATTCACCATAGCCAAAGGTAAAAACAGCCTAAGTGTCCTAAACAGATGAACAGATAAACAAGATGTAGTATATTCGTACAATGGAATATTATGCAGCCATGAAAGAATGTAGCTCTGAAATATGCTACAACATGGAAGAACCTTGAAAGCATTATGCTAAATGAAATAAACCAGACACAGAAGGACACATATTATATGATTCCACTTAAGTGAAATATCTAGACACGGTCAATTCATAGATACAGAAAACAGATTAGAGGTTACCAGAGCCTGGGGGGGAAATGGGGGATTATTGCTTAATGGACACAGAGTTTCTATTTAGGGTGAGGAAAATTTTAGAAATAGACCGTTGTGATGGGTGTACAACACTGTGAATGTACTTTATGCCACTAAATTATACACTTTGAAATAATTAAAATGGCAAATGTTACTTTTCACAAAAAAAAAAATTATGAGAAAAAAATACAAGGGAAAAAAAATCTAAAATAAAAATTTTCACAGTCAAGTTTCTTCTGCAGTTCCCATTGCTAAATCTCAGAGTCAGCACTCAAAAGCAGACCTTCTGACTTTTGGTTCAGGGCTTAATCCATTAAAACGTTTAGCCTGATTTCGCAGTGTCTTTAAATTACACATTCATTGACTCGACCCAATCATTTTTCTTTCAATTTTTCAGCTACTTATAGTTTGCCAAGTAAGTGCTCAGTGATCAAACACTGGCAGTGAAGGGTGGATGGAAGAAACAGATTTTAACATGTGGTCTATGTCAGGGTCTATGCTTTCCGTGACACACCAGTTCATCCTTCCTCTGATGTTATAAATCACGGTCATCCCCATTCTATAGCCGAGGACCTGGGGCCAAGGAGGGTCAGGGGGACTTGCTGGCCGCAAGCAGCAGAGTTGGGATTGGAACCTACATCTGCTGGACTCAAAGCCCTCCCTGCCTCATGCTGTTCGTTCTTTCTCCCTCCCTTCCCCTCCTTCTCCCCTCACCCACCCCCAGTTCCCTTGGATTCTTGGCTCTCCCACTGTTTTCAGGAACCAGGGACAGCTTCAGAAGGAGAAAGCAGCTCCCTGACAATGGCTGAGCATTCCTGTGACAAGTTCAGTGTCAGTTAGGGTTGCTTCTGTTCCCAAGGCTCAGATCTTGCAGCAATTGCTCTGCAGCTGGAGGGGGAGCTGCCCCAGGGGTCTGTCTGTAAGGATGGCAACCTGATGGCCCCAGGCACAGCAAATAAAAAGGCAGCTGTTACAGGTGAGGGGAGCTGGCAGGTCCCCAAGGTCAGGAGCCAGGCCAGCAGCAGGTGTGCCCCTACTTTCCACGGGCTGCCCGACGGGGACAGCGGTGGGTTCTGCCAAGCCTCACCTGTGTCTGTCAGCAGGGCATCCCTGAGTCTCCCTCTGCAAGCTCATTCTGGGAGAGGTACTGCCCCCAGGGCCACAGAGCAGCCCTGGTGGCCAGGCCCAGCCAATCGTAGGCCCACTTTGCTCCTATGAGCAGGTAGGGCCAGGACTGACCATAGCGGGCAGGACAGGGCATGGAAAAGCAGAGATGCTTCAGAGTCCTGTCAGGGGCCAGGGGGGATCTTGTTGGCTTCCGGCCAGCTGGGCCACCCCAGATTCCATCTCTCTGCTGCGGCTTTTGAGATCGCATTGAAGAATTCCACTTTCCCCCTGCAAGCATACAAGGCTTGTTCCTGCATTCATGAGAGCTTTATTAACTCTGCATGTGGAGAACCAGCACATTTCCAAATCAGCAAGAGATGGGCCACTCAGGAAATGAGTAGTTCTTTCCGTTTCCACTTAGCGGTGAATTTTCAGGTCATTATAAAATGCTCCACTCACGTGAGGGCTTAATGCACCTCCCAGGCCTCTGCTCATTAATACAGCTAAGGAGCGTTTGCACGGTATTTAAAATCGGCTTGCTCGCTCGCTCTCTCTGCTCAGTCCCTGTGGTGCAGTCCGGTTTCTGGGATGAAGCTCGATCGATAACCACGTTCTTTCTGTCTGTTGAGACTTTCTGTCTTCCAATTAGAAGAGACAGGGCAAAACATGCGGCTTTATGATACAGAGGCACCACTCAATTTTGGCTCGACGCTGAATGGGAAATGCTCATTTTTCAGATGTTTGTGTAACAGAAACAACAAAGCATCTGCTTTGAAGGCAACAGGACTTTTCTTAGCCAAACTACACATAAGTGGGCTCTTTTAGCAGCCCAAGGAGGGCGGGAGGGAGCAGGTGCGCAGGCCCCCAGGGACGGCTGCCAGCCACCATCCCAGGTCTGGATGTGATAATCCAACGTGAGGTGGCAGCACAGAACCCTGCAAGATGGGCTCCATGTCTCCCGGGTATCACATCCCTGAGTGGCTCAGGCAAATTCTCTAATCCGCACATGGTCTGGACCCTTCGTCTGTCAGGGGCCAAGTGCCGAGATGCATACCCCACCATCAGGCTACTTCCTATTCATAAGCCTTTCCACCAAAAACTGAAGGTGTAAGTCCTCTGGGGTAGTCAAATTTTAAACACCACACATAGGTCTTCTTGTTCCCCAGATGACACTGCTTTGGACTCTCTGGGACTAAAAACTTTCAATTAAAAGTTTGGAGGAAGGTTAGGGAATGTCTCCTGCTTGTGGCTCACTGCTAACATTAATACACAGAGAGCCAGAAAAGGGAGGCGTGAGGAAATGGAGAAAGGGAGAGAGATGAGAAAGAAGGGGAGGATGGAAGGAGGGAAGAGGGTAAGCCACTGGTCTGAGAGTCAGGACACATGGGTTGAACTTACAACTTGCTGATCATGAACTCAGTGACACAGGGCAAGGCTTATTATCCCCATGTTTGGCTGGGAAACTATTCACAACTAAAACCTGATGAGTTTCTATCACAGGCATAGGACATAAAGGTCAAAGCAGAAGATGAGTATGAAAGCATCTTACCACCAACGGAACCCAAATAAACTGGGCCACCGTGAGGCCAGTCTCAGCACAAAGTTACTACACACACACACAAACACACACACACACTCTTCCAAAAAGTCTTGAAAAGCAATGCCCATTTTTACTGAATGACTCTTAAAGAGGTAGCAAAGAGGATTCATACTCCACAACCTGCAAAACCCCCCTAAAAGAACTCTGTACACATCTTTTTCCCCACATCCCATTTGCCAAATGTGTGGGCTTCCAAAAAAGACTGACGTCTCAAGTCCTTCAATTCCCAACCTCTACAAGTCAGGACATCTCAGCCCAACAAAGAGACCCCTTAAAATGATCGAAGGCAAGTCCCTTCCTTCATTGCCACTGCCACGTCTGGGTCTCAGAATCAATAAATCTAGAACAGTTTCTGGATAAAGAGCAACTCCAGGAAATTCAGCCTTCCTTTTTAAGGCTGAATAATATTTCACTGTCTCTAATCAATACCACCTTCTGTTTACCCACTCAACTTTTGCACTTTAGCTATGGTGAATTTTTTTTTTTCTATTTTTCCTTTCATTCTACAAAAATGAGGCTACTCACTTTTTTCTTAATGTTAGCACCAGGACAGAGGCAAGCACAGGATGCAAGGGGCTGTGTAAGCGGTGAGGTATTTCTAGCAAAACGGTATCAACTGGTGGTTAAGAAGTCCTTCTTTGGAATCACACAAACTTAGATCTGAATTTCCATGCCACTGTATACTAGTTGTTGGCTAAGGACACATTATTCAGCTTCTTAAAAATCTGTCTCCTTGGGTGAAAGTCTGGGGTGCTGGTAAGCTGCATCACGGGGTTACAGAGCCTGCCGCCTGGGCTGGCACACAGTCAGCACTCAGAAATGGAGCAGGGAGGAGACTGGCCTCCTTTTGGCTCCTCGGACACTCAGGTACCCTCGTTCCTGCCCCAGAAACTTCCCACATGCTGTTCCCTCCGCCTCAGACTCTCTGCCCTCTCCCCTTCACGGTATTAACCACTCTCACCTTCCATCACTCCCTGGTCCCATGTTCTTCCAAGATGCTGTCCCTGACTGAGCCAATGCCCCCTCCTGTTGTAAGCTTGTAATAAGGTGGACTTGCCTTCCTAACAGTTACGACTCCTCCAGACTGAGCAGTATCGGGCCCACAGCAGATACTCAGAAAATGTCTTTTAACAACTCAATGTACGAATGAATGAAAACTCCAGAAAATTAATGATCCCAATTCCCAGAGCAGGGGCCTGACATCTGCCTGGGCAGCCAGTGCTGCTCCACGCCCCCTTCCCGCCCTCCTCCGTCTCCATCCCAGCATCTCACCTTCTGCCCTCCCGGCCCTGGCAGTCTAGCAGGCCCTCAATCTTCCAAGTGGGGCCTGCAGTGAAAGCAGGAGGGGAGGAACTACGAGCCTTGCTAGGGTTTAAAGACGCGCTCACCTGAAATTGCACAATTCATCCCGTGGGCTCAGCAGGAATGTGGCATTTGGAGAAATTACACCTCTGAGCTGCCAGGATATATTCAAACAGCCAAGCACAGAAGCTGGCCCAACTGGGACCCATCCAGAGAGCAGCAAATATGCACAGTGAGCTCGCCGGCAAAGCGTTTCTATTTCTCAGGGGAACGTTCAAGAGTTTCTGCCTATGTGAAGGTCCTTCTCCTTGGTTCTGGGGTAATTCTTGTCAAATGGTTTCTAAAACCAGCACTGGGGAGGGGAGGAAGGAGAGGAGCCGTCCCTGTGACTTACTGCCAGAGCTTTGGGCTGTCATAGCCCAAGCCCTTACTAGCTGGTCTTGGGAGGTGAAGGGAGGTGAGAGCCCAGGTGTTTGCACTCCCACAGAAGGCCAGTCTCCGCCCTGCTCCACTTCTAAGGGCTGACCTTACACCTGACCCTGGCTGGACTTCCAGCTTTACGACCCCATCACCCAGCTCCAGAGCATCAAATCCTGGCTCTGACACTGACTAGGAGTACAACCTTGGTCAAGTTGCCTCTACTCCTTGTGCCTCAGTTTTCTCATCTGTAAAATGGGGATCAGAATAGCGCCCTTCTTCACACAATTAGTTTGAAGATTTCAACGGATTCTTCTCCACCAGAGGGTCTGACTCAAATCTGCAGATGTGTTTCCTTCTAACCTTTTGTTTTGGAAAAACAAAATGACAATGAATTGTAACCAATATTTTAAAATATGAAGATGTCAAAAGCTAAATTTGAATCGGCTCTTGAAAAAAAAAAAAAAACCAGATCAGATCATGTAAAGGCCCTGATGCCTTTCTGCCTGGAAACAACCAGCTGGGACGGAACACTTGCCCCTCGGGATGTCAGGGTCTCCCCAGGCCCCGTGGTAGCAGGTAGCTGAGAGGGAAGAGAGACAAGCCTAAACACTACAGTGATCCTGAAACATGTGCACGTGTTCTGATGGATGGAGGGGTGCGAGGGTTTAGGAACCCTGGAATGA